>NC_142501.1:101304144-101623429 GCF_057876585.1 Rhinolophus sinicus
ACACCCTCTGTCTGTCTCGTTTGCATTCTGGGTGTCTCCTTCAGAGTGACGTTCCAATTTACTCATTCCTTCCTTGGCTGCATTTAACTTGCTATTAAACCTATTCTGTGCTATGCACACTGTTTTGTTTATTTCTGAAATTTTCATTTGGTTCTTTTTTCCCCTTGGCTTCCATCTCTCCCCTACATTTTTCCTTCTTGTTTTTTAAACCTTTTTTTATCCTGTTGAGCACAGTTACATGAAAGTCTGTGTCCGTGAACCCCCATCTCTGGAGCTGTGGGTCTTTTTGCATCGTCTGTTGTGTCTGCTGTGTTTTTTTAAGGTGGTCTTGTCTCCTCCTGTGCCTGCTGGTTTTTGTTGTGTGCCAGTGTTGTATCTGCAAATTTCTGTAGGATTATTTTGCTCTCTTAGTCCGATCATTGTCATTGTAATCTAAATTTCGGTGTGGAGACTGTTTCAACCTGCTCTGTGAGCCCCCAGGGACCTGCTTATGTAGGGCTCAGACTGAGTCCTGACTGACATATTCCCATACCCAGCTGTAGCCCTGCCTATTTCCTAACCCCTGACACCTTGACACTCTTCTTCCAGCTCTGCCCCCCACCCTCTTCTCTCTGCCCCCCACAGGTTCCTTCTCTCGTCCTCCAAGACTTTGCTCAGAAGTCACCCTCAGTAACATCTTAGCTGACTCTCTGATTACAGGGGAGGGTCACTTTTTAATCCCCTCTTTGCCTTATTTTTCTATAAAGCATTTACATTTTGTTTGTTTGTTTGTTTGTCTCCCCACTGGAATGTATTCACCTTTGGGTATGGATTTTCGACCATCTTATTCACTACTCTATTCCCAGCACAAAGTCGTCCCGTGCACATCATAAGTAATCAATACATATTTGTTGAATGATTAAATGAGCACCTGGATTATGTTGACTGCTTAATGTTTGGATAAATAAAATGTATTGACAATGGAAGTATTTTCCTTAAATTGTAAAATTCTCAAGAGCAATGTAATTAAATTTGATGTTCAATTCTTTTGTGAAACAAGTCCTTAAAATCATGGTGGAAATTAAATGAAACTTAAGTAATACACAAATATTTTTAAAATAACTCCCCAGAAGACTGAAACAAGGTTTTTGTATAATTTTAAGTTTACCATAACCTGTGGACCATTTAATGTGCTGAGGGAGATCAGTGCTAATCTATGGAAATGTGTTATTAAATAGTTCTTTGTTGTATCTAACTTTTTTGATCTTCATGCAAAAGGTATTAGGATTGTTTTCAGACTCTTCTAGCAAGATATATAATAATTTTTCCTCCCAATTTTTTCAAGGACACAGGAGGATAAGTTCATATCGCTAATGACTGTAGGACAAAGGAAACTGTCAGATATTTTTTTGAAGCTCATGTGTTTTATGTAAACATTTATGAAAAATTTGTAGGTTATTCCATAATATACCTGTGCTTGTTTAATATATATAAGATTGTGAATTACTTACTTTCTGCATAAAAGAAAATGTTTGCTTCTTGCTTCTGCCGCCAGGTTATTTTGCAAACCACTGTTAATGATCATCAATTTCAGGACTGTCTCCCGAATCAAAGAGGCCGGAGACCCCGTGTCAGATTCTGCAGCTAAGTGTGACAGTATTTTGGAAATTCAGCCTCACACAAAATGTGGACGTCAACAGCAACAGGTCCCATGGCACCCACTGCTGTTCCCTAAAGGGAGGCCCTCGTCCGAGGGCACTGTGAGGTGGTGTCCATGCGGACTTAAGGCCACTGTTGGCAGACGTTTCTGTAAGTGTCAAAGTTCTCTCTGAGAGAGTCCGTTGCTCCTGAAACACGATGTCTGAAAAGCCTTCTCATACACCAGCTAGATGTTTTTACTACTTCAGGAAAATGTTCGGTGAAGAAAGGCAACTGAGGCTATTGTCTGCGTAGCACTGAGCTGGAGTTTCATCACATGACAGAACCAACTCTCACATTCAATCCCTATGGTCCAGCTCTCACATTTCATTTTCATTGTCAAGACCTTGCCATGGGCTGTAAAATAATCCTGAGTTTAATCTTCAGGTGAATTAAGGGTGTTCAACACTGAGAGATATCTGTGAAATGCGCCATCAACACGGACAGACTTTCTCAGTCCTATCCAGATTTCCCCCTTTCTTGTGATTCTTCTTGATGAAGAAAAATGAAAACTGAACCTTGAGGTTCAAAGCTCTGACAGACCACACCGCCAGCAAAGTCACTTCCAGTGCACATTACGTTTCTCTTAGAAGAGTATTCAAAGCACAGACTTTAATTACTTGCTCTCCCCCACTTTCCGTGTCGTTGAACATGCAGTGACCAGAGTCGCGTCTCTAGGGTGGCTCTCCGCAGACAGCGGCTCGGAAGGATTCCGGTGCAGGCCCCTTGGGCTCGCCCTGCCCGAGGCCGGAGCGCGCGCCGTTGTTCAGGGACACTGTTGGAGCGGACGGAGAGGTGTCCTTGCCTGAACACTTGCTTGGCTAGTTAAGTCCTTCTCATGGATTATTTCTCTTGGCTCTCCCTGCCACCGCCCTGGGGCGCTGTTACCGCCCCGATTTTATAACTCAGAACCGTTTTATAATCCTGGGAATCAATCTTAGGCCAACTCTTAGCCACACGCTGCAAGCAGCGCTCTATCTTCCCATTTTCTCTAGCACATGATCTGGTCCAGGGACCAGCGGTCGCGCAAGCCCCTCAGCCGGGCGGAGTTCGCACTCACGTCCCGGGAAGCTCCCAGCTGTCCCGCGGAGGCGGCAGCTCTCCAAACCGCTTCCTCGCGGAGAACTCCACCGCGTCAAGGCCTTGTGACTCCTGCTCCTTCCAGGTGGCCGTCCCCATTTCAGCACGGGGACACGGAGGCTCGGCTGCGGAGCTGTGCTGGGGCGCAGCGCCCTGACCTCCGCTTCTGAAATGCTGGCTGCGCCCCCGTGCGCCACCCCGCCCGCCCGGATGGCCCGCGGGTTCCGCGCGTGCCCGCCTCTCACATACCCGGCCCGCCTTCGGAGGTCCTATTGGACACACGCACGATTGCTACAGTTTATTTCCACAGGGCACTGTGGCCACCGCAGTGGAAGTGACACCGTGATGCGCCGATGTGGGGCGGCCTATCGTGCATTCACTCGAAAATGTGTCCCCTTCCTACATTCCGAGGTGCACTGTGACCTTCCTCCTTTTCGGAGGTGTGCATCGCTGTAAATGTGCTGGCTACCTCTGAAATCGCCATTGGCTAACATGGGTAAAGTCTGCCCGGTGTGGTCCCTCTGGGGTTTGCGGGGGACGGCCTGCTGATGGGAGGGGAGTGTCTCTGGGGACCAGTCGTCTTACCGCTGAGGAGGGGCCGGTTATGCCGGTACGAGGTGGGCAGCTGGCCGATGTCCTCGGTCCGGTGGCTCATCACCCGGGAGAGGTGGCCGGTGTGGTGCAGACTCCCCACGACGATGCTGTACAGGTACACGGGCTCGATGAAGTGGCAGAGAAGGGCGCCCTGCAGGCCCAGCACGTTCCACCTGCAGGGAGAGGCGGGGGTCAGCCAGGACGGGAGGGGCCACCGCGCGTCCCCCCACCAGGCAGGCCCAGCAGCAATTGCTGTGCAAGGTGCCTGCTCTGCTCCTGAGGTGTCACTGTCCCCACCGTGCAGGCGATGGAGCCATGGCCTTTGGCCTTGTGGCCACTACGAGCTCCCTAAGTGCTGGGGACCGGGTCTGATGGTGGTCTGCATTGCAGTGAGTGTGACCTCCTTTCTGGAAATGAATTGTTAGATGGGCTGGAAGCCACATATTCTTCAAGGGACTTAAAATTGGATTAAAAAGATGTCACTCTGTCCCCATAGTGAATCTGCATTTTTCTTTATATTAGTTGGGAAATATCAGAAATGGAATTTGTTTACTTCAGTGTAGGGACAATGCTCTCTTCCCTCCCTCTGTCCTCAGCAGTGAGCAGGACCTCTCATGTTGGAATGAAATGACATTAGTAAGTGACCTTGTTCTGCTCTGGGGTGGTTTTGATGTGAGACACCCAATCAGAGGTGAAGGGCGAACCCATTTTCTCTGAAATAAATAAACTCTGGCTGAGTGTTTTTGCTTCTTCAAGCGCAGATGACAGGAACATTTTAAGATGCCCCCTCACTTTGGGAGGTGCACGTTACATGGAGCTGATGAGCAAGGCGGCACATTCTGTGGTTTGCACTCCAACAAATGTGTTTAAAATCCAGCCTCCATCAGCAGCAAGCATCACGCAGCTCATTTCTTACATCATTGTTCTTTTCATTAATTAACATTTCTCCACGTTAGAGAGGTTATTGCGGTGCCTCTGGCACATTCCTCTTCATGATTAATAAGGACTCATTACATTTCTCTTTCCTGAAGCGGTCAATTAACACAGAACCCTTTCCTTTAATTACCGAGTGCTGAAACCAGTGCGCCCTACCTGGAGAGCAGTCAGCTCCCAGAACCTGCGACACCAATTGCTTTACAAAGTTCTCTTTAAATTTTATTTCAAAAACATGAGCAATTTAGCTGGTGATATTAATCTGCCTCAAGAGCATCATGGGGAATGAGGAGCATCTTTTAATCTCATGCAAGAAAAGGCAGCCATCTGGCCGGCGAGGCCCTCCGCCCCCCGCGCCCCCCGCAGAGATGCGGTCGTTAAGGTAATGTGTTCATCTACATAAAGCTCGAATGGAATATAAAAGGTAATATTTATATACAAACAGTTCAGTCCTACAATTTAAGCAGTCGTTGGTTTCATGAAACATTTACTTTACTCTGTCAGATTTCCACAGCTTCACTTAGAAAAAAATAACAGTGGTCACTTCTGTAAGTCCTGTCATTTGTCTCAGAAAGGAAGGAGCCGGCGTCCTTTGCGTGATTGTAATTTTGCCAGAGACTACATGGCAGAAAGTTCGGGAGAAGCAGACATTTCTGAAGGCAACACAGTACTTACCACAGATCTTTGGGACCCCTCAATGTGGCAATGTCCTTTCTCCCTAGCCTCTGTTTTCACCTGGACACTACACTCTCATGTGCAGCCTGGGCTCTGGGAGCTGGTTGCCAGAAGCCCAGTGATGAGTCTGTGATGTCCTAGCTGTTCCTGGATGGAACGGCTTTGATGTCTGAGTGGGTAAACCGGAGACCAGAGCTTCTGAGCAGTACTAGGGACAGACCAAAAAGTGAGGAAAAATTTCACTAAGTCACCTTCACTTAGTGTTTCGCATATCTCCTCTTTAGATCTGAAGAGGCTGGAAAGGTATGCCAAGAAGATAAACAAAAGAATACATTTGCTGGTTAGCCTATTTCACTAGAAAAGTGCTTGGTATGCATTTTTAAAGTGTATACTTCACTTTCGACCGAGATACAGGCTTTCTGGTGTTTGTATGTGTTGATGAGGGCAGTCGGTCTGGCAGCGAAGGGCCTAGATGGAGCAGATCAGCAGTTATACGAGTATGTGGAGTTACATTCTATGGCGAAGGGTTCTGGGATGCACACAACCTCAGTGGGTGTCATTATTTCCAGATACTTAGGGAAGTCTTCACACTTCTTATCAATTAAAAGCAGGGAAATGGACACTTGCCCTCTTGGTAAGAAAGCACTTTCTAGAAATAAGCCACATCTTGAACAATAAAATTAGTTTCCTAGAAGACACATCACTGCACATTAGGCCATCTGCGTATGGCTTTGAACAGAACTTCTGGAACATGTCTCAGTTGTGATTCTAAGGGGTTATCTAAAGACAGATGACTTCTCTATCTCATTTCCTCCTAATAACCTTTACAATAAAGAGAAAATCAACCTTCTTCTTGCCTGGCTAAAGGAGTTGAAACTTCCTCAGCTAACACGATCAATAAAAACAAATGTCTTCCTGAATAGAAACTGGAGAATTTTCAGCATTCAGGATTGAATGGAAAAATGCCTCTCCTTTTGTTCAAACAGCTGATATTCTTGCGATGTTGACAGAGAAAAAAAAATCCATGTCTAGTTTTCAATATAGATAATCCCTAAATAAATATATTTTTGTCTGTTTGTCAATCACTGAAATACCAAAGATAAGTGAGGGAGAGATCTTGGGGAAAGGCTGCCTTTCTTTAACCAAGAGAAGCAATCTCCTCACTCAGTTCAAACGTTGGCCTCCAAGTGTTGGTGGAAACAATCTCGGGTGGGTCCTTCCTCAGACGGTCACCATCCATTTGCACCTGGGACACAGAACAGCGGTCGCCGGTGCACGTCTTGAGCAGTTGTTGTGCCTGCCTGTTGTTTCTGCCTCCTTGACGTGGCCCCGAAATGAGACGTAACTCTAAAATAGCAGTGAACTCTGCTGCGTCCTTAGCACCATCACAGATATATGGCATAAGAACTGACACACAGATAAGTGGAACAGAATGGAAACCCCAGAAATAAACTCTGACAGATGTGATAACGACCCGTGTTCAGCAAGGACGCAAGCATTGCCACACGGCAGTGGTTTCCAACTTTGGTCCCCTTGGGCTCCTCTGGGGACTGTTGGGAATCTCCTGCAGCTGGGTTTTCCATTCAATCCTGAATCCACTGGACTCCAGGAATCCAGTGTGGGCAGCAGTGCCCCCAGGTGATTCTCAGCTAGGGCTGAGGACTGCAGTGAAGCAGGCAACACAGACTTTGGAGTCAGAAAATCAGGTGAAACCCACAACCTGACAGCAGTCGGCTGGGTTACCCTTGCCGCTTCCTGCTATTCTGAGCAGCAGTCTACAGCAGGTCCTGAGACCCTGGGGCGGGGCCGGCAGGGGCAGGGCTAGCAAACCTGGCAAGTGACTGTGATGGTCTCCCTGGCCATATGGCCATATAGTAATACAACTTCTCCATTAAGCAAGTCTCCATCAATAGTAGTATGACATCTCTAATTGTGAAGGTCACAGACTGGGGGTTGAAACTGTCCCCCTCCACACCCTCCACCACCCCAATCTCAAGTTTCTCCCTCCCACTTGTTTGGGAGGTAATAGTGCCAAGGGAGGAGCATTTTTGCACCAAGGGCCCATCCCTTTTCCAGCCTCCTGATATCTTCCCCTGGGCCTTTCTAAGCAAAAGAGACCAGTAACCCTTCCACTGACTTAAATCACTGCTAGGAATTCATCCATGGATAGACACTCAATAAAAGGCCAGGATATCTGTACAAGCAGTCATGAGAGGTGAGAGGCCTGTTTGCAATTGCAAAGCAAACTAAACGAAACAAAAAATTGAAGATAATCTCATTGCCTCTTAGTAGGGAATGATTCGATAAATGATGGAACATTCACGGAAAGAACAGCGCTAGGACCACTAGGACTGCGCATGGCCTGCCTGACCCCGGGGGGCATGAGTCACCATGTTCCCAGGTTCCTGCCCCACCCACCTGACCTCCTGGCTGCGCCTTCTCTTGGCTGGACTGCTTCCCTTTCCTAGCCGCCATCCCGTGGGTACCTCTCTCCCCACTCCCTTCTTGGGCTGTGAGCTGGCCAAGTTAGGGGATTTGCCGTTGCCATAGAAACCATGTATGTGATCATCCGGTCCTCACTCGTGCTGTCACCTCCAGTATCTCTTCGTCTTGGGTCCCAGCCACAGCACTGTGATGGATCCCCAGTAGTCCATGAGCAGAACTTCTGGCTGCCAGTCCACGCCCACCTACCAGCCATGAGAGAGTGTGTCATCCTGAAAGTGAGTCCTCCAGCCCCAGTGAGCAGCCATGTGGCACTAAGACGTGGCAGCCCCATCCGGCTCTGCACACACAGAAGGTTTGCAGCAAAACAAATGACTTGTTTCAGGTCACTGAGCTTTGGGATGACTTGTTACACGTAGCAGATGCCTGGTGTGGGGCCCGTTATGTTTCGGAGCTGACCTGTGGCAACCAAGAACTCCTCAGGAAGTCCTACTACAGTCTTTGCACACTGTTGGTATTGACAGCAGAAGTGGGCAATGGGCACCCCAGAAACACCGGTTATTCTGCTGATGGGGCCATGACACCATTGGGCCACTTCAGGCTATTTCTGGCTGACAGGCATTACTTTCACATCACACAATGTCTCGTTTCTCTTCTCTTCAACCTACCTATAAAATGTCCTCTCTCTTGACATGACATCTCTGGGTACGTCTACGCCCCAACACACTGGTGACCCATAAACATCCTTGGAGGACCAACAGCGTCACTCGTGACTCGATTGTTCCCAGTTGTGTCTGGTTCTCAGATCCTGACAGTTCCACTTTGTCCCCACCGCCTGCATGGGGCAGTGGCTGTGGGACCACATCCAGTACAGAGAGCCTTACCAGTTGCTGAGTTGTGGTCTGCAGAAGGGCTTCCCCCGGGACCTGCTCCAGAGCCCTGGGCCTTCAGCCCATCCTCAGAGGTGCTGCATTGGGCCTCTCGGTGCCTAGGGACAAACTACTTACCCTAAGGGATGCCTTTTTAATCCTTTTGGGAATTCAGAAGCTGTGGACAAAAGCTCTGACCTGTGTGTGCTCCACACAAGCTCCCGATCCAGCTGTTTCTTCTTCTCCCTGGACCTCAACATCATGGTCCCCACCTCAGCCAGCTGGCATTCAGGCCGTTTGGGAACCGTCTGTGCATTCTCTTACTTTGGCATTTAGCCCACTCCTGTTTCCTCTTAAAGTCCGTGTTGTTTATTTGCCTAACTAGGTTTTTGGCTTCCATTCGGCAGAAATGGTGCCTCTCTTAGCCTTTGCCAGTGGGGTGGTTGGTGGTTGGTGGGCAGTCGTTGGTCATTAGTGGTTGGTGGTTGATGGGCAGTGGGCCAGGGGCCTGTGAGCCGTGGGCGACTGCCTCAGACCTGGGTTTACTTTGAGGTGGTGGGGGTAACTGGTAGCAGACACAGAGCATTATTGATTGTTGCTGCTGCTTTTATATTGGATCAATATTATTGAATTTATCACTGACTGCTTTCATCACTAGAGATAGTATAAGATTTAACATACAAGTTATAATAAGATTACCACAGTTTTTGGTAAAGAAAGTATAAAAGGCTTCCTATGAAACAAGTGGTGAAAATTAGGGGCTGGGTGTTTGGGGAGAAGCTGTTTTTGAAGGACCTGTTTATTGAGACTGGAGAAATGAACAGCCTGGTCTCAGGGGAGCTGGTAACACTTCAAAAGTAAGGTGGCCGCCGGCAGGTCTAAGAGGAAGGGTGCCAGGGGCTCTGCTGGCGGGCTGGCAGCAGAGAGCACACACTCAGTTTGAGGATGGTGAGCAGCAATCGATACCATCAGGACTAACTCCCTCTTCACAGCCTGAAATTCAAGTTCAGGAGCCAGACACTGCCTTAGTCCCCAGACAGCCGCTGTAATTTTTTACAGTTCGTTTTTATGGAGAAAGTTTTAATCTGCTCATTTAAAGACCCATGGCGATCAATAATCAAGCTTGGGTACTTAAAATTAGAAACCATGTCTAAAGGAACATTAGTTCCAGAAGGTTTGGATTTTTATATGCCACTCAACTTTTGATTGTTAGAGACAAAAGCGAAAATCTCCTGTTGGTTTCCCCCCAATCTTCAGGAGACTGGTGTTTGCTCTTCAGTGAGAGTGCAGCCGTGGCCGTGACAAGATGTTTGCTGTCATGTGGCCTTGATACATGGAGGCGGAGAACTCGGTCTGTTGTACCCCTTTGAGCTGAAGGACAAAGGGACTACCATTTCTTTGGTGTGTCACCCAACCTAACTTGTGGGTTTGAAAGTCAGTTCTCACTGACGTGGTGACACAACCCACTTGCTGCAGTTTTGTTCCGTTTCACCAGGTGATGTTAATGGTGGCTTTTGAGGGTGGATTTCACTCAGACTGTTTCTGGTTCTGTCATTTTCCAAAGACCAAGTGGGTTGGGCTAAGTGAGTAACAGCTCTTCCCCGGGGCTGCTGTAGCACACCACCACACACTGGGTGGCTTCAAACAATGGAAATGTATTCTCTCCCAGCTCTGAAGGCCACGAGTCTGAAATCACGGTGTTGGTGTCAGCAGGGCCATGCTCCCTCTGAGGCCCCAGGACAGTCTACTCCAGGCCTCTTTTCTAATCGGCCTGTGGTTGCGGCCATCCTTGGCATTCCTTGTCTCATGGACACATGGCTCCAGTCTCTGCCTCCTTCTCCACATGACCTTCTCCCTGTGTGTCTGTCCCAAATGCCCTCTGCCTCTCTTATAAGGTAATGTAGTTGCATTGAGAGCCCACCTGAACAACCTAGGATAAGCACTTCCTCTCACCATCCTTAATTTAGTCCCACCTTCATATTCACTCTTTCAACACACAAGGTTATAGCACAGGTGAGGACATGGACATATCTTTTTGGGAGCCACCATTTAGCCCAGCACATCTTCTGCATCTCTTGTTTATGAAAACCTACTGTTTACCCTCCACCATGGGCCTCTTACTCTGCTGTGGGGAATATGTCCCAAGTACGTACTCAGAGATTTGGAAAAAAGCTTTTGTACAAAGATATCTTGGAAAAGTTACTCTCAAGAGTGACAACTGGGGAACATTCCAGATATCCAGCCACAGGAAAGTATGCTGAGGGCATAACTATAAGACACAATGTTACGCACAATGTTACCGATACAACACGAGACACGATGTTACACACCATGTTATAGACACAACATGAGAAATGATGTTATAGATACAACATGAGACACTATATTACACATGCATTAAAGTGCTCATTATTTTAAAAGAAGCCACAATTGTAGCATTAAGTAATGGCTTGTGAGCACACTGCTATAAGAAGCAAAACTCCTACAGCAAGAAAAAAGACATGTTTAGGAGAAAAGATGAAAGTAAATACAGCAAAAGCTGATTGCTGTTTTCTGAATATTGGGATATTGGCTGCATGGTTACTTTCTACTTTTCACTTTTTCCTTGTTTTTCTTTATTGTTTTTTATTCTTTACAGAGGGCCTGTCCGATCTGCGATGGCCGCCACTTTGAGCTGGTTCTCCAGGAGCAGAGGTGTGATGAGCTGATCTCCTAATACCATCTCAGTTGTCCCTGTTTACCGTGTTTTGCTTCAGGGGTGTGGATGGTTGTCTATGGCCATGGGGACTTTTGGGTCTTGTTTTGTTGTCGGGCAAAGCCAGTTTACCCACAAGGACCACTGTCTGCCTGGAGCTTGGAACTGGCCTTTTACTTCAAGGTGATGTTTTTCTCCAGGGTTTTAAGTAACATTTTGCTTTTTCATTTTGACCGAAAAATAGAAAGGAGAAGGTATTTTACTTTAAAATAAAATAATCTCATGGCCTAAAATCTTCCTGGTAATTCTGATGACTCTTCCAAACAAAGAAAGCAGATTTTGATTTCTGCTGTGTTCAATATCAAAATTATTTCTAAAGGAAGGAAAACTTGACTGGTGTGTGTATCCCCGCTTCAAGCTTCTGGGGTGTTTTTCCCATTGAAGCAGGAAAAAGAGTCTCGCTGAGATCCAGGATTCTCTGTCCGCATCTGATTTAAGGGTTGGGCGTACAGGCTCTGGGTGGCAGTCTGTCAGACACCTCCAAACTCCCACTGCCCAGGGACATCCCAGGCACTGCTTCCCTAAAGAGCTGAGGGTGACATCAGTCAGCTGGCCTGGGGACCCACCTGCATTCTGACTGAAGCCATCAAGAAAGCAGATGTCATTAGCTGTGCCAACTAGTGGACACACCTGGCACATCACACACATTTCCCTGAGCTGCAGGCCCCATGTCTTTGAAATGGGCCGGACAACAATGACATCAACAGTATAGCAGCCCTCTTCCCCTTGGAGAGTCAACCTGAGTACTGGACTTAACCTGGAGAAATGAAAACATTGTGTAAAATGTGCGTATGCAGGGGCGGCCACTGTCCACGTTCAAGGTGTCCTGGCTCAGGCCCCAGGTAGCACTTGGCCTATGTGGTTTCTTACTCTCCCCTGTGGCCCGGTGCCACCCCTCTACGTCCCAGCCCACGAAAGCTCTACCCTCCCTCTCTTTGAGTACTCGCAGCCCTGAGATGCAGAAATCGCCACTGTAGGGGACCTTGCAGTTTCTGTGCCAGATGCAGGGCCAACTTTTCCTGTGTCCTCTGTAGAGCAGGTCATCTTGCCCCCATCTTCTATTGGCTCATTCTGACCGTCATAGGTGATGGACAGGTACAGCCCCACCTTCCAGAGAAGGTGCTCTGACCTGCATGTTTACTGGTGAGAAGGCTCTCATTTTCCCAAGTCATTTGTCAGGTCACCCAGCTGGACTTCATCCATGGCTCCCAGGCTGGTCTCCGTGAGGGGCATCCATGTCCTTGAATGTTCCTTATGTCTCAGGATGGTTGTATGAAAGCCAGGGCAGTGGGCATCTGCCCAGGCCCTGCAGTGTGTTCTAGAACTCAGGGAGGGCACAGGGGTGCATAGAACATGGGCTGTCTTTTGGAGTGTGTCATCTGTTAGGCGGACGAGATATAACCCAGGGGAACAGCTACAGGAGATGAGATTCTTATCAGGGGAAAATGGTCCTTTGGGCCAACGATGTGCAATCAGTGAGGTTCTCAGTGCACAGAGGCAGGTAGGTCCCCGCAGGCTGCATACGACAGGGGTCCTTCCCTTAGGAGTGCAGCGCTTCTTCCACATGTGGCTGAATGTTGATCCTTGAGAGGGGCCACAGCCAAGACAACATTTCAAGTAGATCGGAGTGAGGGTGGGGACAGGCCTAGTGACATCTCAGGGTTATCCTGAATGGGGAAGAAAGATGCTTCTGGACAGAGGGAGGTGTGCAAGAATGTCCCATCTGCTCACATGGGCTGACCCTCTTACTTATGACAGAGAAATCCGTTCATGAAGTGATTTCCCGAGAGACGTAAAGGTCTCGTGTCAAAGCTCCATGCCACTGAGTCTCAGGGGACTGACCTTTCCGATAGGGCTCTCACCTTGACAAAGAATGGGAACAGAGATGAGCCCCATCAGTGAAGCCCGTCCCCCTTTTCTTTCACACCTACGCCCCAGCAGAATCCTGACTCTTATCCTGGGTCACAGAGAACATGGCGTCAATGTGGAGAGGACTGAGGAAAGGCTCATTGGAAACATTAGATGATATGCAAAGAAATGTGAAAAATTAGCCCATTGATGGAACTCTAGGAAGTGTCCTCACAATGTTTTATGGCTCATTGTAAATGACTGTAACAATTTCAGGGTTTCTGTAACATGCTTTACTGTAAAACTGCCTTTCCACTGACATTGTAAAATGATACCAATTGTTATTCATGGAGTTCCATACTCAGAAGAATGCGTGCTGTGGTCTACTTTATATGATTACTTAGGAGTTATTGACCCAAATGGTGAGACGTGTGCGTTCCTTCTGATCTGCAGGTGGGAGCTGGAGCTGTGCTGACTGCTGGGTCTTCTGATATAATCGGATCCAGTTCATTTTGCACTGGCGTCAAAGGGGCTTCGCAAAGAGCCTTACAGATGTGTCTGTGGATGCACCGTCTCTACCTTAATTAAAGCTACAATCTTACTCATTTATTTTCATTCTAATACAGAAATGTCACATGAAATAGGTGATGAAAGCAGTCAGCCTGACATTTCTGCTTCATGGCTGCTTCGATAATACTGCAGTTGTTAAGGGAGAAATTTCTAAACCACTAAATACATGTGACTGTGGGCTCCAGGCAGCATGTGGGGTAAGACCCTGGGCTACTTCCTGGGAAAGAGGCAGCGGTTGGACTTGGCTGTGGACAGCTCCCATGCTGGTGGGCAGACACGTGACACTTAGCTTTGGCAGCTGAGGAGGGCAGACAGCAGTGCAGAAGACACAGTTTTCATCTTTCCAAAGTTGTCTGCATGGGCCCTGGGAGGGTCCAGTTTCCAGGTAGGGCTCCATGGGCCACCGCATTCACACGTCACACCGCAGCGTCCTGACCAGCTGGGCTGCGCTCACCCAGCATTTCCTGGTCCTGACCACAGCACAGGCTTCCCATCACCCAAGGGGCGCAGAAAAGTACAACGTTTCACGCCTCAGTCAGCTGGTTGAAGGTCACACACGGCCTCTGTCTTCCCTGGTGCTCATGCTCCCATGCTTCCTTGGTGTTCAGTGACCGGTACAGGTCTTGTTTCCACACATTCACCAACTGGCGAGTTGTGTTCCCAACAGGTAGTGTCATGACAGCAGCAAGGACAACTTGATGGGTCAGCCCCTGCTGGCTCCGGGCTCTGTCTCTATGGTCATACGTTCCCTTCCCGCTTGACAAAGCGTGGCTGACACTGGATGTGGGGGTTAAACGCCACTGTGGCCCTGTGTCAGGAGAGCTTTCCTCCACCTTCCCCATGTCCACCCCCACTGTCCATCGTCTGCTCGTCAGTGTCTGCCATGCCTGTGTGTGTTGGTGCTGAAGGGACATGTGACACGGAGCTCGCTGGGAGGGAGCCATTCTCAGGAGGAATGCGGACTCAGGGGCAGGTTATCACTGATACGAACAGGGGTGGGTGTGAGGGGCGGGAGGCAGTTGCACGTTGCTCACAGTGAGGGGGGCGGTAGGGCAGGGGCATCCATGGCGACCTGAGCCTCTCCTCTCAGAGGTCAGATGCTGGGGCCCATCCCAGGGCAGGGAATTTGAAGGAGTGACATGTCCTAGGGCATTGGGAAGATGACAGTGACTCCCTGCTAGTCTCAGTGAGTGCAACCTCACAAGTGGTGCAGACGGAGGCGAGGTGCTCATGGAGAGAGAGGCTGGGTGAGCATGGACAGTGCCGTCAGGAGCTCTGGGTCAGAAAGGAAGTCACAGCCACAGGCCCAGGAGGAGGCTGGACTCAGATGCGTTTGCAGATGACAAAGACAAGCTGATAGGATGACCGGGCAGTTTCAGGTGGAGGAGGCAGGATGACAGGGAGGCGGGAGGAGGTGAGTGATGGGGATGGTCCTCGAGGGGCCGCAGCGCAGATGGAGCAGGACAGCAGAGGTGGCCCACCATGGTGCAGGGAGAGCTGCAGGCAGCTTTTCCCTCCTGGCTTGTTTCCCCAGAGGTAGGATGTGCGCCTTCTGGACGCCATTCCTGAGAGGTCATGGTTGTTGTCTCGAGTCTGTGAGTGGGAAGGGGGTCTCACGTGTCCGTCCTACTGGCCCCCTGCCCTCTACTCTCACACACCCCGAGTCTGGGCTCCTGACCTGTGACTTCACTGCCTCCCAGGAGACACAACAGATGGCAGAGCTGGCCTGACATAGTCACTTCCAGCATGTGCACTTGTGTGCGAGACCTCTCATGACACTCATGTTCAGTGGCGGGCCAGTAACAATCGGCTCACAGAAAAAGGCACTGATTTGTAACTTTTGCCAGTTTCCGAAGTGTAAATATCATCCCTGTGGCCTGTTTCAAGTGACCAGTGTGACGTCACTGAGCACAGATTTGGGTTGAGATGAGCAGTAGCAGGCATGTCACCCTGGGGACACAGTGGGTATGCGTGACTCCAAGAGCAAAAATAATGGTAGAATAATTAGGAAGTGCTGATTTTGAGTATTTGTTGCCTTTGTTTCACTGTAACCCATTCAGTTGTAAGTTTATGTAGTTTACTTTTTAATAATGGCTGTATTTAACAATTGGCTTGCAAAACTGCCCGAAACAACCAGCTCTTGCAGGTCAAACTGGCTGCAGCACGCATTATGCTAGGGCAGTGCATGCTGGTTATACGAGGTCTGACAATTCAGTTCGCAAACGCATCCTAGAAAAAGTGTTACATACCCCATTGCTGAATATCACTACAGTCACCTTCCAAGTACTCCGCTTGGGAAGCTATGCACTGACGCCAACACCTCGTCCACCCTTCAAAGCAATGTTGGAACTCTTTTTCTGGAATGGCCTTCAGAGCTGTCATCGTATTACCCTTGATGTCCTGAATGTCATCAACATGTCTTCCTTTCAATATTTCCTTTATCTTCTGGTAAAGAAAGAAGTCATTGGGGGCCAGATCAGGTGAGTGGGGAGGGTGTCCCAATACAGTTATTTGTTTACTGGCTAAAAAATCCCTCACAGACAGTGCCGTGTGAGCTGGTGCATTGTCGTGATGCAAGAGCCATGAATTGTTGGCGAAAATCTCAAGTCGTCTAACTTTTTCACGCAGCTTTTTCAGAACTTCCAAATAGTAAGCTTGGTTAACTGTTTGTCCAGTTGGTACAAATTCATAATGAATAATCCCTCTGATATAAAAAAAGTTAGCAACATTGTTTTGACTCTTGATTTGGACTGACGGAACTTTTATTTTCGTGGAGAACTGGCTGCCTTCCATTGTGTACTTTGATGCTTTGTTTCAGGGTCGTATTGGTACACCCACGTTTCATCACCAGTGATAACACAGCCCAAAACATCGTCTTGCCTCTCCAAAAGTTCTTGGCAAACTTTGACTCTCCTTTGCTTTTGTTAATCGGTGAAACTGATTTTGGGACCATTTTTGCACAGACCTTTCTCCTGCCAAGATTTTCAGTTAAGATTTTCCTAACTATTTCTCTATCAGTGTTTACTTGGTCTGCTGTGCTTCTCACTGTCAGCCGACGAGTTTGATGCACAATTTGACGAATTTTTGCAATGTTTTCATCTGTTCTGTTTGTTACTGGCTGCCCTGACCGCTCTTCATCAGTGACACATTCTCTCCCCTCAGAAAAACATTTAATCCATTTGTACACTGCTGTTTTCTTCATGGCATTATCCCCATAAACTTGGACTAACATGTCCCTGATTTTACTTCCACTCTTGCCAGGTTTAACAAGAAATTTAATGTTTGTTCGTTGCTTAATTCAAACTCATTCTCATGACGGCACACGACAACATGCAACAACAATAATGAACGCCACTTGGCAAAACACCACCACACGAACACAGCTCTGAGACACTGATATACCAAGGATAGGAAACCTTACCGAGCTGTTTGTACAGTGCTGCCAATGTAAGCGCATGGTGGCAAGTTCTTGAACTTAATTGTCAGACCTCATAGGTCTATGGCCATGTGTGTCCTGCCGCCATGTTACAGGCTCTGGAAGGAGGGACGGTGTGCACGCAGCCCTCCCTTCACCAAGCTAGGGTATTTCACCTGCATTTGTGCACGAAGTGCCTTCTATTTTGAACACGACGTGAGCCTGAGGTTTAATCTCTATTTGTGCATGACACTCACAGCTGAGGGACATACAAATAGGGACACACAGCATCATATGGCCTCTATGAAGCCTGTGCATAAATAGTGCAGATGTTCATGGCCTGAGTCATCAGCTCAACATATGCTCCTGCTCCAGACCAGCAGCGGCGGCCCCATTCTGAAATGGTTCATTCCTCGTGCCGGGCCTGAGCCTGGGGGACACACAGACGCCGCCACGCCAGGGGCAGGCAGAAGGCAGAACCACTTCCCTCATCCTTATCATCGCCCCTCCTCCCCCTCCTCCTCACCAACAAGTGTCGTTGGTCAGGAGCCACACGTGCACATTACTGCAACACGAACGACCCCTCAGACATACAGATGGCCCCTCAGATGCATGAGCAGACGAGGTGGTACTGGAAGTTCCTGCAGTATCTGCACGGGGTGTGAGTGGGTGGGGGGAACCCACTGGGGCAAAGGGCATCCTGGGTGGCCTGGGGGGGAGGGAGTGCACATGAAGTGCAAGAGGTGACAGAGGTGGTGGTGTGTCCAGGAAGAGGGGTGGGAGAGGGAGACATAGCGAGACAGAGACAGACAGACAGAGACAGAGACAGACAGAGACAGAGACAGAGAGGAGTGATAGGAAAACAGAGAGAAGGTGAGAGAGGAGAAAGCAAGCAAAAAGAAAGCAGCAGGAAGGTAGGGGCTCTCAGGGGACTCGTAGCAGGAGAGGAAACTTGGCACCGTGCCCCCTCCAGGTCCCCTCCCCAGTACCATTGTGGTCTTACCACCAGATTTTGGGATGAGAACTGGGTGAGTGGAGGGACTCCCCGTTGAGCCCCAATCCACCTGGCACTTGTGGATGAATCCTGGGTCCATTCAGGGCAAGCTGTCCCCCAGTCTGTCCAGAGCCAGGAGGTCACCATGTCCCCACACATGTACCCTTCCTCAAAAGCATTCTAGAACCTTTCTCTATCCCGGACACTGTTTGAAACCCCCTGGAGGGGATGGAGTGTGGACTTTGTCTTTTTAGTAGATTATTAAATAGATGTTATTAGAAAACGCACAGTCTGCTTTGGAGCAGCTGTGTCGCCATCAGCAGACCTCTCATCAGCAAACATAATGCGGGTTTTAGCACATTTAATTTGCTGTAGGACGTTTAAGATCACAGAGACCACGGAATTTCAACTCTGCAGTGTTAATTCACTGCATTTTCTAGGGAGTCAGAGAGTTAACTTAGAACACAATGCGGGAGGTCTCCGGGCACCAGGAGCATGTCGGGAAGGAACTTGTTGCTCCTTTTTCCAGCTTTGTGGGCAGATGAAAATAAGACAGAGCAGGAGTGCATCTTCTTCTGAAGGACGAGCTGGTGGACGATGGCAGCCTTTCCCTCAGATGCAGACTCAGCACTTTGATTCACTGTCACTAGGCTGTCCTGCTGCCTCTGCTTGGCCAGGAGCAGTCAAACCAGGCAGTACATGGCTTCATTTCTCCACAGCCACTTGGTAGTTCCCCAGAGAATCTGAGAATTGGGATCCCTGTTCTCAGGGCTGAGGTCTGGTCTGCCCTGCAGTGCTGAGAGCAGGGAAAGGAGGCCCTGAGGACGCGGGACTCTTGGCAGGGTCTGCAGCACCTGGGGACTCCTGGTTGCAGGAAGTCCGGCCTCATGAGTGTCTGGGACCACGTGCTGGGACCACGCCTGGGATGGTGCACGTGGCCTGGGTGCTGTGGGGCACCCTGCCACCCTCACGCTTGCCCTGCTCTCCCTTCACATCTGTGAGACCAGCTTTCTCATCTCCTGAGAGTTCAACCTCAGAACATTCCACGTGGAGCATCTCAGGGGGCAGTGTGGCTGGAATTGGGGCCACGTATGAGAAGGATGCGCTGTTTGTACTTGGTGGGTAGATGGCAGGTTACTGAATTTACCTGAGTTTACAGAAGTTCTGATTCGCTCTTAACACGGGTTTTCCATGACTACCTTGCTGCCAGCACTGGGGGTGGCTCCATCAGGGAGACTTTCACCCTCCACAGGAACCCTCCTCTCTCCCAGGGTGTCAGGGCCTGGGGAGCAGGTGGCCCCCGGGGGTGCTGAGCTCAGGTGGGCCAAGTGGATAGCACAACTTGCCTTCCGATCAGGCTGTGAGCCTGTGCCCAGCCCATCAGACAGGGACCTGCACCAGTGTTGCGTGTGTGTGCATGCAGTGGCAGCTTGGGCTTGCCAGGCACATGCTCGCTTCAGGCACCCTCTCTGTGGGCACATGAAACGCAGAGTATGGTCTATGAAGGAAATGGACAGGGCTTCCCTGGCTCCACTTCCTGTGCCCACTGTCCCTTGGGCCACCAGACCACGGAGGGGTTGTTACCTGGCGATCTTGTCTGTGCAGGACATGGTGACAAGCTGCTCGCCCAGCAGGACGCCGTCCCACGTCTGTACTGCGCTGGCGCTCCGGACGGGAACGGTGCCCTCTCCAGACTCAATCTTCGTGCGCAAGTGCCCACGGAATTTCCTGACGATGTGTTTGCTGCTGGTCACTAGGAGATAAGAGGTGGCGTGAGAGGCTGGGACCCTGTTTGTCCAGAGACACACAGGCTCCCCAGCCTGGAAGGCTGGAGGGGGAGTGAGCCCAGGAACAGCTCGAGGGACCCCGGTGCCACTGCCAGCAGATTGGGACTCGGAAGCATGAGTCAGTGTCAGGGCCGGGAGGACGTGGTGAAGAGCAGGCTCCAGCGCACACTTTGAGAGCGGCTCGGCCCCCTCGCACAGGGCTGGAGAGCAAGTGTCCGAGGCTCTGCAGCCATTTGGTTACAGCCGCTCAGCTCTTCCCCAAAGCACAGAGCCTGGGACAGGCCAGCGAGTGAGGGGCTGCCTCCCCCTCACTGTGGACACGGGTTTGAGTTCCATGTCATTTTTACATGTGGAATACTATTCTTACCACACTTTCAGCCATGTAAAAGTGTCAAACCATGCTTCACTTATGGACCATACAGGAAAGGTGGTGGTGGGGTTTGGCCCAAGGGCTAAAGTCTGCCCACCTCTATTGTTTCCTAGTTGCCTAATGTTGGAAAAGTTACAACCACTGTGACGCAGGTATTTCATACTAAACCCGGGGTAATAACGGTGCCTGCTCCTAGGCTGTGGGCATTAAATGAGACAGGACACCTGACAGTGTCAGCACGTGCCGCTTATTACGGATGGGCTACATTAGGCAGGTGCTCTCCTGCACCCTACGGATGGCCCTGTGGTCCCTAACATGCGCGTGCGTGCGCGCATGCGTGCACACACACACACACACACACACACACACACACAAACACACTACACACCCCATAGTTATTTGGAGAACTAGTTTGAACAAGTGGAAGATTACTTTTCTTTCTTTCTTTAAAAAAGTTCTGTACTTTGAGTCTGGACACTGTGATATGGAAATGGTTAATGGCTTTGCATGCAAATTACATATAACACTGCACAGTGATCCCAGCATTTACATACATGTTATGGATGAATATTAGATGCATTCTTTAAAACTTTCTATTGCAGTTTGAGAAGTTGTGGAGATGCGGTTTCTCTGTCACTTATCCTTACTGAAGGCATCAAATAATAAATAACATGGATTCACGTGGGTACCTTCTCTTACATACCTTGACTTAACTTCCAGTATGTTTTCTCATTGTTTCTAAGAACTGAAGTTCCTATACTACATACCATCATGCCAAAAGGCCATCTCCTGGGAAAAGAGATTGCTGTATGTCAGAGACAGTAAACTTTTGAGAGGTTTCAATTGCTTTTTGATCCTCTTGCCAACCAAGTACTTGATGCAAACCAATTTGAACTGGTCTGTGAGTCATCCACAGAAGGAAGGACCAAGGTGACAGACTCAGCCTGGGTGGGCACAGCCAAGGACATCCAGTCCTCCTCCTGGTGAAGCACAAATCTCTTCTTTGCAACTTTAAATGGCACTAGGTATCAGATGATGATGGCGATGGCAATGATGATGGTGATGACAATGGTGATGGTGGTGATGATGACAAGATAGTGATGGTGACAATGATGATGATGATGGTGATGATGGTGATGATGGTGGTGATGGTGGTGATGGTGATGGTGATGATGGTGGTGATGATGATGGTGATGGTTGTGGTGGTGATGATGGTGATGGTGATGATAAATTGAACATTAGATAGTTGACATAACTCAAAACACCTGAGGCAAACTTTGGTCTGACCTGACTTTTTATACTGTCCAGTGGGGTCTTTATAACATCAATTTCCAGTGGCCAGCAGCACTGGGAGAGTGGAGGGCCAGCATACCAAACAGTCTGCAGAGTTTACCACATGGTAGGGACCTGACTCTTCTATGTGAGGAATATTTTCTCAGGGAATGTGATACTTGCTGCCCCTCTCTTTCTGGTGATTATAGTGTCCATATCACTCTCTCATGCTTCAACCACTGTGTCACTTTTCAGACCTTGGAAGTTGCCTATTATATTGAAAGGCTTTTCTAAATTCTTACCCATTGCTTCTGCACAACTAACTTGCTTTCAAGTAGACTCCATAGTTGGTAATGACGTGACAAGAGCGAGGCCTGGCTTGAGTAACAACTGGTTTCTAGAAGCTACCAAAGCTTTCAAGTAGATTAATTTTTCCTGAAGAGCCAGGTGCACAAGGGGCTCCTGACAAGTATTTATTGGAGGGGGTGTTAAATCTCAGGCTGCCTTCTCTAGCAGCTCCCTGATGAGCTTGATCAGTGGTCTTACACAGCCCGTTTCCTCTGGCTCTTTCTTGCCTAATTGCGAGAGGCAGGAGGGAGTTGAAGATGCCACTTCTAGCAGAACAAAATGCCGATCAAACCAGAAACTGCGGGGAATGGAACTTAAATATCTGTAGTGGGTTTAGGGCATGTCCTACAGTGGAGGTGTGTCACGTGAAAAGGCTGCCTGCCATGTGTATGTCCATGAGAGTAGTCTAATCTAATTCTAATAGCCCAAGTCATCAGACTCTTCATTACAGTGCTTATTAACCTGAAACCCTTACATTTGGAGACTGATGTCAAGATAAAGTGAGGATGGTAATACACCTTAGGAAATTGTTCACGTAAATGCTTTATTTTTAGGAGAGAATCAAAAGGGGATGGAGATAAATGGCAATCGAAAAAGTCCATGTAGGGAGCCAAGATCTATCTAAAAAGTGACACAGGGTTGCTGTAAGGCTGTAAGGGAGAGAGAGCCAAAAAAGGGAAACAGGTATAGGAAAGGAAGAGAATGTTTTTAAACACCAAATAAACTTAATTTTCAAATCATCTTTATTTTTTTTTAAGATTTTTTTTTTAATTGGGGAAGGGGGACAGGACTTTATTGGGGAACAGTTTGTACTTTCAGGACTTTCTTCCAAGTTAAGTTGTTGTCCTTTCAGTCTTAGTTGTGGAGGGCGCCGCTCAGCTCCAGGTCCAGTTGCCATTTTCTAGTTGCAGGGGGCACAGCCCACCATCCCTTGCGGGACTCGAGGAATCGAACTGGTCACCTTGTGGTTGAGAGGATGCGCTCCAACCAACTGAGCCATCTGGGAGCTCAGTGGCAGCTCAGCTCAAGGTGCCGTGTTCAATCTTTAGTTGCAGGGGGCACAGCCCACCATCCCTTGCGGGACTCGAGGAGTTGAACCGGCAACCTTGTGGTTGAGAGCCCACTGGCCCATGTGGGAATCGAACCGGCAGCCTTCGGAGTTAGGAGCACAGAGCTCCAACCGCCTGAGCCACCGGGCCAGCCCCAAATCATCTTTAAAAGCCATATCCCAGGCCGGATAGCTCAGTTGGTTAGAGAGCAGTGCTTTTAACAACAACAAAGGTTGCTGGTTCGATCCCCAACATGTGCCCACTGTGAGCTGCACCCTCCACAACTAGATTGAAACAACTACCTGACTTGGAGCTCAACGGTCTTGGAAAAACACACTTAAATAAAAAAATAAAATAAAATAAAAGGCATATCCCAGAATCAATACCTGTGAAGCAATCTACTGTTTATTGTGATAATGTCTACAGTATTTGTCATGTGGTCACGTGGGAGTCCTTTGTCATAGTTGATGAAGATAGTGATGGTGACGATGGCGAATTAGGAGGCCATTTACATTTGTTGATGCTGCAATGCATGAACATGACCATATAATGGATGCGTCTCTAACTCGGTAAGCAAATCTGAAGACAGGGACTTCAGCAAGTGCACATCAGGTTCCCTGAGTTCCTATGGGATTGTGGGCTTACCTACTGAGTGGCCCTAATGTACAATAAGTGGACTAAGGCACACGAGGCACTTAGCACATGCTTGTGAGATTTGGCATAATCATGTGATTTCTCATGGCATCTAGAGGGAGATAGACTGGAAATTTAACTAAGCTGTCAAACTCTTGGGAAATGGCAGCAAATACTGAATTTACCGGGTTATTTGAGAACCTGTGAAGAAAGAAGACTTCATGAAGGATGCTTGTGGGTTAGTGGGAGGACAGTAAGTAGTTGTCCTACAAGAGCTCAGGCACAGGGAAGTGTCCTGGCGCTGTCATTGCTCTTGTCCATTCTGGTTCTTATCAGAATAGCCTTGGGTCTAGCCCCAGTCTCCCAGAGCCAATTAGGACCAGATCATCCTCGTGGGACTGGTCTCCCCCAGTGAGACACTGTGAGTGGGTAAGGTCAAGACCTCCCTCTGTGGCCTGTGGCTGCAGTGGCTCCATCCCCACCGGGAGCGGCCACACCTGCCTGACCTTTGGAGACACCCCCATAGACCTCCTGCACACACAGACCTTCCCACCGCACCAGTCGGGGCAGGAGACAAATTAGGGCTTCCAATCCAGGGCTGGAAACATGGCGAACCCTCAGAATCACCAAGGAGCTTTCAAAAGTACAGGCCCTGGGACCCCACCACAGTGAAGGCGCCAGAATCTTGGGGGAGGCATGGGCAGCAGGAATCTGTATTGGTGGAAACTTCCCCGTGGTCCTGACAGACAAGCCAGGTGTGGGGACAACCTGATCAAATGCGTGGCTGCTCGCAGGCCACACACCTCTGTGATGTCTCAGACCAGTCAGTACTGATTCCGTTTTTAGACTCCAGGGAGAGAGAATTTATGATCCATCCAGATGAGTGCTTTTGAGAAGAAAAACCTGGGGAATTGAGAATTTCATCAGCCACAGGCATCCGAGGGACCGGATGGGCAGGGTCACGCCAGGGCTCAGAAGCCCATGGAAGCTTTCTCGCCGAGGGACAACTGAGGCCAGGACAGCCCCGGTAGGTGGCACGGTTGCTCGGTAGCCGGTGGGAGTCAGGCGTTTGCTATAGTCAGACTCGGTTCTCTGCCGGCCGTCTGGGATGTGATACTGGCTTCCCAGGTTTAGACCCAGGGACAGACTTTCCTTCCTGTGCTCGCTCTGTGTTCCTTCGCTCTCTAAGGGCAGGGGGACAATGCAGGCACCTCTGTTCAGAGCATCTCAGACATAGTCAGTCATAGATGTGTCTGCAGACCCATGTTCTCATGTCTGTGTGTGCTATGCCCATGCCTACATATGTTCTTATGTACACAACACGCACGCACACATGTGCTTATGCATACACACGTGCACATAGTGTATATATGCTCATGTGTGTGCACAGTCATGTGCTCATAGCCATGTGTGGACTTGTAGGTACATGTTCTTATGTTGTGTGCACACACGTGCTTATGCATGTGTATACTAGTCTGTGCACATACTTGTATGAGTGTGCCCACATGTGTGCTTATACCTGTGTGTGTACTTGTGTGTGTATCTGTGCTTATGCACGTGCGTGTGTGTGTGTGTGTATGTGTGTGAGAAGGAAGTGGGTAGGAGAGTCGGGCACAGCTGCGGTGCTGTGTCTGTGTGGAGATGTACAAATGCAGAACAAATGAGGGTGTAAGGATAAAATGAGCTCAAGTGACGGGGACCATGCAGGGCAATGCTGGCAGAGAGAGGGCGGCCCCCGGAGAAGCAGGAGGTGGGAGGCCTTGGTCTCCAGGGCGGGGCTTCTGCTGGGTCGTGACATGCTCGTCAGAACTGATGACAACATCGGTAGGGGACGGTGCAAGTCTGTTTTGCACGTATGGACATGGCGATACTGCTGTGACCTTTGGGCTGTGTGCCCTGAGTGGAGGGACAGTGAGGCTGGGTTCCTGCAGGGCTAGCCTGTAGGAAGCAGACAGGCTGACCTCTGGGAGTGGCCCTAACAGGCAGGGTTCCCTGCGGGCTGTCCCCACGGCCTCTGCCCAGTAGGAGCCCCTCAGAGCGGAGGTCCTGGCTGCCTGCATCCCCTGCTCAGGCAGGGCTGTTCAACCCTCTTGAAAGAGTAGCAGAGAGAAACACGTGAGAGAGCCAATGCAGAGCCCGCACCCTTGATGTCAGCAGATTCTCTCTAACATGACAGTTATTACTGAGCCTTATACCTTCCTTCGGAGAGCAGGGAAATTGAAGTCTGTCTGGGAGGCCCTCCCAAGCAGGAATTTGGGGTTTCCTGCCCTTACTGAGTGGATGAGGAATAGTGATGTAGGGCTCTTGGCAGCTGGTCTGTGGGGGAACAGGCCAGGGACCCTCCTTGGCACTGGAGCAACACCAGCCTTAGTAACTTGGGAGCAGCACCTCATTTGTGTCTGGCATATCTGCAGCCAAAATGTGAGGAAAATGTTTTATTTTGTTTTCTCCTACTAGCACCTGCCACTTCTTAAAAGCACCATGAAATAAAAGACATCTGTGCCTGAAAGCAAACCCCAGGGCACATGTGAGAACGTGTGTGTTTGTTTTTCTAAATCACTGGCTTTGCATATTGGAATCAGGGCTGTAGAGGCCGCAGTGGGCGCCTGAAGTGCAGAGGTGGGGGCCCAATGACCTGAACAGACCCTGTGGGGACAGAGCCAGGAGTGCAGTTTCTAGGCTCTCAGCCTCATGTGGAAAGGTGCTGGCTCAGGTAGTAAATGGCCATCAACTGTGATTGGATGGCCATCAGCTGTGGCTAGTTGGCCGTCAGCTATAACCAGTGAGCCATTGGCCACTAATATAACTGTCGTGACTACACTAGCAGAAAATGGGGGCTAGCAAGAAGATGATGGCTGAGTTAGCAAGCGCAGATTGCAGTTAGCAAGTAGGGTTGATTGGTTGGCAGAAAAGCAGACAGCAGGTTGCGGATAGTGTGGTTCCTGCCTCCTGTGTCTCTAACCCAGCCGCCAGTGAGACTATAGTGGTATGACTCCCCTACCTATGGCTCCGTGGGTGTTCCTTTTTGGCCTCACCATGTCCTGCGTTCTTATATGGGGAGCGGGACCAGAGACCCTGCCTGACACCCCGCGTGTCAGACCCTCTGCAGACACCGGTGGCTCAGGTGGGGCTGGGGTTCCCGCCAGCAGGAAGCTGCATGAATTAGGGCAGCCCCACATGTATGGGTCTCCTCCCAGGACTGAGGGCCACTAAACTGGGTCTTCACGATGTCAAAGCGTCTGAGAGAAATGGAGCGCTAATCCCAGTAGCTCCACAGGCCACGTTTCAGTTGTCTATGGGTGTCAGGCTCATGCAGACCCAGCCTGATGAACATCTCAGGAAAAACGATCGCTCCACGTTATGTCCTCTCTCTCTTTCTGAGACGGCATAGTAGTGAAGGAACACCCTGCCTGACCCCACCTGGCCCACCCAGCCCCTCGCCCCTGGGGCAGCGCCTTGAAAGGTCCTTGATACTTACTGGGTTCCATATTCTTGATTCTCAATTAGACTTGATTCTTCCATTTACTTTTCATAGAGTGTTGTATGGAATGAATGTTTGTGTCTCCCCAATTTTTCTGTTGAAGCCTAACCCCAGTGTGACAGTGTTAGGAGGTGGGGCCTCTGGAAAGGGATGAGATCATGAGGGTGGATGACTGGGCAGGCCTGCAGACGCCACAGCACACACACGAGGTCTGGGCACAGATAACCTAGGACCATGTCCCACATGGAGGACAGCGTGGGGCTGCTTGTTTAAAAAGGTAAAAACGTGGTCTCTTACGGTCCGTGGTGATTTCGTAGGGCGAGTTGAGGCGCGCGTCTCCGCAGGGGGACGTGCTCACGTACAGATGGAACAGGGTGTTGTCCCTCAGCCTATAGCCTCCGTCCTTCAGCCGCACAAATATGGAGCGCTCCGAGTCCTCTCGACGCTGGCTAGGGGCAGAAAGAGGCGTAGTCACTGCTGCAGACCAAGCCAGATGCGTCCCACCTGGCGGGCAGATGCTTTTGTCCCATTTTGTCATTATTCCCACTTTCCCCCTCTTTACCCTTGCGTGGAAACCTTCCGAATAGCTGGAAGCAAACACAGCAAAAACCCATCCTCAACACCCTTCCCCAGCAGTCACGTTTGGGCTGATCGTTCCCACAGCCAGCTTCTGAGTAGACATGAACCCGGGTCTGTGTCTCTAAAACGGGGCTCACAAGCATCCTTGAGGGCACTGGGGGTTCCACATGGCCTCCACGGGCAACACGCGTCTGTATTAAAGGAGAAAAGGAACTTTGACAGGGGGCAGGGCTTGGCTGCCTGCCCAGCGAGGAGCCCGGGGCCTGTACCTGCTTTCCTTCGGCATCTAGCCCAGGTAGTCTCCAGCAAATCCAGTGGCCCTCCAGTGCCTGAAGGGCACGCTCTTTGCCCTTGGCCCACAACCGCCCATAGTCGTCACACGCTGTCTCCTCCAAGGTGCCGACGCCCCGCAGGGCACTGAGCTGGCGCGGCTGCTCCCTTCCCAGGCCCAATCTCACTAGCCACAGTCTCTTCTTTCTGCCGCTCTGGCTGTTTTTACATGTTCTGCCCCATTGGTGACGGATTCTTGCCTGCTGGGCCTGCCATCACACAGGCAGTAGAACAGACATTTTCTCCCTAGGAAACCCTCGAGGCGGCCCACAGCCTTCCTGCTTCCTTGCTTCTGCTCCTTCCGCTGCCAGGCCCCCTCACTCTCTCAAAGTGCCCCCCAACCTTGGAGCAAATGCAGAGCCTGGCCTGCCAGGGGACTGTGCTCCATTTGTCACCTTTGCTGGCTTTTTGCAGTCATTGCTCATCCTCCCATGGGGCAGACCATACCCCTCCCAGCCTGTGGCACAATTCCATTGCTCGTGGGTCACTCCCTAGAGCCCCCAAGACCCCATGTTAGTGGGTTTGAGGGACACTGCTTCAAAGGACGTGGAAGCAGCTGGGAGAGGCAAGGAAGAAATGTTTCTGGCAAAGACACAGCCATGAGTGCCTGTAACCACACACCTCACCGCAGGGCTGCATCTGGACGTGTCACGAGCTCACGTCCACCTGCAGTTCTGCTCCTGTGGTTGTTATAAAGAGATGGCAGCCAGTGCAGTGATAACCTGCGCCTTCCGGTGGCCCGAGCAGGTTGCCTGAGGAGCTGGAGCATGTTTCCCGGGGTCTCTGGGCCCCGTGCTTTCCGCACCTCTCTGAGAACATGCTCAGAGGAGCAGGCAAGAAACAGCCACTGCAGTGGTGGCGCCAAGAGTCAGGGTCTGGGAAGTGGGGTGCACTCGGGGCTGTGGGGTGTAGGAGAGGGCCAAGGTTGAACCTGGCCTGTGTTACAGATGTACTCCGAGCTGCTGGTGGGGGACATGGGAAGTTGGCCTGGGCTTCTCTGCTGGCATTTGAGCCCCGTGGCCTGGGGTGGGACAAGGTCTGGGGAAGGAAAATGAAAGGGCAGGCTGCCTTGCAGCCTGGAGTCTGAGAGGAGGCCGCACCTTTGTATGCTCTGTAAGAAGTGTTCTTGGCTGAGAAACTGTCAGAACAGGTCGCAGACAAGGGTGGAGGAAGGCACTGAGCTCTCCTGCGCTTTTCTGCTGGCCAGACACACCGAGCCTGGTGAAAATTCTGGGGCCTGGGTCCCCTTTGAAGTGGGCACAACTTCGTCAGAATGGAGTGGAAGTGTCAATATCACCACTACTCTGTCATGTTGGGATGCAGGGAGTTGCTCCGCGTAACAAAGCTCTGTCCCCACTGTCTCCCAGAGACAGCTGACTTTCTGTGAGGTTGTCTTTCCTTCTAAAATCTGAGGTTAGTTCTGGATTAATCATGGGGGCCCACGGTGGGAAGAATATTGTCTTCACTGAAACCCACAGGATGGGGCAGCTGTTACTCTGGGGACACCTTGTACGCCCCTCTAGCCAGCCCAAAGTCCTATCATCACCTTGTCTGTGGCATTTAGAGTGTGAGTGATGTGACAGCTGTCGGTGTGGAGCACAGGGCAGCTGTGCCCTCACCCTCTTTTTGAACGGTGCCCTTGACTTTGGATGCATGCTGGCCTCGTGATGAGAGCCCTGTGCCTGCGGTCTGTGCCTTTACTGTGGCGCATAGTTGTCATAGCGACCCCCTTGCTATGCGTTCAAAGTTTGTGTCCCCCCAAATTCCCATGTTGAAGACGTACCCCTCAGGGTGGTGATGTCAGGAGGCGGGGCCTCGGGAGGTGATGAGGTCACAAGGGTGGAGCCGCCATGATGGAATTAGTGTCCTTATAAAGGAGACCCAGAGGGCCCCCTTGTCCCTCTCTCCAGGTGAGGTCACAGGAGAAGATGCTGTCTGTGAACTTGGAAGCAGGTCCTTACCAGATACCAGACCTGCTGGGGCCTTGATCTCAGACTTCCGGCCTCCAAACTGATCTGTCAGTGACTCAGCCCCTACCTGGGGTGTCTGTTACAGCAGCCTGAGCTAAGACACCCCAAATGTTTTCCTAGAAAATGTCATCACATGGGATGGGTGTGTGACACGGTGTGTTCATACATGTGGGCATGCGTGTGTGGGGGGGTGACATGTGTGCACCTTGTAGATTGCCTGCTGCAGCTACAGTCACCAAGGGACAGGCAGGTGTTCCCTGGAGGGAGACCTGAGCATCATGAGGGAGAGTCTGGAATTTCAGCCTCCGACTGGCCTGTGTGGCCACATTGCTGGCGCTCAGAGGACACTGCCCATATGAGTAAAACCTGTGCTGTCAGGGCAGCCTGTCCGCCACATGCAGGGGGTCTGCTGGGATGCAGGGAAAACTAGGGGAGCTGGCCTAGGTCACCAGACCAAACTGGCGTCCATAGCCAGTGTCTCTGGGACTGGCCACTCACCTGAGGTGCAGCTCCAGCTGCGCGTACAGGAAGTGGAGTAGTGCCCTTCGTGCCACCGTCTCCGCATGGCAGTCGTTGACCACCAGCCCCTGGTCATTGAGGTACTCGCCGCTGATGCACTTGGTCCCCGAGGACAGGACGATAACCTGTGCTTGCCTGACATCCAGGCCTGGGGGACAGAGAAGATGTCATAACAGCACCCTCCCTGAGGGGCGACTGCTTTCCTCTCTACCTGCCTCATCCCGCAAAAGCCCGCTGTCCCAGCCTCCCCGTTCTCCCACCCACAAGCCTCCACGTTTACTCAGGCTGGCGAGCACCACATGGCTGCTGTGACGGGGCTTTGTGGAGGCAGAGCGAGTGCTCGGGTGGGCCACAGCCACCTTGTTTCAGGTGGTACAGCCAGTGGGAGCGCTCCTTCCCAGACTACTCAAAACCCCAGTGTGTCTCTATTTGACAAGCACATTTGTATAGCAGAGTCCTGAAAACAGAAGGTGTGGTGGACACCGTGAGGTGCCCTGTCACCAAAGAAGTGACAGAGGGCCTCTGCCACCTACAACCTGGAGGGAGAGCAAGCAGGGGGGCTGCTGGTGTTCAGGCTTCAATGCCAGAGTGCAGAGGCCCTGGCCGATTGCGCCATCATTACCCAGACAGACCTCAGAAATTCTGCTACCACCTCCCCCTGGTCCGGCGGGGTGAGAATTACATCTTGATTCAAAGATTTGCTGATGGGAACATGTGGTGCCTAGGAGGGGGGTGGAGGCCATGGCAAGTGTGGGCTGTGCAAGAACAGGACTCTGTCCACACGGTGGCCCCCCCGCCCCCGCACTGTCAGCCTTTGCCTCGGAGGCAGCCCAGGGCTCCAGGCAAGATTCCTGTGCAAATTCAAGACCCACAGGCCATGCGCTCACTTTGCCTTCCTGAGTGGAACCTGCTGTCCCTTAGAGCCACCAGGACCTGGTGATGAACTGAAACAGGTGCCTGAGTCCCCAAACGTGCATCTCTAAGTCACCTGGGACCTGGCCAGTGATTCCTACTAAGAGTCACTGCTTTTCTAATTTCCTTCTTGGGGCTTCGCTTGGACCGAACAAACCTCTGACTGTGGAAGTCAAAGCTCATCATCCCGAGGAGTTGGAAGTGCGAGTGTCACACGCTCAGCCATCTGTGCCCCAAGAGCACTCGTGATAAGTGTGGCGGGCCTTGAGGGCCACATGGAGAGGCCATCAAGGCTAGCTGACCACCATGCGAGTCACAACAGGATGCTGGGCCCAGCGTGTCCCCTCCCAGAAGTGCAGGGATGTCTGGTGGGTCCCGCACAGACATGGGGGTCCTGCTGAGGCTGTGGCACACGCTCTCCAGGGCCCCTGTCTGGGCCTGGCCTGCCTTTGGGGCTGCGTTTCAGGAGTGATGTCTGAGCTATGGAGTTTCTGCTTCCAAAACTCTCGCTTCCTCCTGAGGACAGTGCCTGATGCGCGTCACCAACAGCCATGAATGGCGCTGAGTTCTCTGATTCAACCCACACGCTTTCCATTTCCCCTAAAGAGCCACAGGACAGATGGGAGACAAGCCGCAGGGGAGACTGCCTCCTGTTCCATCGTGCTTTCTGTCTCTGGAGGTTGCGAGCCCTTACAGCTCCGCGGGAGGCATAGATAGGCAGCCCTCCCATTGCCATCTCATCTCCGCTTCCCCTCTTAGGGGTGGGCCCAGCTGTTTCCTGGGCCCTGCACACCAGGCTGGGCATGCTTTGCGGGTTTATGCTGACAACTAGGAAACAAGGCTTCTGTCTGCTGGCGGCTGTCACATGTGACCAACGGAGAAAGTGCAGTCAGCTCCACGAGGACCGGCCTCAGGAGAACTTGTGGAGCACCCCGACTGTTGTTACTTTTAATGCTCTTTACATATGGTAAGAGAAGGGTTTTGAGGTCAGAGTCACAAAGAGGGCAATTTTCTGACCCTCTCTGAGCCCAGGCTCCCAGCTGCAGGATGGGGGCCATGTTGGCTGCTGCCTGGGGACCCCCTGCCACCGCTATCTTGGCCTCAGCATGTTTTCCCTTTTCCCGCCTAAGACGGGCTCACGAGCCCTCCATGCCTGGCAGATGCCACGACTTACTCTTCACAGGACTGTGCTCATTTTGACCAGTCAAATGAATCTCATCAACAAAAAGGATATTCTTTGCAGGAATGGAAACAAAACAAACCCAAAGGGGCCTCAAGTGCCATATCTTTGAAGTGTGATTTATTGGGAGAGTTTTCTCAGGAGAAACTTGGAAAACATTCATGGAAACAGGCTAGGATGGGGCACCAAGCCAGGCAAAGAGGAGGTGTCACTTGCATGTGGTCTCAGCCTGATCTGATAGAAAACTGTTGTGCAGCGTGCCACGGAATCAACCTGCTGTGCAGGAAGGTGCTGAGCCACTCCCACCCGCTCGCTGGGGGCAGGGTCCCAGGCCCAGTGAGGGGCCAGGTATGGTGCCAGCAAGTCGGTGGAGAAGCAGGACTGAGTACCTCTCTCTCTATTCCTATAAAATGGCCATTGAGAGCAAAGCTAGTGCACTGAAGGCCTACGTGAGCAAAGGTCCCAGAAAATCTGAACGTACTGCTATCTGCGGAATAAATAGAAAAGGTGATCAGAGCTCCCCGCCAAGCACCAAGCCCAGTTAGTGTTGGGGGAAATTAACACCACTCTTTAAGCAGCAGACAATTTCATGGCTACTGGAGGTGTTGCAGAGCACACAAAGATAAGGAAAACCTTCCCGTTGTTCTTATTGTTAAATGCCTACATTAGCGATCTACCCACTTAACCAAGACTAGATAAGAAAGAAAACAACAGATGTCCTTAGTAATGGGTATGAAAATTCTAACTAAAATACTAACCACCGATCATCAGAGGAAAAAAGCAATATAGTCATCACTGCAAGATGGGTTTATTCCAGAAATGCAAAGGTGGGTTACATTTAAAAAATTAAAATGCAATACGGAACCTGATTATAACCACAGACACCAAGAAGGCATCTGACAAAATCCAAAAACCACTTTTTCTTTTTAAGGAGAGTGCAGGTCACAGTGGCCCATGCGGGCATCGAACTGGCAACTTATTGTTATCAGCGTCACGCTCTAACCAACTGAGCTAATTGGCCATCTCCCCAACTTTTAATAAAAATTCAATATGTAGAATAGATGGATTTTCCCAATGTGATTGTATATACAGAGGGTGCCCCCAAAAATGTATACATATTTTAAGAAAGGAGAACTGTATTAAAATTATAATAATATATACTGATAACAAAAGATGAATATAAGTCACGTTTGACTTCTGCAGTTACAAGAGGTGCTCAAAGTGGTTACCATCAGCGTCCAGACACTTCTGATTACGGCAAACTACTGCTTGAGCAATGTTGACCAAAGTGTCCACTTGTATACGTTTTTTTGGATCCCCTGTACACCACCCCCATCATGCTTGATGGGAAACCTAGAGGAATTTTTACTGCACCTAGGACCACAACAAGAATGTCCACTCTAAGTCTATTATTTAACATCTGCTGAAGCTATCAGCCAACACAAAAAGAGAACTTAGGTATGATAATTGGTAAGGAGCAGGTCATACCATCACTGTTTGAACACGTTGTGGTTGTATACGTGGAAACCTCTAGAGAACCCAGTTGAAATACAGGTATAAACAGTAAGCGAGTTGATCAGGTGATAGGGTACAAGTTAATATACAGAAATCAATAGCTTTCATATTACGCACACAACTAGTGAGAAATGAGTCCATTTATGATAGCAGCAAACAAGATAATAGGCATGAGTTTTAACAAGACATGAGCAAGAGCCATAATGAATAAAACATTAAAACCCGACTGAGAGACACCAAGAAAATCCAAACAGAAGATGTGCCACGTTGCTGGTTGCGAAGACTCAATGTCTTGCATCTTCTTTAAAGAGAAGGTTAACGACATTTCCATAGGAAGAGCACTAGAGCTTAGTTTATGACAGACAACCTGGTTCAAAAGCATAGTTTTGTGATTTCTGAATCACACAAGCGGAGTGTAATGGTTCACCCAGGAAATTCTGAAGAAGAGAACTGATTCTAGGAGGCCAGCCCTAGTGATACCAGCTCAGGGACAAATCACCTGTACCGATGCATGAAGTCGACAAGTGGAATGAAACAGCGAGTCCAGAGATTGACCTGAAGTCATGCAGGAATTTAGTGTGGGGTAAAGATAATAACATCTCACCCTGAGGGGCAGACACATCATTCCATTAATGACGTCCAGTAATGGAAGAGCTATCTGAAAATGAAGTTGCATCTTACCTTACACCACATACCAGGGTAAAGTCCAGTGGATCAAAAGTTTAGATGCAAAACATGAAGCAGCGCACATGGATGTTTATGGTCGCTTTGTTCATAATCACCTAAACTGGGAAGCAACCAAGCTGCCCTGCAGCAGGTGACAGATAAGCAGGCTTGTTCTGTAGGTGGAGATCCCCATGTGGCCTGACGGGAGTGAGGGACAGTGAGTCTGCTGTGTCACGCAGAGACAGGACACATGCCTCACCTCACATGCCACACGGCTCAGAGACAGTGCCAAGGCTGACACGGACACACAATCACTCAGTGACCCTGACCCCACGTGAGGGGCTGACTGGTGGCTGTGCCTCCCACGGAACCAAGATTCCACCAAACTTGATGAGCTGCAGGTGAGGCGAGAGGTGAACGTGGGGAGGAAACAACAGAGCCTTGAGGTGCTGTGGGGGACATGATGGCTTTCCCAGGGTCTCTGGGCGGCCCCCCATGGACACAGTGAGTTGCATGGCTAAGCCCCCTGTAGGAGGTGGTGAGGTGGGGGTGGGAACCACACATTAACAATCACGTTTCAGCTGTTGGGCTGATTTGTCTATGTGACAACAATGCGTCTGGTGTACATTCCTAAATAAATTAACTCAACTTTTCCAAATTTAACTTTCTGGGCTCAGGGACTGGGCAGACCCACTGTACACACAACCTTTCTCTTGCCCCCTGGATCTTTCTCCTCTCTTCCCATCAGAGCTGACAAGGAACTTGTTGGTCAGTATGAGATGTCGGTGACCAAGAGGCGTGAGGCTAGAATGAGGCCCGAGACACTCCTACCACAGTTCCTGAGCACCATGGCCTAGCCCTCCTCCCTCATCTGCTTCTGTGGGGAGAGAGCAGAAAAGTCTGCTAAGTTTGCAGGACACCTCCTCCCTCTCCCTGCGCTGAAGGGGCCGATGGTGGGACACGCAGCAGTGTGGGACAGGACGAGGGAAACTGGGAGAAGTGCAGACACTGAAACCACTAGGGGCCTGACCTGAGCCAGCAGCTCTGTTATGTGACACTGAGAAGATCGGGCCTTGTTTGCCACGCTGCTGATCACGGTCTCATTTCCCACAGTCAGGTGTGGCCCTAGTGATACAGCTTGAGAATACATGAACTCCAGGGTGGTGTAAGGTGGCTTTAGAGACAAAAGGTGGCCAGGTTGGCTTGCAAGGCGGCTACCAGTTGTCCTAAACACCAGCTCTGTGAGGGTCTCACTGGATACAAACATGGTGACGTCACACTTAGCATCCTACCCCCAAGGAAGTAAGATGACAGGGACCCTGCTGTTGGAGGACTGTCTTCCCATTTGGACGCCGTTGTGCACTTCGCCCCACTGAGAACCCGTTCTTCTAGATCAAAGGGACACGGATGCGAGCGCTGACGGGAGTGGCTGGGTGGCCAACAGGATGCCTGGCTGGAACTAGACACAGAAGCCATGAGTGAGAAGCAGAACACACATGTGTCCCAGGAGCTGAAGGCCGTTTTTGTAAGTGGCCACTTGATTTCCCCATTTGTCAGGATGAGGGCGTGGGACGTGTTTGAAGGGCTCAAAGGGGGACTCTGAGCAGCGCACGGATCCCATCTCTCTGACGGGCACCTCTGTTGATCTCATATTGAGTTCTTTCTTTTCTTTGTGTGAGTTACTTTGGGCTCAAAAGGCTGGTGACCATCTGTTTGGCGTGTTCAAAAAGCTTTAGTCAATGGCCAGTGGCACAGGGAGGCGCTGCCGTGAGACGGTGTGGTGGCTGGCCCTGCTCCTTCCTCATCCTTCCCCCTCCTGACTCGTCAGACCACTGGCTCATCCTCTTAGTGGCCTGTCTTCAGGAACTCCACAGGCTGTCTCCACCCCTGCAGTGTGACTGTCCTCCTTCCTCACCTGGGCGGCACCCTCTCCCCGGTCATCAGCACAGGTGACAGTCCCCTTCCCCAGGCTCTTGCTGGAGGCCTTCCAAAGCCCATCACAGTGTGAGTTATAACAGGAAAGTAAAATTCAGCAATTTATTCTTCAATGTTCATAAACTACTAATTAGTGAAGCTTTACCTCATAAAGTCTCACTTTCCTATACGTTTAGTTCGTAGAGGCACTGCTGCACACAAAGCAGTGTATTCACGGGCACTTTTTTTTCCTTTGTAAATCTTATTGGGGAACATGGGGGAACAGTGTGTTTCTCCAGGGCCCATCAGCTCCAAGTCAAGTTGTTGTCCTTCAATCTGTAGCTGCAGGGGGTGCAGCCCACCATTCCATGCGGGAATTGAACTGGCTCGCGCTCCAACCAACTGAGCCATCCAGCCTCCCTTATATTTTTTATTACTGGAAAAATTACCTTATTTCCAACTTTAAGTTATCTTAGGTAAGCAGTGTTTTCAAAATTTATTTGGAGTGTCCTATTGTGACTAAGAACATGCTTGCAAAACAATTGTTGTTTTAAATAATCATTTATGGTAATTTCAACATAAACAGTGAACCTGCAACATAAACAGTGAATAAAAAAACACTTTTACTCTCATTAACTTTTTGGTCAAAGGCGTATAGAATTAAACTAAAAGTTTATGATTTTACTTTAAGGGTAAAAGAATGTCCACTGCAGGAGAAAATATTTTAAAACAATGGACTAAAAGCTGAAGACGTATTCTTTGAGGACAATGCTGAGGAATGAGGAAGTCACGAAGGAGGTGCTCGTACACGTTTGCACAAGATGAAGTTCCACTTCCAAGGGAGAACAGTGCGCCAATATTCTATTCATGCAAGTTAGGAAACAGAACCACATAAACTCTTCTGTCCTTTCAGGGAAGTTCTGCAACTTCTGCTCCTTGTTCTACCCAACACTCCGCTCCCTGTCTCTCTGAATTGCCTTCGTGAGATGACGTTTCTCTTTTGGGGGGTTAACGTATACCGGGCTGGCCTCACTTTTGTCCTGGGCCAGCAGCACTGCAGCCCCGGGGGCCGCTTCCAGCTTGCATGCGACATGCAGGCCCACACGACCTGCTTCTGCGAGAGGCAGCCCAGATCTGCTGCTGTTCTGCTCCACAGCGGCTCCTGAGCAATTCAGGTAGAAGCAGCCGGGCCAAGCCTTTCCACTTAGCCTGTCTTCAGTGTGTGTGTGTGTGTGTGTGTGTGTGTGTAATTGAAGGGTACAGCACATTGGTTTTCATTCCTTCTTTACTGTTATTAAAGTTTACCCTTTGACATCTATGAGTGCCTCTCAACAGGGCTATTAAAAGCGTTTTTAGTGTATCAGTCTTTGTTGTGTGACACTGTTCTGAACCTTCTCTCACATCTCTGCTTCCAACCACTAAGTTCTAGGAATGCCCCCAGACATTGAAAGCACTAAACACCTCCACACATTTCCAAGCCCTCTAGGAGGACGGTACAGTCCTGTGTCTATGTTTCCTTTTAGTCCAAGGGAACTTTTTGAGTTTCCCCAAAGCGTGGAAAGATATTGGACAATGACAGCCCCAGAGCTGGGAAAATACTGAAAAACTGCTCAGCAGATCACGCTGACGTGTGCTTTTGGGGTTGGGAATATATTGCACAAGAAAGAGGACGCGCTGTTTGGAGTCTTTCCTTCCCTGCCTCGCTCCTTCACATTCATGGGTGTGACCGACTTCATTTAAACTACATTATCCTGGGATCTGTGGCAGAAAATCCGTGATACTCCAAATTTTAAAACTTGCTAATATTTTGTTTCTCTGATCCTACAACTCTGTGCACATAACCCACATTTTCCATGTTGGATTTACATTGTCCTTTATGACCCATTCATTCCCCTAAGGATGGAAGGCCCCTGCAGGCAGGCGCGTGGTCTGGTTTGTTCTCTGTGCTGTCCCAGATGTAGGCCACGCACTGGTGCCTCAGTGAAGAGTGTATGAACAGGAGGGCAGAGTTACTGACGATAGCACTTATGTGGCACTCATTATGGGCTGGCATCTTCCTAAGTGCTGTATCTCCATGAATGCTTTAACCTTCCAATGACCCGCCTGCCTACTATTGTCCCCAGTCCCAGAGAGGCTGATTGGCCCGTGGAGCTGGGACCCAAACCTAAGCCCGGGCTCTTTGCCTGAGCCAGCCCTCACTGTTTCCCGGGTGGGCACGTCTGGAGGTGGGACTGTGTCTTTTCTTGGCACCCCTGATGCATGCAGAATGGTGCCCAGCCTGTGGCTGCATCCAATTAATATCTGCTGGGGGCTGGACAGGAGCAGGGCCGCATCTGGCAGTGTGCTTCTGATGGAGGGGAATAGGGCATGTACCCCAAGGAGGCAGGCTCATCAAATGTGTAAAAGGAGGCTGAGTGTCATGGCTTAGGCGCACGTGTGCCACCATGTCACTGACGAAACGGAATTACCTTTGACTTAGAGCAGGGGCCTAATGAAGTGACTTTACCTTTCAAAGCATTTCATAGATTTTATCCCACTCACCAAGTGTCACTGTGAAGAAGCATTTTTACTTCCAATTTAAAAGGTGCCCCAAATGGAAAGTTTCTGTGATTGAGAAAGGACTTCTGTCTGTGAGCAGTGCGGATGGAGGGTCCTGGCAGGAAGCGGTGAGTTTAGTCTCCTGTGATAGATTCTTGGAGGGGGGTGTCTGCACCCCAGCGGGAAGAGTTTGGGACTCTCATGTGAACTGGATTCTCAGGACACATGGTGCTTCTGTGTCCAGAGGAAACGCATGGGGAGGGAAAGGAAGAGATGGAGGAGGAGGAAGCCTGGCCCAGCAGCCTGCCTGACCTCGGGCGCCAGCTGATTCAGGTACCGCCAGTGTTGCCCACTCTTGACAATGAGATGGGGAAAGTGCCTGATAGCAAGGGGACCGGCCAGGGCCTTAGTTCACCTTTCTTCATGGAAACTGAGAGAAGCTTGTGCAGAGATGGCTCTTAGAACTATGATTTTGCTGGTCAGGTCATACACTTTGTTACTCATCCCTCTGTGTCCTACTTTTATTTTCCTCTGCATTTCTGTGATGGAAGGGGGCATCTTTGGCTCCCAAGGCCAATACTGACTTCCCTCTTCTGATGAGATTCCCACAGGAAAACAAGAGACCTTACCTTTGGTCATGACGATCCCCGCCAGTGCTCTGTGGCGGGCATGCACAGACGACGTCAGGCCCACGGTCAGCTCGCGGAACTTCTGCGTGACCAGCTGGGACACGGAGTCAGCGAATTCCTGCAAGACAAGCACCAGGCCTCTTTGGTGCTGAGTGCTCGGCGCTCACGCCCTCCCTTCCTTCTCAAAGCCATGTCCCCACGCGCAGTGCCTGGAGGTCGCCCTGCACACAGAGCCCCCACTTCACGCACTGTCCCCCCCCAGGCCTCGGGAAAGAGTCAGACGTTGTATCAGATGGGCTGTGGGTCCTGACTCTGAGGAATCAGTCCCAGCTTGGCCGCCTGGGAATGAGGCTGCCTTCACTTGAGCAGTCCCTTTGTAAGACAACGTGTCTGCATCCTCCCTCTCCCTGCCTCTCCAGGAGCAAGCTCCTCGCTGTCCTGAGGGGAGCCTGGGCACCTGCACTCTGGACAGTTGGCTCCCACATTCTCCCCAGTACTGCTGAGCCAGTTTCTAAGTACCCCACTCGTACCAGGGACTGTCCTGGCTGAACTGCTTCCTGTCACTCACTCAAAACCTCTTCCCTTCATGTTTCTGTACGCGGGCCGGTGCACACACGTGCACACATAGGGAGGCGTACACACACATGCACACACAGAAACATACATGCATGTACACACAACACAATACATACCCACACATATGCACATACACACATTCAGACAGTGCATCCACATGTCTGCACACATGCAACACACATGGAACACACATAAACACACACACACACCCCAACTTGATATAACCCCCATTACTGAGTTGCCCTAACGTGCCTCTGTCTGTCTGTTAAAGCAGCATGTAGGACATCACAAGGCTGGTGTGGCCCAGGGCATGTGGCTTTGCCGCCTACCTTCCTCTGTGACACTTGCCCTCTGACTGACAGCAGGGAGCCAGGGTCAGCACACCTCTTCCGAGTGCCTGTCGGATTTGGGGCCTGGCCCTGCACTGCTATGGCTATTCCAGGAACCCCACAGGTGACAATGCCATGCCATTGTGGCTTCCCTGAGGGGTATGATGCCAGATCACCTCCTGGAGGTGACGATTAAGGCCTGGCTGGCTGGAGGCAGTGGGCCACCTGTCTGGGCATGGCTGTGTATAGAACGTGTGTCCTGGGGCCTCCCTGGCTCAGCCCTGACAGAAGCCCAGCCAAGTGGCCAGATGCCTCCCCTTGGGGCAGGAGCCACAGAGTCACGGCATTTTAGCGATGAATCCTGGAGGCGGTCTTACCCTTTTGTGTCCTCAAAACTGAGGTCCAGAGAGGGTGGGCACATAGTCCTGGGCACCTGTGAGTGTCTGCTGGACAGATGACCACAACCTAGGCAGCTTAGAAAACGGGAACTTATTATGTCACAGTCTGGAGGCCACAAGTCCAAAATCCACGTGTCAGAGGGCCATGGTCCCTCGGGACCTCCAGAGGTGGGTCCTTCCTGCCTCGTCCATCTTCTGGGGCTCCAGGCAGCCCTGGCTGGTGGCTGCATCCCTCCCATCTCTGCCTCTATCTTCATGTGGCTTCTCCTCTGTGCCAGTCCTTTTCTGTCTCTTCCAAGGACACTGTCTCTGGACGTAGGTCCCCCTAGATAACCTGGGATGATCCCTGAGTTCAGATCCTTTGTCATCACATCTGCAAAGACCCAGTTCCGGTTCTAGGCATGGGACGTGGACATGTATTTTGGGGCCACATTCAGCTATTTTTGCCTTGCTGTTTATTCCCACCCTGTGCTATAACAGACAGGATGGTGTCTGGTTTTCTCAGTGAATTTAGGTAATTGTTCTATTTCTTGGAAGAGCCTGACTTCTTAATTTGAGTGGGAAGGTGAATCAGCCTTCTCTGGGCATCCAAACCATGACCTCAGACATCATGACGTCACAGTGCCCTCGGAGCCCCAGCACAAAGCGTTGGCCTTATCCTTCCATCATAAGGATGGGCCCCTGACAAAATAGTAAGTCATCCTTCTGATTGGGAGGCCAGTGCAGGAAGCAAAGGACTGAGGGCAGCGCTGAGGGTGGGGCTGGAGCGGCCAGGGTTCCCTGAGAGCCAGGCGGCCTGGGAAGCCCCCACAGATGGCCTCCCGGCAGCTGCTCTCCAGAGTCAGATTCCAGCAGCTGCCTGGGTGTTCACCTCGCCTCCCGAGACTTAAGAGCCTTAAGGGCAGAGAGCACATCTTTGGGCTCCAATTTCATCTCAAGGTTCTGAGTGTCTGCCCCACATGCTGTGACCACAAGGCGCTGCTCCCAGCATGCCTCTCAGTGGGCTTTTCCTTCTGTTTCCAATGGGATTTTCGAATGTGCCAGAAGTGATGAGATTGCCAACCCAGGGAACAGGTAGTTACTTTGTGTCTGCCTGACAGGGCCCAGCAAGGCTCTCAGAACAGGATATCCCAAACCATTGAGGATAACAGAAAACCCACAGAAATGCCCTTTGTTAGGAAGTGCAGGACCACTCTCCATTACTTAGAGATGCAAAATGGACTTATGATGCCAGTGGCGTGACCACACGATCCCACTGACTCCTGACAAGGAAGCCACTAATGCCACGTCCAACTATTGGAGGAGTGTCACCAAAATCGTGCAGCAGGGACGGTGGCAGGAGAGGGATAAGCACAGAGCCTGATGCCATCCTTGCTTCACGTCCACCAACTGGACAGCCCGGATCCACCGGGCAGCCGACAGACAGGGAGACGCAGCTGGGGGTGGGTGCGTGGCAGGGGCTGCCCAGCAGCCACCCCGGGGCCCTGGATTCTCCCCGTGCTTGGCGTCCATTCTGCACTACTGAGCCCCGAGCCTCAGCCATCCCCTAGAGGAGCCATTTCAGGAAACGCTGGGGCAGAACCCACAGTAATGTAGTTGAAGTCCGGCATTTTCACAGATGAGGCCTTCCTCCATTCACTTGGGGTGGCAAGGTGTGTAGGCCCACGGGACTCTGGGTGGTGTGGGGACAGAGCCAGGGGAGCGGTTTCCAGGCTCTCGGACTCACATGGAAAGGTGCTGGCTCGGGTAGCAGATGGCCATCTGCTGTGACTAGTTGGCCATCGGCTGTTACCGGTTAGCCATTAGCCACTGATATAACTGCCGTGGCCGCGCTAGCAGGCGGTGGAGTGTGGGTTGTGGACAGTGTGGCTCCTGTTTCCTGTGTCTCCAACCCAGCGGCCGGCAAGACCATAGTGGTATGACTCCCCTATCTCTGGCTCCGTGGGTGTTCCTTTTTGGCCTCACCATGTCCTGTGTTCCTATGTGGGGAGCAGGAGCTGAGACCCCGCCTGATACCCTGCATGACAGTGGCCTGTGCTGTGCAAGCCATTCCTTGAGTGACAGTGCCGGGGACCTCTGCTCAGCAGCAGCAGCCTCCACTCAACACGTGACTGTGACCCTGCTCCACCCCCTGCCTCTACCCAACTTGCTGAGAGGTCCCCAGCTGAGAGCCCAGTGCCTGTGGGGAGAGATCCACGCACAGTGCAGCCCCTGACCAGGTCAAGGTCGATGGTTAGAGCGCCCCTCCCGGCAGGGCAGGGACACTCACCCATCCCAGGGTGTACGGTGGGGGCCCCCAGCCTCATTGGGCAGCTCCCTTGCACAGTTCTATTGCCAGTTAAAACAGTTCTTCATATGCACATCGCCATTATTCGGGCTTCATGTAAGGAAGTTTTCGTTTTTTAGTTTGTCCGTGTTTGGTGGATTGAAATATGCAATAGGAAGTACAGATGAGGCAGCAGATGCTGACTGGACTTTGTGCCAGTGAAGTCACATAGCTGCGCTTGTTCTGAGGGCCTGTCTACACCCCTGCAAGGCTGTGCCCACGAAAGGCACTGAGTGGTGGCTGGTGGGAAGGTGGGTGCCTCAGCTGGGCTGAGAGGTCGCTGAGTCATTCACGGGGGTGTCATCCCAGACTCCCATGTGCTTTCCCCAGGCATCCCCTCTGGCGGCGTCCTGCCCCTCCCTTCCAAACCAGGCATGAACCATAGTGGCCTTTTAAAAAACTTCTCCCTCCCTATATCTCTTTTTAGGAGTCCTCTGCATTTATGTTACACATGCTTCTCAATTAACATTTTATAAAGGTGAATATAAAAAGAAAAACAACAACAATTCGTTTAACTTCCCTTATGTTGGATGGTGGACTGTCCAGTTCAAACGTAGAGCTGTTTGGTTAGCTGGCCAATGCGGCCCTCTTTGGTATTTTGCCAGCATCACTTCCTAGCACTGCCTTGAAAAACCTCACTGCGGTTTTACAAGTTGGGATTTAATGGAATGTTTACGTACTGAACTAAGGAAGAACAATTATGCTGAATCGTCTCTATCAGAAGAAAGAGCATCTGTTACAGGGGCTCAGGGAGTCTTGAGGACATTTTTTGGTTTTTGATTTTGGAAGCGTCCAGAGAGGCTCAGCCTTCCAGGTTTCTGCTCTGCGGCCTCCGGTCTCCTCTAGGAAGCCGAGGCAGGCGCTCCCCCTGCAGGCCAGTGGGGAAGTGCTCGGCTTTAATTAAATCACACCCACGACTGCCGCTGCAAGTAGCGCCCCATAGCTGGCTTTGTGGGCGCATGACGTTGTCCTTGATGGCACAGGGCATCAGGAGAGGAGGCAGAGCTGGACGTCACGTTGGGAGACAAGTCGTTACTGATTTAACACCGGGGATTTTTTATGTTTTAATCACTGGGGATTTAATACAGACACCCAACTTGGGTTACTGCAAATCCAGCGAATCAGACCCTGAAATAATCTGCTTTGCTTCCGCACCTGGCACCTGGTCTATATTGTGCTCAAAAACTGTGTCTACAGTGCTCAAAAACAAGCTCGTGCCTCCGATTTTCATACGTTCAAATTCCAGGGTCCGTCCTAGGGCTGTGAGGATTTTGTCCAGTCTCCGAGGAGGGATAAGTGCAAACTACTCAACTTAAAGAGTATTTTTTGAGCATGTGGACCAAGCTGTACTGTATTGTCTAAATTAATGTGAGACATTTCTCTTGCCTGAGCGTAGAGACACCTCATAGTATGTTAGGAGCAACTGACGCCGTCAGTTTTGGGGCCTGTGTCCGGGGCCTGGCAGCAGTGGCCATGCTGCCTAGGAATGCTCTCCTGTCTCTGTCCACTGGATGTTCTGGGCAGTAGACAAGTAACCTCCTGTGTCTACAAAGTCCCACTTCAGGGCCCTGTGAAGGCTTCTCCATGATCGTGTGTTTCCTCCAACCCCAACAACTCTTACATGCTGTGTCCTTTTTGGTGCAACCTGAAAGAGTTGTTTTTCTTTCTGCTTTATATGCCGTGAATGTGCAATGTACTGTAGCCCCAGGGTGGACAAGGGGTCAGTATTTTTACTGACTCTATTGGTAATAGTAATTAGGGCCAATATAACTGCAAGATCATGACTTGTCAGACATGTTCTAAACGCTCTGCGTGTAACTGCAGTTTAGCCTCTCAAACTGCTTCCTGGTGAGGGGGCTCTCATAGCTCCATCCTATTAGGGGTCATGTGAATCAGTTACAGAGTAGGCAGCCTAGGATGTGTGTTTTCCATGTGGCCGGTGTTGGAGTTGTGTAGACATTTACAGGAGAGAGAGGTCACATCTGGGCTGTGCCTGGGGCGAAGCACTCAGGGAGAGCTGCCTGGAGGAGGAGCCAGGCTTGACCTGGGCCTGAGGCCTTCCATCAGCTACACTGGCAGGGAGTACAAGGGCAGGAAAGTCTTCGGAGTCACAACCTGAAGAAACTGAGGTGGGATAGTCTATTTCTGGGGTCAGGCGGTGAGTAGTTCTGTGTGGCCTGTGAGAAGGGCTTGGGCAGTGATGAGAGATTAAACTGTGAAGGCCCCAGGGAGATAGCAGAGGACCTGGATTCCCGCTGATTCCACAGCTGTCCCCTGACAGCATCCTTCGGCTCTGGCCCCAGGGACACAGCAGCACAGGAAGGAGGTGGAGGGTCATGCCCACAGCCTGAGGTAGACAGTAGGCAGGGCCAAGGGATGAATGACAGGCCTGCTTTGCAATACAGAAAAGACCTGCTCCAAAAATCCTGAATAATGAACCGAGGAGTCACTTGCAATGTAAATTCTTTGTTAAATATGGAAAAGAGATATCCAGCTGTCCTCATTATTGTGGTGATTAAGCAACTTAGAATATGCCTGCGTCTAAAGGGTCCCTTGCTAGCAGGAGAGGGTTCATGTGGTTCCCACGCCATTCCTGGCGTCCCTCAGCATTTGCACCAGGGGGACGTGGCCCCAGGGACAGCTCCTCCTCCTGGAAGCCTCCCGAGCTTCTCTCCCCGCTGCATGGAGCACACATGTGAGAGCTGCACGCTGATGCTGCTCATGCACAGTTTGGCAGCGGCCAGACGTTTGGAACAGAAACAATCAGAGAGAGAGGATTTGGCTTCTGCTGAGACAAGGCTGATAATCAGGTGCTTCTGTTCCAAAGGTTAAGTGGGGATGGTGGCCCCGTATTTAATGACCTGTGTGTTATTGTACTTAATGGAAAAGCAAAACCAAAATGCTACTTTAGCTTCCGCTTGTGGCCACACTCTGCCTGTTGGCCCCAATCACCATGGCAAATTACCAGCAGTACTCACATAGGAAAAATCAACTTCACATAGCAACTCTGGAAGGCTCGAGCCTCACTCATTTCCAACACTGATATTTCGAATGCCATAAATAAATAAAGTGTGTTCAAATTTGCAATGGCGGTCCTCAGGGTAAAGTTGACATTCAGCCAAAGTGGTAAGGATATTAAAATCGATAGATTATGAAGGAGAAATCCTTCAGTAAATATTTTCCTGTTGAAATCCTGTCTTTGGGTTTGTAATGCTGAAATATCAAAAAGGTTAGATTTGCATATGGGTGGGACAAGCAGAATTGGGAGCAGTGCCCAAGTAGCCTCTGCTGGTCCCTTCCTCAGACTTTGTTTTGCAGCCCCTGGTGGTGCTCTGAGGAGACAGGGAGGGGGGTCTGGGGGTTGGGGGCAGCCTGCCAGTGAGGGTCACCTGCCACACTTGTTGGAGTGTGTCCTCTGTAAAGCACGGCCACCCAGTGCCGCCCCTCCCGCAACTGGGAAGCCTGGAGAAATGCTGCGGGAAGCATCATCCAGCCACCAGACAGCAAGTTAAGGCCGCAAATAATCCCGGTGAACAGGAGACGACCCCCCGCCCCCCACCATCCTGACTTCCATCTCAACACCCTTTGTATTTCTGGGGGAAAGTCTGTCTCTAGGTCTTGGCCGCGACTCCTATTTGCTGGCAATGACAATGAAGCCTCATTCATTTCAAAGTCAGGCACTGGTGAAACCCAGCGTCCACCCAAATAATTCAAATGATCTGACTCTTCAATTATTCTATGTCTCAAACTACCCAGAGTCCAACAGATTTAGAGAAAGCATGAAAGATGAAATCCCTCATCATAACCATGGTGTCGTGGAAAAGCCCCCAGTTTGGAATCAGAAGAACCGGGCTTGACTTCCGCCCCATCTTCGCCTAGCGGTGTGACTGCCGATGGGCAGTAAGAATCTCTGGGCCGTGGTTTCCTCGCGTGTAAAAGAGGCAACATAGTAACTACCCCTGAAGTCCACGACTCTGCTTCTTGGCACAGAGACCTAGGGCATCACCACAGAGCGTTTCTGGATAACGTGTGTTCTTTAAAGGGGGAGAGCCTGCAGTGTCCTCAGAAGCTGTCACACCCATGGAGACCATGTAAAGGACATGGAGACAGCATCTGGGAAGGGCCTTGTTCCAGGAGCCAGGGCTCGGCGGTGCGACCAGACCTGTGTTTCGGGAGCGCTGATGGTGCCAGGACTGAGGGCAGCTCAGGCGACTCAGGGCCGAGTCCTGGCTTGGGTGTTTCAGCTGACGTGTCATGGACCTCGCGGCTGGGAGGCACTAGGCTGTGGCAGGTGGCGTTTCCCAAAGATGGCTGTGCCCGTGTCACCCACCCTCTGGCTCATCTCACCAGCAACCTCCAGGCTCCCCAGCTAGCAGCCAGCTCTGTGCCCTCTCTGTGGAGACTGTCCCAAACACAGAGCAAGGAGGAGCTGGTGGCAGGTGACTTCTGAGCACCCTACACGCCACACTCCTGTGCCTTGTGCCTCAGTGCTCCTTTAGGGACCCAGCCAGCAGCCAGCAGCCAGCACCAACCTCCTGCCCGGCCAGCCTTCTGGGGAGGGGGTCTTGGCCCCCGGCTGTGCTGCTCACCCAGCACCCTGTGGAGCAGAGGGGTGCGTCCCACAGAGCCCACCCAAATGGCAGGCACCTGAGCAAAATGAATGATCACGTTGTTTTAGCCACGGGGTTTTGGAGTAGTTTGTTGTACGACAGAAGTGACTAACACGGAGTGGAGACCCTGAGGAGTTTCTCAGCTGACGGCTGACAAACCGGCACTTTGAAGCCACGCAGGTCCAGATTCACATCCCGGCGTTGCTACTGAGCAGCGGTGTGATGTGAGCATCATTCAGGCCTCAGTTTCCTCATCTCCACAACAGGAGAGTTGCCTACATGGTTGGATTAGTACAGGTGAAATGAGATAGCAGGTGTAAGATGCCTCATGTGGTGCCCAGCGCTGCACTGCACACACCGTATCTAGGACTCAGGTAGTAACTGTTGTCATTATGATTGTCCAGACTTGTGCGGACACAAAGTTTCTTAGAAACAATGTAGAGATACTTTCCACTTAGTTACCTCATTAGGAAAATTGAAGTTTTCTCGGTAGTGAGCTGTTAAAGCCCATGTTTTGATCCAGTGAAGCAGGTGCATGCCGTGTTGAGGGGTGTGTACGGCAGCCGTTCTGGAAAGATTTCTGTGATGCTAAGAGCTCTCCTTGGTCCTCCCTCCCCCCTGCCGCCAGCTCCACCCTCAGCTTGATGGCTGCTCTCCTAGAGTGGTCTGTGAACAAGAACCCGAATAGTGAGGGACTTGGAAAGCTGCATGTGTGATGTTCAGTCCACACCCTGGGCACAGATGTGCGGCACATCTGGGATCTTAGGGAGAAATCACATGTCAACCGTCTCATGCAGTCATTTTTAGTGAAGACATTGTCAATTTTGGGCGATGAAACGCTCACAAGTCAAACTATTTGCTTGATCTTTTATCAACTTTAAATTTGTTATTTTTCAATTTAGTGTATTTTTCAAGACACTATATTTGGCAATGATGCATTCGAGCATTAAATAAATGTGGTTACGCTGACTCGCCTTACTGGCTGCTTGGCTGTCTATACTTGTTTCCTGACCCTCTGTCACGTGGGGTGACAGGAGGGGTCTCTGCTCCCGCTCCCCACATAAGAATGCAGGACACGGTGAGGCCAAAAAGGAACACCCACGGAGCCATAGGTAGGGGAGTCACACCACTATAGTCGCACTGGCAGCTGGGTTGGAGACACAGGAGGCAGGAGCCACATGATCTGCAACCCGCCGTCCGCTTGTCTCTGCCAACCAACCTCACTTGCTAGCTACAACCGGTTAGCCATTAGCCACTGATATAACTGCCGTGGCTAAGGTAGCAAGGTGCTGTAGTGGTGGTCTAGTTGTGGCGTGGTGGAGTGCTGATTGCCTCTCTGCTCTCCGGAATCTGCACTCCACCACGCCACCGCTATGCCAGCACTACAGCACCTTGCTAGCTTAGCCACGGCAGTTATATCAGTGGCCAATGGCTAACCGGTAACAGCCGATGGCCAACTAGTCACAGCTGATGGCCACCTACTACCCGAGTGAGCACCTTTCCACGTGAGGCTGAGAGCCTGGAAACTGCACTCCTGGCTCTGTCCCCACACCCGCCTTACTGGCTGCTTGGTTGTCTGCACAGTTTTTCAACTTCAGGTTGCCTCCTGTCTGGTTTCGCCCTCTGGCCACATTGTTTTGTGGCTGTGGTCGGAAACAGTAGCCTCATTAGCCGCCTGAGGACGAGAACTCCCTCCCCCTCAGTGTGGCAGTCGCGATGTCAGCTCAGGTCACAGTGTGGCCTTTCAGAGCGCACGGCTGCGGACGCCCCTGCAGGTGAGTTGAAACAGAACTGCTGTCAGAGCTGCGAATGTGGAAAGCTCCGCTGTGTCCACGTGGCCGGAGTGTTTCCAATGTCACTCCACATCTATACCTGTCCCTTGGGGAAGGGAATCGATCAGAATGTACTGAGCAAGACACTAATGAAAAACAGAGACGAAAACAGCCAGGCTTTCTTCATAGAAAAGGCCATAATACACAACAGGAAATACGAGATGTGGTGACAAGTGGCCGATGTTTCGCAGGACTAACTACGTCAGGTGCTCGATGCCCCATGCGCCTCGTGTCCTTGATCTACGTTGCCACCCTCAGGGGCAGGTGCTCTTACTACCAACTTGACTGGTGAACCAGGCGAGGCTGAGAGGGACCTGAAGTCAGGCCAGTCCCATGGCACGGGCTCAACCACCGTGGCCTCAGCAGAGACGCTGCGGGGAAGAGGGTGGGGGGCACCAAGCCGACTTACACTTTCAGACCAAGACGGCCCTGAGCCCAGTGAATGTCAATGGAGTCACACGGGTGGGAGGCGGGAAATCTGGAATTCTGCTTCTTACACAAACTTGGGTTTTATGATTGCCTTCAGTGCAGGAGTTTTGGGAGGAAATAACACCTAGTGATTAGAGGTAGACTTCCTGGGGCAGGAGGTGACTGCTCCTGGCAGGAGAGCCCCCGGGGACTGTCTCTGGGTCCACAGGCCCTTCCTGGTCCTTGGAATCAGAATGTCTGGCAGTACAGCTGTGCTGGCACTTCCCACAACTGCGCAGGCGAGTCTCATGTGCACGGAGTTTGACACCTCTGTGACAAAGACTCTCTCATTGACCAGACTCTACTCCAGCTCCCTTGAGCTGTCTTCTGGGCCTCTGTGTTTCTCTCTGCATTGTCCAGTTTTAGCAGGAATCCAGCCCCCACCCTCCATAGCTGACCAAATGCCTCATCCCTGACCACTCCCAAGTGATGTCTGATCACCTCACCTGTTTTTGGCAGGAGTCCTGGTTGGTGGGTTTAGCCAGAAGTGCCCCCCCCAACCCCGCCTGTAACCTTGATGTTCCTTTTAGTGATTTTTCTGCTCACCAAGCCCCACCTGCTCCTGGGTTTAGAGCACACTTCCCACGCTGTACTGAGCTGAGCTCAGTCTCTGCCCGCTGCAAATTCCACCATAGTGTCCTCCCCTTGAATCAATGCTTCCTTACTTCCTTTAACAAGTGTCACTGTAACACTGTCTATGAACTGGAGAGGATCTGATGGGCAGAGCAGTGACAGGACCTTTGTCTGTAAAAGCACAGAAGGAGGAAAGCCAAAGTCACAATCAGGGTGGCTGAGCTGGGGTGACCACGATGATTGTGACAGGCAGGCCAGTTGCCCCACCCATACCTCCTGGGGCCAGAGAACCGCAAGAGCAAGGAGCTGCACCCATGCTGATATATTAGTCCACCTTGTCATCTTCTCCTAGTTAGCCAGTCCCCCAAGTGGCTGCTGTCCTGCTTCCTTTCACCGGCTCCAGGGCTGGGCCCTTGGGTCCTTGTGGTGCTACTGTGTTACCCCACCAAATTCAGCCCCTCAGAGGATGCCCGCCGTCCTTACTCCTACCTCTGAAACCAGCTGGACCAATCCAGAAGCAGGACAGCAGGGTCCACTCTGTCGCCCCTGGGGCTGGGCTTTCAGCTGTGGGTGGTTTGCTGGACAAGACTTTGTCTGTGGACCAGACTGTGTGATGGGATGGATTTCATAGACAGGGCTGGGGGCTGGTCACACTCGTAAACTCCAAACTAGAGTCGTGAAGACATTTTAAATCTTGTATTGTTGGCATTTTAAAATTCTACAGGATTAATTACATTAAAGAAACAGAGATCAACAAACAGCAAATGTTGGTGAGGATGTGGAGAAAAGGGAACCCTCTTGCACTGTTGGTGTGATTGCAGATTGGTGCAGCCACTATGGAAATCAGTATGGAGGTTCCTCAAAAAACTGAAAATGGAACTACCTTATGACCCAGCAATTCCACTCCTGGGTATCTATCCAAAGAAATCCAAAACACTAATTCAAAAAAATAGATGCACCCCTGTTTATTGCAGTGCTATTCACCATAGCCAAGATATGGAAACAATAAAAATGCCCATCAATAGATGATTGGATAAAGAAACTGGTGCATTTATACAATGGAGTATTACTCGGCCATAAAAAAGAATGAAATCTTACCATTTACAACATCATGGATGGACCTAGAGAATATTATGCTAAGTGAAATAAGTCAGACTGAGAAAGACAAATACCATAAGATCTAACTTATATGTGGAATCTAAAGAGCAGAATAAACGAGCAAACAAAACAGAAATAGACTCAGAGATACAGAGAAAAAAACTGATCATTGCTAGATGGGGAGGGTTAAGGATGAGGGAGAAGATGAAGGGGTTAGAAATTGCAAATTAGTAGTCAGAAAATAGTCATGGGGATATGAAATACAGTATGGGGATTATAATCAATAATGTATATATTTTGTAGGGTGTCAGATGGGCACTGGACTTATCAGGAGGATCACTTCATAGACTGTGTCCAATGCACTAGACACCTGAAGCTACAGTAGAATAATACTGAATGTCAACTGTAACTAAATATATAGGTACATATAGTCACAGGACGTGGAGTACAGCATAGGGAATAGAGTCAGTGGTATTGTAACAGCTGTATACGATGTCAGAGGGGTAGTAGACTTGGGGGTGGGTTATCACTTTGTGAGGTATGTAAATGTCTATTATGTAGCTTTGTACACCTGAAACTAAAGAAAGAAAAGAAGAAACAGGGAAAATGAAGAAAACCATTTTCTTTTTAAATCAAGGGAAAAGTTACGTGACTGGCTCGTACTACGTTGGTGACAACAGTTTAGTGATGTGAGGAGCTGACCTCCTCCTTTTTATCGCCCCGCCCCCCAAGTGTGGAAAATACCTAGATTACATCCTCCACGTTTTGCTCTTTATTTCGTGAGCAAGCCCAGCCACCGTCCAGCTCACGAACGCCTCCAGTAGGAAGTGATGGGAGGACCAAAGGCTTGTGGGGGCTGGGTTATTGTGAATCATGCAGGGGTCCCCTAATTGGCAGGAGCTGACCCTGGGCTGCTCCCTGGGGACCAGGTGTCAGCCAACGAGCATTTTTTGGATGAGGAAACCAGGCTCAGAGATAAGCTGACTTGCCAAAGTTGGTGGGCAAGTCTGTGGCAGGGCTAGAATTCCCATCCAGACGTCTGAATTCCAGTGTGACATGTGGGTCTTGTCCACAAAGGCAGACATGCCTTCCAAGGGCTTTTTACTGATTGAGGATTTCAGAAAACACCAAGTAAGAGATCCCATGTTCATTACCTTGAATCATGGAGAGCTGAGGGCTCTGTGCAGAGATAACTGTGCATCTGCCTATAGATTAAGTAAATTTGTAGTTATTTACAAATGGTAGCCACAAATCTGTTTACACATGTGGAGAGTAGTTACTGCTTTAACAATCAACCTAAAATTGGAATACAATAACAAGGTAGAAAATAAACTAAAACTGCATTGGAAAAATGTAACATTTCTGTTTTTGTTAAACTGGTACTTTCTGATGTACTCAGGAAGATATTTTGCATCTGGGTTTAATTAGAATCTTTAAATTCTCATTAGTGTGCTAATATGAGGATGCTAACAGATGAGGTCCTTTGTTTGGGGTTGATTCATGGTTGTTTGAGTTCATCTGGATTGAAAAAGATGTAAACAAGAAGAACCATTTCAATGCATCAAGAAAGAAAAGAAGATTCCCAATGGGAAAAGCAGTTGTTTCATACAGGATATAATACTCACTTTCCAGCTTCTGTGAAATCTACGGAAAGCTTTTTAGTAATTGCCTGAGTAATAAAGGAGGTGAACACCAGTTTTGCGACAGTGCCACTAACGTCCATGTCACTCTCACTTCGAAATGCCATAAAGGATAAACTCTCAGGCCCCTTTATCTTATGACTTTGGCCCGCAATCTGCTTTCTTTGCCCTGCAAATAGGCTCTGGAGAGGAGAAATGAAGTATATTAAAATTGCTTAATTCCTAACAATGTGTCTTGAGGCCTTGACCGAAGCCAGACCCATCACTGAACAGCATCTCGAGAGACCTGAGGCCAGAGAGACCCATCAGCTCTGTATATCTGTACGCGCCATGTAGGAGGACGATGGCCCAGGAAACACCTGTTCTTTTGGGGAACTGTCACACATTAGAAAGTCATTGCCCCCTGTGTCCCGAACTCACACCTATCACCTGGACCCAGTGCTGCCACACTCCCTGGGACTAGAGCCAAGCCTGGCTCACTGCACGCGCCACCCAGCTGGCACTGTTGCACCCACGGGCTGGTGCAGGCCTCGCCCCACTGGCAACAGTCCTTAAAGTCGGGAAGATGTGACTCTTCCTTCAAATGAACAGACATCAATACAAGGCTACAAGGAACACAAAAAGAACACAGGAAAAAAAGAAAGAAGACTCAAATAAATAAAATGAGAAATGAAAAAGGAGACATTATAATGGATGTCTCAGAAATGAAAAGTATCATAAGGGACAACTGTGAACAATTATATGCCAACAACTGGATAATCCGTTGAAAATGGGTAAATTCCTAGAAACTTACAATCCACCAAAACTGAATTAAGAAGGAAATGAATGCCTGAACAGAATAATAACAAAGAAGGAGACTGAATCAGTAATAAAAAAAATCTCTCAACTCTATCTCAATTTCTAAAAATGTTTAAAAAACTCTCTCAAGAAAGTACCAGGTGGTTTTGTTGGTGAATTCCACCAAATGTTCAAAGCATTAACACTGATTCTTTTAAAACTCTTCCAAAAGATAAAACAAGAGAGAACACTTCCAAACTCATTTTATGAGGCCAGAGTCACACCGATACCAAAGTCAGACAGAGACACGCAAGAAAACTATGGGCCAATACTCCTGAACTTGCGTGCAAAAATCCTTAGTGGAATCCTAGCAAACCAAATTGAACACAGCATTAGAAGTGACAATGACCAAGTGGGATCGATCCCTGGGACACAAAGACAGCTCACCATAAGTGACTCTATGGATGGGCTACAACACACAACAGAGTGAAAGGTAAAAACCACACGGTCACCTCAATAGATGCAGTAAAAGCCTTTGACAAAACTCAAAACCCATTCGTGATAAAAACTCTCAACAAAATAGTACAGAAGGGAGCTCGTCAACACACAAGGGCTGTGTGTGAAAAGCCCACAGCTAATGTCGTGCTCCGTGGGGACACTGAAAGCTTCCCTTCTCTGACGCAGGGGAAGGGGCGGGTGTCCAGTCTTTCCTTTCCTTCACTTCACTGAGATGCAGTTCACACACGAGGATTGCACGTGCAGCCTTACTCAGCACAGCGCTGGGAGTCCCAGCAGAGCAGTCAGACAAGAGCGAGAGACAAAAGGCATTCAAATCGGACAGGAAGGAGGAAAATGGCGTGTTTATTGTTTACATGATTATATGTGGGGAAAGCCCTGAAGGTTTTCCTGAGGTTTCTGTATTTCGATGCGTGTGTACATATCCTATGTCCCATGGGCTGAAAGCTCCTGGAAGGCCCCAAAGTTACCTCTGTGTCCCTGGACTTCGAAAGGGGCTTGCCAGGCCATGGGACTCATAAATATTTGACAAAAATAAGCATCACAAGTGAAGCAGTAGCTATAGTCTCTTCAAGCCGGGTAATATTTCAAACTTGTTTAGGACAAACATGAAATCAAGATGACTCTGTTGGGTGTATTCTGGTGGAAGCAGAATTATGGGAGAAATCCTTTGGAGTGAGTGGCAAATAGGTTTTCATTAGATGGAAGTCTAAAGGTGAAAGGGGTTGGGGCAGGGGTGGGGGGCAGCCTTCATGGCTAAGGAGCTGGGTGTTTGTTTTGGGGACGAGAGGCCTGAAGGGTGACTTGGGTAGACCGTTGTGTGCACAGAGAAGGGGAGCGGGACAGTCACAGTGGCTGGCACTATGGAAAGCCCTTCTTAGTGCTCTAGAATCTGGCGCTTCTGCCACAGACTGAAGCATCTTCTGTGGGGTATCTTCTTCGTGTCCCCCTGAGCTCTCTCCAAGACTTGGATCCCTCAACACCACTCAGAAAGAAGCATTTGCGGCCAGAGCTGCAGGCCTTAACTTGAGTTGGTCTGTGTTAGGTGTGTGTCCAGATTGTCTAGTAGTGGGGAAAAGAGGGGGTGACCTCTGAATGCCCCGTGACCTTTCCTGTGACAATTACTTTGCCTCTGGATAGCTTCAGTTCCTGCTCTGCTTTGTGTGTCGCTGCAGAGAACGGCTGTGCCTTCCTTCCCTGAGCCAAGCTCGCTGGGCAGTGGCTGTCCGGACTGGCAACTTTGGGCAAAGACCCTGGACCTGAAACGGAATGGGACTTAAAATCACCATAAAGGCCTTTTCTCTACGATGAAAGGGGAGCTGTTTTCTATTTCTATTTCTAGTTCATGTTCTCTGGCTTCTGCACACGCACTGAATGTCCTTCGGAGTTGGGGGGAGAATAAAGCACCCTTGTGACACGTGATGTCAGTGGGTCTTCCAGGCTCTGAGCAACACAGAAAGCTCATTAGTTGCTTTGGGAAAATGTGGAGTGGCATACACCCCAGGGTCCCCAAACCCTGGGTCCCCAGATACCTCGCGGGGCAAGTCTCAGGAAGATAGCTGAGCTCTTAGGCCCCCCAACGCACTATCTACCCAGCTGGGTAACACTGGACAATGGTCAGTGACTATGTCCCTCCCCAGTCCTCCATCACTTGGCCACTAGGATGTGGGGCGCAGGCCTCGAGGGGGCCACGCATCCTGTATCACACTTCATGCAGTCAGCACAGCCTGTGCCTCATTCCCCTGGGACCTGACTGGTCATACCCTGGCTGGACACCTGGGCTCAGGAGCTGCGCCATGAACCCGGAGCCCCCAGCACATGTTCCTCTCTGCCAGGCCTGCCCTTTTGTTAGCCCGCCTTGTACCTCTCCTGCTCCAAACCTGGACAGTTAGCTGCACCGTCCAAACCACGAGGCAATGTCATGCCACTTCTTTTTTTATTTTTTTAATTTTAATTTTTAATTTTGTTTTTAATTTTTGTTTTTAATTTTTATTTTTTATTTTTAAGGGGAACAGGACTTTTATTGAGGAACAGTGTGCACTTCCAGGACTTTTATTTTCCAAGTCAAGTTGTTGTCCTTCAATCTTAGCTGTGGAGGGTGCTGTTCAGCTTCAAGTTGTTGTCCTTTCAGTCTTAGTTGTGGAGGGCGCAGCTCAGCTCCAGGTCCAGTTGCTGTTGCTAGTTGCAGGGGGCACAGCCCACCATCCCTTGTGGGAGTCGAACCGGCAACCTTGTGGTTGAGAGGTTACGCTCCAACCAACTGAGCCATCCGGGAGCTCAGCGGCAGCTCAGCTCAAGGTGCCGAGTTCAATCTTAGTTGCAGGGGACGCTGCCCACCATCCCTTGCGGGACTCGAGGAATTGAACTGGCAACCTTGTGGTTGAGAGCCCACTGGCCCATGTGGGAATTGAACCGGCAGCCTTCGGAGTCAGGAGCATGGAGCTCTAACCGCCTGAGCCACAGAGCTGGCCCTGTCATTCCACTTCTAAGGCACAGAGCTGGTGGAGGGAGGGCTGCTGACCCAGCCAGAGCATGTGGGGCTGCTCTGGAAAACCTCAGAGGGGGGGTGGGGGCTAGGACAGGGTTACCATGGCAACTGGGTGAGTGCAGGGCACAGATGTGCAACAGGAAGTAAACCCAAGTCTTTCTGGTTGAGTGTGATATGCCCTTCTCTTTCCACACTTTCTGTCCTGGTCATCCACCTGCTGAGGCTTCCAGTGAAGATCTTTTCTGTTCCCCTGCCTTCCTCAGTGATGTCTCAGCAAGGTAGCCCCAGTGCGACGATCCAGGTTCCCAGAAAGGGTCTGTTCTCACTCACTCCACCCGCCCTGGGCACTGGGTGGAGTCAGGCCCCCACTCTGACGGTTTTATTCCTGTCCCTGCTTGGAACGCAGCGTCCTCGTTCTCTCATGGGCCTGTCTCCTCCCTAGACATTGTCCTCCTGGAAACTTCCAGAACCCAGAGCACTGCTGGTCTGTGCTGCATGCCAGAAAATGTGGCCACATTTGGCTTTGTGTGACCTCTCCTGTGACTTCTAATCTGTCCAAAAGGGACTTTCAACTCAGTTTAGAGAAGCTTGTGGACCAGAAGCCTTTGTCTTCAGGCTCCATAGAGCTTAGGGACTCAGGAGACACAAAGTAAATTCTCGTGGAAATAAAAGGTTTAGAAAAATGGAAAACATTACATAAATTACCTTTTCAGGATCAATGACTATCACCCTACTGTGGAGCCTATCTACTCCCTTAATTAGACAAAATGCTTTTGCTCTGAAGCCAAGCTCTGGTCCTTCTATGAAGACATTCCTTCCCAAATCATTACAGCAGTTTTGAGTTTTTCTGATACAATTAGTAAGCATTTTGTTCACAGCATATTGCACCGGGAATCAAAGGTCGCTTATCGGTCTTGGAACCTGTCCTGGGGCAGCCTTGCTGGGTTCTGCTCTGCAGGTTGTCATGGGTTTTGTACTGTCCGGGAGGAGGTGACTCAGGCGCTCCGTGCGGGGCTGGGGGCAGTCACATAGAGGCCTGGCCACCAGTGCAGTCTGTTCTCCAAATAGGGTCCTTGCTAAGGGGATGCTTCTGACACAAGAACTCATTCTGGCTTTTCTTCAATAACTCGTGAAGAGAACAAACCCAAAGTTGGGTGTAGCAAGCATGCTGTTAAGATACCAACATTCTTTGAAAAGTTCAACCTTTTTAGGAAAGTCTATGTCACATCCAGAAAGAGAGGGAGACAGAGATTAAAGCGTTTACTTTCCACGAGGCCTGCTTTGTGCCCCTGCCCACTGCCTTTTCCTGTGTGCATCTTAAATGTTGTTAAAAGGTTTTGCAAAGCAAATCTTGTGTCTGTCGTGAGTGCCTCCATTACAGGGGACTCCCTCGGAGGGCTGGAAATGCCAGACCAATGGTTATACCAATGGAGGTCCATCCAGTTTCTGATAAAAGCAAAACTGACTTATTTTTTGTTTAGACTCCACTGCTGTTGGCAAAGCTTCCTCTAGAGATGTATATCATCATCCTAGCTCCCTTGGTTTGTCATCTTTTTTCTTTTTTTGCTTTGTTTTGCAACTGACAAGGGAAAAAAAAATCTGACATCAACCTTGGAAGATGGTAATGCATTCAAGACTGTATTTTTCCCTCTCAGATATGATAAAAATCTTGCCTAAAACCATGTCCAACCTTTTCAGCAGAAAGTCCAGATGGCTGTGCAGCCTGTGTGACAGACTGCACTCATGGCTCTGTGCACAGTGTCAGCAGGGCAATGTCTTTCTCGCAACACAAATGCAAAACAAAAGACTGCATTTGTGGTTTGGGCGGGGCTGGGGGCAAGGAGGGGCGGCTGATGGTGGTCTGGGAAGGGACCTGCAAGCAAAGAAAAAAATTTTAGAGCACGCTCAAAAGACTACCTCACGCGGATGGGAATTTTACCAGGTGGGGCAGGCGGCAGGGTGAGAGACATGCAGAAAGTCAGCTGCACACGGTGCAAAATGGATTATTCAAGGAAAAATGTAACTTTCCCACTGCTGAAGATGAACTATTGCTGATGGGATCAGTTAAGTGTGCAGCTGTGTGTCTCCAAGCGGCATCTCTCCTAGGACATTTCATTCCTGATGTGCTGAAATTTCTCACCAGCAGTGTGTGTAAGAACAGGGGCCCAGGAAAAGTCTAGACGGCAACAGGAACTGGTGGGAGTGATGTCTTTGGTCACTTTTTACTTGTAACCCAAATGGGTAACAATGCATCGTGCTCCCTTTGCCAACCAGCTAGCACATCCTGGGGTGGAGATTGGAACCATTTACAAACATAGCTGACGGGCCTTTGTCTTTCTGGAGATGTGTGCGTGTAGGCCGGACAGTCTATGTTAAAGCTGGGGAGACTGAGGTTTTCCTCTCTGAGGTCTTCCTCCAGCTGCCTCCTGCTTTTCCATCAGTGTCAGGTCCCCACCCAGCGGAGGTTGGCGCCATGGCATGGAGCTTGCCTGTCTTTCGCTCATTCATTGTCACACCTTTGGTGGGGTTCCAGTCAACCTACATCCTTCTTGTGCTCAACTTCACCTCAGCCGACAGCCACTCCTAATGGGCCCCACCCAATGCCAACCAGTGTCTGCACCAGAGCATGAAGTGTGTGTGTGGGTCCTCAGCCCCAACTGCATATTGCATTCTCCTGGGGAGGTTTACAAACATCCGGTGCTGGGGCCCCGAGCTGGAGGAGAAGCCCGGACATGGCTGCTCCAAGAGCGATGCCCTGTGCAGCTGGAGTGGAGCGTCACTGCACGGCGCTAAGTAGCTGCTTGTGCTGGGAAGCAGACGCTCTCTTGCTGTGAGAACATTTTGAACGTCTTCATTACTTGTGTTCGTCTCATTTCAGCTGTTGAAACTCCGGTGTTACTGGATGGCCAGTACAATGTCTGTCTGGCATCACGTCGTAATGTTTAGGACAGAACATGACATGGTGACATTCGTACGAGTGGGCTGGCTGATTGATGGGGGCTGAGACATGAAGCCGACACGGGAGCGAGGAAAGTCAGACGAGCGAAAAACGAAGCAATGACCTTCAAGTGTGCTACAGATGTGTGGGTTTCCATGTCACTTGGACACCTGTCAGAAATGTGTTGAAATGAATTGATGTGCACTTTTTGACCTTTTAAAGCCGTTTAGGTAACAGGAAGGTAAGATACCACAGTTTCATTATAAAAGATTGGGGACAATACCAGAGATCTTGATGCGACTTGGAGCAGGCTGGATGGCAGACTCCATGGGCAGCGCCGCCTGGAACGTGACTTGCTTTGTGCTTTTGTTTTTTTATCCATTGATGGGGTTGGCCCTGCTTCTAAAATCCTGCTTTGTTTACAGATGAGAAATAGCTGAGTATGTGCAGGGGCTCATTAAGAATGTTTGGTTTTTAGAGTTACCTAAATCTAAACCATAGAATAATAATAAGTGGCTTTCTTTCATTTGTTACTTCAAAGTATTCTTCAGAGAAATCTTTTTTAATATTATGTAAGATGGGAACTGTGGCTTCTTTATAGCCCTGTTAATTCATAGTTGCTCGCACGTCTCATCTCCTGGGCGTGCAGCTTCCCTACACATGCTCTCGTCACGGAGACTGCAGATGTGCAGAGGGCAGTGCAGTGCTCAGGGCCCTGAGCCCCACTGGCCTTGCGAGGTCATGTGTAAAAGTAATGTCGTGCACAGGACAGCATACAAGTGATTTCCACGGAGGGGGAGGAGTGAGCAAGTGGTTACTATTTGTGAGTGAATCTGTCTCAACAGGCTGAGTCCATGCAGAGCCCATGTGGAATAACACACGGCTCCAGGAAGGCTGAACTATTATTGTGTCCCTCCCTGTGGCTGGTTGTGTTTCGTCAGAGATGCTCACTGGTCCCAGCCTTCTTGCCACACCATTGTCAGGGGAAATAACTTAAAAGCCCTCGTATACCTGATGCCCTCCTCACAGCCCCCAACTGAGACCCCTGATGGGGGGAGGCCCGAGTGACACAGCTGGTGGCGGGGGCCGTGACAGTCTAAGGAGCAGAGGGCCAGGGCCATGGTCATGGAGGTTGGGCAGGCAAAGGGGAAGGAGGCAGAAATGACAACAAGCCGAGGGTGGCCCACACAGCTGTCACAAGCGTGCTGCGGTTCTCTCCTCCTCGTGTCCTCTAGCCACAGTATGTAACAGTGGGGAGGAGGCAGCCTGATCATCTCCGCTTCAAACTGGATGGCAGAACTGGACAAGTCCTGGCTCTAGGATGAGTGGCCCTTTCAATCCAGGGCTTCTCCTGCCAGCCGTCCCCTCATGTCAGTCACAATCATCCTCTGGGTCTGGCTTTCCAAGTCACCTAGGGTCTTTGGGCTGCAGCCTCGTTACCTCTGAAAGGAAATGCTGGCATTAGATGAGCTTTTCTGATTCTGAGCCCGTCCTGACCTACGGACTGCTGGGTTTCCCAGGACATCGGCTGCGGATGCCCTTCCCGCGTCTGCCCAGCCCAGTGGCTGTCCTCGCTCACCATGATAGGCCTGGCTGCCTCCTTCACTGAGAAGCACTTTACTGATGCCCCTTTGGAACTGCCTCTTCCCTCCTTCATCAGGGAGACCTTCTCCTGTCCCAGGCAGGCCCTGCTGATGGGCTGTGTTCTGTCCTCGCCAGCAGATGCCCCTGTTCTCCACCTTCAGCCTCTCCTCGACTTCTGCTTATTTCTGTATCTACTTTGGTTGTGTCTCTTTTCCTCCTACACAAATACCCACCTCAACAAAATGTCCTGGGACAAGTCGTGTCCTCCCATGTTCCTGTCTACCTGGAACCTCAGAATGCAGCCTATTGAAAACAGGGTCTAGAGAGCATACCCTCCTGCATTTCAGGCGAGCTCTACACCCAATGACTATATTTATAATAGAAAAGCGAGAGCAGTTTGCACACTGTTTTGTAAACGAGCAGAGGAGGCCTGTGCATGCTGGTTGGCTTATTTCTTCATTGCTGGCGGAAGCCCATTCAGAAGGCTGTGTGTGCCCAACTCAGAATTGTACACATTCAGTAATTACAAAAAGGCCCAAACAAGCAGGTTTCTAGCCACTTAGAGATGGCCTGCTTTACATGCCCCACAAACCTTACCAAAAGCTGTTCCCCATTGATAAGGTAGTCCTTCGGCATTCTCTGACCCAAGGTCCCCCACCGGACTGCTGAGTGACCTCACCTTGACACGGAACACCCTGCCCACGCCCCCTCTCAGCCTGGGGCCTCCCCAGCCTGCAGACCTGTCAAACCTCAAATAACCCTCGTGCGTGCTGCCTCCGCCTTATGGCTGTAACTTCTTCCTTATCTGCCTGGAGTCTTTACAGACACACACCCAAGGGGGATGTCACACGTGTGACAACAGACACAGCGATCAGAGCAAGGCATCTACAAGCCAAGACAGGTACTGCCGGCAGCCCCAGAAGCCTCAGGGCCGCAGAGGGGATCCACCTGCCAACACCTGGATTCCAGGTGTGGCCTCCAGAGAATGAGTTTCTGTTGTGTCAGGCACTCTGTTTGTGGTAATTGTCATGACAACCCTGGGAAGGTAGTACTCAAACAAATATGACCTTTCTCTCTACCATGCGAGGTCCCTGCTGTGTCCAGGGCTGTGAGGTGGCACATTTTTACCACATTTAAAAATGAACACAGATGCCTCGTGGTGGGCAGCCTGGATGTCCTTCCTGTGCCACCTTCTTCTGGGGAGCAGACCTCTCCCCCTCACATCGGAGATTGCAGGACATGGATTATTCATTCATTTATTTGTTCAACAAATGCGTATTGAGTGCCTCCTGTGTGCCCCACGTGGTTTTAGGTGCAAACACAGCAGGCAGTGACCTTCCTTCTGGGATGCTGACATGCAGTGGGGCCACTGCCCGGTGAAACAAGCAACAACACCGGTCCACAAGGACAAGTGAAGTTCCTTACCATGACTTTGCCACATGGCATGTGGGAACCACCAGCTGTGACTTTTTGCCAACGGAGGTATTTGCAGTGGTCTAAGGGCCAAGGCCATGGGATCCCTGAGATCTCTGGGAGCAATGTCCAGAGCTTAGTATTTCTCTCCAGCTGACAGTAGGGTTTACCGTCCGCCACGTTTACAGCGTCTGTCTGAGACGGTTAGTGACTTCGGAAAAGGTACTGTGGCCTGTGCAAAATACATGTGAGGGAGCCTGGAGAGACGTCCTCGACATGCCATAGAGCAGCCCGACTGAGAAACAGAGGGGCTGCCCTTGGAAGGAGCAGGACCGTGGACAGCGACCCCCAATACTGGTCTCAGGGGCCGCCCTCACTGCAGCCCTGGCCTCTCCTGTCAACACTGCTGTTGACTGAATCACAGGTTCTGACTCTCCTCAGGGGGTGAGCCAAGCCAGCTGGAGGGCAGTGCTCACAAACATGCTCAGTGCCAAGAAGGAAAGGTGTGCGCTCCTAGGAGGTCACCCAGGAGGGGACTTGGCCATGCAAGGGATCAGCAAGGGACCCCAGACTAGGCAACACGAAGCAAAAACCTGACAGATGGGCAGGAGTTGGTCTGTGAAAATTGGAAGGGGACCATCCTACCTGCTGAACATGTAGAGAGTTTGATCACTGAGAGGAGCTAAGTGTGGCCACTGCGACGCGGGCCCTTCACTTCTGCTTCCTGTTGCCCCTTCCACTTTGTTCAATGGGGCGGCCCTTCCCCTGGCTGCCCCTGCAGGGTCCAGCTCCTCTGGCCCCTCACAGGAAATCCTGTCATCAAATTGTGTCCCGGCCCCTCTGTGACCTGCCTTTGCCACTCTGTGCCTGAGATCTGCCTCTCCCTGGGCTCGTCTGTCTCTCCCCCCAGGACTCAGGTGTCACCTCCCCCAAGACCCTGCTCAGACAGATGCCACCTCCTCTATGAATTAATTCTCCTCAGCTGCTCCCGTGATACTTAAAAGCTATCTCTCTGCACATTAAGGTGTAGTTTGTTCACTCATTCAATAAACATTTACCAAACCCTTATTCAAAATGCTACTTTAGGTGCGTCCCGGAGGGCAGCAATTGTGTTGTCTTCATTTTCAAATTCCTGGCGCCTTAATCATTTTTTTTTTCCGGAAAATGCATTTGGGTTTGAAATGAAAGCACCGATTTGCATCAGCTCTGCCAGGCACGGTCTCGATGGTTTTGGGCAACAATCTACCCTTTTTCTTTCATTCCCAAAGCCTGTATAATACCTTCGCTTGTCCACCTTGACATCAAAGGAGAGACAATCAGGCAAACGGGTTGAGTACAAAGCAGAGCGATGACACAGATGAAGTTTCCTTCTCGTCAGGTGTCTCCACACTCATGGAGACAACCAGCCCCACTGCCCACCCACTCCCAGGCCAGCATGTGTCCCCATGGACAGTCAAAGCCTGTCCCAGGATGGGGGGACATGGCTGTACTTAGTGGAAAGCCCACGTCTCAGGGTAAGAGTGTGGGGTCACAGGCGCGTCCTCCAGCCTTCCCTTCCATCTGATGACAGCGTCGCTAAGGTTTCCAGGCGAGAATTCCCGCCCGTTCTCAGAAAATTTTTTTGCTTTCTCCTTCCCGAATCCCGAGATATAAACTGTTTTCTGTTCTCCACAATGAATCGTTTCCACAAAGTGACAGCTGATACTACCAACCACCTGGGTTCAAGGAGCCGATTTTCCCGATTTCCCGGCCAACTTTTCTTGGGATTCAGGAACAAGAAAGCGAAAGAAATTCCCGAGAACAGGTGGGAATTCTCTCCCGGAAACCCTAGCGATAAATAGGAAAAATGTCTAAGATACTTTGTGAGCAGTACGTTTGTTTCCCATTGTGGGTATTACTGGGCTCAAGGGGCCGATTTTCCCGATTTCCTAATCAATTTTTCTGGATTCAGGAATGGGAAGGCCAGAAAAATTCCTGAGAATGGGTGGGAATTCCCACCTGGAAACCCTAAGCATCACCACATTATGGGCACCAGGCCCACGAACTTACAGACACTGCACCACACTTAAAGATATATGACAAAATGTCTCAGCTCTCTGCTGTACCCCTGAAACTAATATAACACTGAATGCCAACTGTGACTGAGAAAAAGAAAAGAGATACAGGACAGAAGACAGAGCTATTTAATTGCATTAAACATCTAAGACAGGAGGTATTTAACTTCTGAATGTTCATACAAATCAACAAAATGAAGGGGCCAAGCCAAAGTTGTTAGTCTGGCTGCCACCAACAGAGGGCAATGTGGTTTCCTAAATGGGTTTAGAAGTGGACAGGTGGAGTCCAGCACCTACCTGATTAGAAAGAGAAGGGCGTCATGTTATTAGGACAAAGGCCACTAGGATAAAAAGCATCGAGGTCTGGCATAAAATGCAGACACCAGCATCACACAGACACAAGCACACCTTTCTCTTCTTGACCCTTCCCTTCCCCTCTCTCCCCAGGCTCGTTACTTTGGCTGATTAAATACGAGGATGACTAATTAGACTCGAGAGTGACTATTGGGCAGCCCTGAGAAATCATTACAGAATGTCCTGTGGTTTATTTTCTGTCACTGAATTCTGTGCTGACAGCTCTGGTATCATCTGTCAGGTAACTCATTTTTAAAAAGAGACTTTAATTTTTAGAGCAGTTTTAGGTTCACAGCAAAATTAAGGGGAAGGTACAGAGATGTCCCATAACCCCCTGACTCCCTATGCACAGTCCTCTATTATCAAAGTCCCCACCAGATGGTACATTTGCTACAACTGATGAACCTCCACTGACATGTCACCATCGCCCAGAGTCCACAGCTGAGACTATGGCCACTCTTGGTTTCGTAGCTTTTGTGGGTGTGGACAAATGTGTAATGACATGTACCCGCCATTCTAGTGTCACACAGAGCAGTCTCTCCGCCCTGAAATCTTCTGTGCTCTCCCTGTTCATCCCTCCTCACTCCCCAACCCCTGGCAACCTCTGATCTTTTCCTGTCCCCATAGTGTGCCTTTTCCAGAGTGTCATAGAGCTGGAATCACACAGCATGCAGCCTTTTCAGGTTGGCTTCTGTCACTTAGTCATATGCATTGAAGGTTCCCCCTGTCTTTTCATGGCTTGATGGCTCATTTCTATCTAGGACTGAGTAATATCACCCTGTCTGGATGGACACAGTTTATTTATCCATCACCTGCTGAATGGTAGCTTGGTTGCTCCCAGGTTTTGGAGATTATGAATAGAGCTGCTGTAACACCCGTGTGCCGGCTTTAGTGTGGACAAATTTTCTACTCCTTTGAGTAAACACCAAGTAGTGAAATTGCTGGATTGTCTGTTAAAAGTGTGTTTATTTTTGTAAGAAACCTCCAACCCGTCTCCCACAGAGGCCGCACCGCGTCCCCCCACAGTGACTGCTTCCTGTCGCTCCACGTCCTCCAGCACTTGGTGTCATCTGTGTACTGGACTGTGGCCATTCTAACAGGTGTGCGGTGGTGTCCTGTTTTAATTTGAATTTCCAGGTAACTAAGTTTTGATCATACAGTTTACTTTTTGGGTGATTAGCAGGTTGGGGAATGCTCTAACCACAGGTCACCTCTTTCCATTTTTCTTTTGAAAGAACAGGATAGAGACCATGGAATGAATATACTTCACTAGCATTTTATTTTCTCAGCTGCACAGAGTTATAAAAGTGGTTTTCTAGGACAAATAGATGTGGTTTCTTATAAATTGATTTTGGCAAGGATCAAAGTCTATCAGACCCATGACTGAGATTTCTGTGGGAAAAATAAAACAGGCAATAATTTGTCTATAAAATTGGGTTCTTTCACTAGCGGATATTCAGACTAAACCATACTCCCCTCCCCCCAGTAAACTATCATACTTTAGCGGATTGTAGGAATTTACACTTGTGGGAATGAGGCTTTGGGATGTTTCCGAGGTTGCCTCTAGGAAGTCGGAACTCTGTACCCAGAGGCGACCGATAATGTCGACTGTCACTTTAAGGACGCTGAGCAGTGAACTCGATTAAGAAAAAATGGTGCGATTTCCAAAACACCGTGATGGGGAGCCCAGCTGGGCCCTTGAGGAGTCAATCTTATCTTTGCTTGCAGACCACCTACTCTGTGCAGGGTACATTCTTGGTCACCACAAACACTTTTCAGCTGGGAATGTGTGGCATGACCCCTGCCACGAGCGGGGCACGTTGAGAGGACCGGGGCTGTTCCCAGGACAGGGGTTCTGAAAGTCTTGTCTGTGAGGTGCTTCTGGGTGGTCAAGGTGGGGGGTTCAGTGGAACAATTACCTGCAATTAGAAGCAATGCTTTTTTGTTTGTTTCTGGCTTAGATTTAAAATTTGAGAAGTGGTGAAATGGACTGGGACCAGTGACCACCATTCCAACAACAGGTTATCAGTAAATCACTTTCTCACTTTTACCCTGAGCACCTGCCCCACGGTCTGGCCCTGCCTCTAGGCAGGCCACGTCACAGACGTCATTCTGGGCTGTGAGTGGGCACGGAAGGGGGCTTGTGGGAGGACTCTGCTCCCTTCCTGAGTACTGCCTGAATGTTCCTCCTCCCCGGCTGTGATCAGGCCACTCCTCAGCTTCCCTCAGCTTCTCCTCCTGTGGACGATAGCTCCATCTTGCCAGTCTGATTTTAGAGGCATCGTCCCACCTGGAATTTCCAGCTTCAGCTTTCCCTGTCCTCTGGAACTGCGTTTAATTTCCATCCGTCTGTTTCTGTTCTCAGACCCATGTGTTCCCTTGATTACCTTCCACCCTTCATCCCCCATTTTAACATGGTTCTCAGTTCTTGATTCAGTGAACCCTCTATAATTTCCTGCTGCTTTCCTGCTTCATTCATTCATTCATTCATTCATTCATAAATGTTGATTGGGGGCCTATTTTGGACCAAGTGGTAGGCCAGGTATGGGGTACAAGTAAAGATAAGACCTGGTTTGGTTGCCAGGCATAGTGACAAACAAGCCCATGTGTGCTGTGTATAGACTCTAGATGAGCAGCCCCATGGGGTATTGTCTGCGTTAGAGGTGAACGTGTCTGATAAACTGGGGAGCATAAGGGCCAGCTGGGAAACACCTATTCTGTGTTTGCATATATGGGTGACCCTAATAACTGTCCTGGAATGAAAGAAAGAAAGAAAAGGGAGAAAGAAGGATCCACCCAAACATCCCCTCCCAACCCTCAGGGCCACAGGGCCAAAGGCTCCATTGCTGAATTCATCTATTAATCTAACGGATGGGGGTTATTGAGCACCCACTGTATGCCAGGCACTGTCCTGGGCAGGATATGGGCAGGGCTCCTCTGCTTCCATCAGGACTAGGATTCCGGGAGCCCCTGGCGGTGTGGTCTTGTGGTTGGGATGGAGGTGAGTGGGAAGGAGAGGACAGAGGTGAGAGGAAGAGCCCCACTGTGCAGCCAGCACCCCAGCATTGTGAGGGGCTCCCCCAGCTACCCTCTGTGTCCCCTGAATCTCCCTTTCCCTGGAGGAGATAGGGTTATAAAGACAATGAATAGTTGTCACTTGGATTTAAAAAAACTGAAATTAAAGGTTGAATTTATTTACTATTAAGTTGAACCATATGAAATTGGCCATATTTTGACTTACAAGGATGGCAATTGCATATATTCCAACCTAATAGCTAAAATGAGTGCTTTGGAGTAAATGTGGATTTCAGTGCCTCAAATGATTTCTACACTGGTCCATCAACAATCCAGACTCGGCTATGAGCAAATGAAATGTAAGACAAACACAGCAGTCCCGTTTGGGGACAGTAACAGAGCTGGGCAAAGAGTGTAATTGTGGGTTAACCAGAAGATCGGAGCTCACACCTGGCCTTTGCCTGTGTTGTGGGTCTGGAGCGAATGCTCTCACCAGCGACATCTTACTTTCCACAGAGAGCTGGCGCTGGCCAATCTGAGTGTGGAGAGCACGTAGAATGGTGGACACTGCCCTGGTGCTGGCGTCCGCCCGCTCACCCAGTGCCGATGCCTGAGTGCCCAAACTGGCGTCTGTGCTGTGGGTGATGGCATTTCTTTGGCTACTGGTGTCCACAGTGACTCAGCTTTTAGGGACGACACATGGCACAGGCATGGGTGCAGCCTAGACCTGAGGCCCTCATGGCAGGATGAGAGGGTCCCTGAGGTGTCTTGTGTTGGTTACAGGTGTGCTGTGGAGATGCACCTACCAAGGACAGTATTCTTTACATCCTTTAGCTGCTCATTGAAAGCAGGTCAACAAACTGACAAGCGCATCTTTTAGAAAATGAAAACAAACCATGCCTGGTGTCTCTGTCTTATAAGGAGGGTCCACACCTGTGAGCACCTGCACCTCCAGTGCACACACCAGATCGAGTGTAGATGCGAAGGACTGGTGACAGGGTTGCGGCACCAAAGGAAGCATGTTTGCTGCCTGTGCAGGTGACAGAGCTGTGATGAGAAGGACAGAGGGGCCACGAAACCTTGTACAGCCGCTGGCTTGGGAGACTCAGAAGACTCAGGCCCGAGCTGCAGGGCAGTGTGCCTCTGCGGCCCCATGTGCGGGAGTCAGGCTGAACCGTGCGTCTTCTGAGCCCAGGAGCCTGCTGGGAATTGGCTAGGTCAATCCAGGGTACATTGCTGGTGGCAGACATCCCATGGGAATGACTGAGTCACAGCGACCAATGTCCTTTCAGTCGGGGCAGATGTGCTTCTGTACGGACCAGCTGGAGTGTCTCCCTGAATATGGAGGAATGGGATGGGACCTGTCACGAAGGCCTAGGTCACCCGCCCAGTGAGGCCTACCAGTCAGGTCAGTAGATCGAGTGAGAAAAGGGGTCAGGACTGCTATCCTATTCCTCCAAGCCGGCCCGTCCCTGCCCGTGGGACCCCGTCCCCATGAAAGGCTGTCAAGGACGCCCCAGCCACCATCCCCACCCTGAAATGATGGAGGCGTACTTAAATAAGCTTCTTTCGGGAACCAATGGGCCGCATCCTAAGCTTCCCTGAGAACTGAAGTGTAATTTAAGAAACGGGAAGAAATGATTGAGTTGCTGTCCTAAGCCCCTGAGAGTGTCTGTGTTCACTCCCCGGAGCAGGCTAATCCCCGCCAGCGGCCCCCGTGGAACCCTTAATTACCAGAATCTCATTTCCCCGTTGCACGTTCTACCTGAGGAGCACCTGTCGCTCAAAGAAACGCATGTGAAAATAGGTATTAAAATCAATAATTCAACTTGGAGGTGAAATGGAACAGAAAAATAACTTTCTCATTTGCTGCTCCCGGATGCCAGGCGGCCACTTTCTGCTGATGACTAATTCCCACTCTGTGTCCCCCCACCCCTAGCTGTCCCTGACTGCTGTGCAGGGGTGGCAGAGCCTCCGCCAGAATTTGGGGTCTGTGTTCCAGCTTCTGCACTTGCTGGAAACAAGGACAGTAACTTCTACAGCACCAAGCCCCAGGCCCCCATGAGAGGCACGAGCCACTGTCACCTCCAGAGGGTCCAGGACTACCCCAGGGAGGCCACGGCAGGTCCTCTTAACTTCTTTGCATTTCTGTTTCCATCCTGATCAGATTTCAAAGCTCAGCTGCAATCCCCCCATCTCTGGGACATCTCGCGTTCCCGTTTCTGCGGTCTCGTGAAAAGCGCTAAGGTCAGTAGACTGCTTATTATACTCTGCGGCACTTTATATGCACCCTGCTATTTAGTTCTTGCAACAACCCTTTGAGGCAGGCCTGCTGCTTCCCCACAGAGGGCAAGTGACTGGCCAGAACCACATGACCAAGGCTTCGTTCTGATTCTTCTCTTGTTTTCCTCTACTGAGGTGGGATTTACATACAATAAGCAGTTCCCAGAAAGATGTGCGATGGGCACATGCACACCCATAAAGCCACCAGCACTTCTCTCTGAGTTCCTCACTGGAGAAGAGCTCAGAGTCTGTTTCTGCCTGACTTCAGTCTGTGTGTGGTGTGGGGGCATCTGCTAGGGCCCTCTGGGGTCCTGGCACCATGCCCTGATGCAGAACTGTAAATGCTGGGCAACTCTCAGACACGACCCTCTCACGTGTGCCTCCATGGCAGTGGCAAGGGTCCCTGATAGGCGGCAAAGCCCCAATCATTCCCAGCAGTGGGGCCCTCTCTGTTTGAGTCAACAGGAAACGGGAAAGAAAAGCAAAGAGAAGGAGCAGAGGCCGCAGGCAGCTGTGGGCCCTGCTTGTGTTATGCCAAGCTTTTCCCAAAATGTGCTTGTCATCGGACTTTCCTGTACTCCAAATGCTCGTGGCTGTGCTCCCAACAGGCCTCCAGCCAACTGGCGATGCATGTGCCTGGCCATCAGGAGATGTTGTACAAATCCATGCTGTCTGTACCCCAGTCATTTGACACGTTCTGGGGGAAGGTTTTAGCTCTAGCGCAGGACAAAGGAAGGAAGGACAGTCTGAAGCCCCAGGAATGTGGTGAGAGGAGAACTCAGGATCTGGCGACTCGGAGGCCCTTGGTAGTGTCTGGCCATTCATAAACCTGGTTCTCAAGGTCCTGGCTTGTTTAGGTATCATCACAGTTATTATAAAAGTCACAGCAGATGACCCTCGCACGCGTGTTTCCTGGCCAGTAAATTAAGTTCTCCTTAGCAAAACCGAGAAGCAGCCAGCTTTCTTTGATGCCCCCCTCCCTTTGGCAATGACCTCTCCCAGGACAGCACATGGCCAGCCATCCCTGCCCACAGCCAGCTCTGTCACCCACATGTGGAGGCCACTGCTGGCCCTGCTGTGGACATTTCCTTCAGGAGGCCAGGGAGAGTCCCCCCAAATGGGTTGAACCCAGCATCTCCCCTCACTCCCAGCACCCACCCCGAGCCTCGTCCCTCCTCTTCTTGCAACCTGGTGAGCAAGGGCGTCATATCTCCACCCAGCTGTACAACCAGCCTCCCTTCCTGCCGCTGGCTTCCTCATCTCCCACCCTGCCCATCCTGGGGCCTTCCCACAGGGCTGCAAACACTAGCCCAGGTAGACAGAGTGTGGGCTGTGCCCCACATGAGCTAAGGTCCCCAGGTGTGGGGACAGTCTGCTCTTCCTGGAGTGGCAAGGCCTCCCTGTAAGGCATTTCCATCAACAATCAGCAAAAACAGAAGCATGGAAATTCCAGATATTTGAAAGGTTCAGAGGTTCTCAAAAGGAGAAAGCAGACCACCCACCTGAGTGCGCTCAACTCGGAGGTGGGCTCCAAGCACACCTCAGGCGCCTCTCTCGCTCTGGCATATACTGCTGTGGGCACAGAATTTCCTAGAGATTTCCTCCCCCTCTCAATGATAAAAGGAGAAAGAAGTGTCCACTTAAAAAAGACTAAAGGGAGCTTGGGCCACCGGGCCCTGCAGACAGCCTGGCTCTCCTTGCCTATCGTCACGGCCATGATCAGCCTCGCAAGAGCAGCTGCTTGGTGGAAATATCTGAGTCCACACGGCCCCTCCAGTGGGAAGCTCTGCAGCGGGGTTTGTGTACCTCCGCTGGCCGCAGCACAGGAGGGGACCGGGAGGTCTGCAGTCCTCTGTCATCAGGCTGGCCAGAGCGCGGTTTCTATGGTCTCCAGGTTCACTGCTTCGTGGTGCCCAAGGCACGGCTGAGAGAGCACAAGGTACCCTGAGAGCCATTGTCGGAGGAACTGCCGTGTCCGAGGCCTCCCGCCAGCCGCACATCAGGAAATATTGACGTGGTACTACTCGACTTTCGACCCTGACATTTGATTTGTAGCTTTAGGTGTTCTTTTTAAATTCTAAACAGTCAATGAAGGATCAAAGGAAATGTCATATTTGCAGCCTTCCATCACAGAGTGACACCTCGGAAGCCAGAGAGGGGGTTGTCCAAGGTGGCTTCCCGTCAGCAGGTTCCACCCTGACACCCACTGTGGTCAGAGGGGCTCAGAGCCACCCCTGGTCAGGCTTCCCCTGCACCCCCATCGCAAATATTTATCACATTAAATATCAGCCTCCAGAATATTGCCTTCGTTTAAGCTTTTCACGTCCCAATGATTTTTTATTATTTCCATCGACCAAAGTAAATGAAGAAAATGTTTTAGACTACACTTGAAAGCATGTAAAAATCAATAACTGGATTTTAAAAGATTTAAAATGTCTTGAATACATTCATTTCCAAACATATTCCTCTGATCTTTAAATAGCTTTTCTTGGAGCATAACATTTTTTTTTTGAAAAGTCAAATATGGAGCATTAAGGGTATAATTACCATTTTAATTATAACTCAATCATTCTATCTGCTTTGCATAGAAATTAAAGCTTTTATGTCAGGATTTCTGGGCACTCACAAATGTTCAGGAGCAATTAATGTTAAAAGTTTAATTTTTTTTAAAGCGGGTATGAACTTTACAGTCCTTAATTTCATTCTTCCTTAGATTGAAAACCAGAATTACTGCCACTCGCAATTTTATTTCCAGAGTGAATCCATTCCCACTTGTGAGTCAGTGCCAACACCCTTCAGCCCCCTCCGGGGGCGGGGTGCACCCCGAGGCCCTGAGTCCCACCCCTGCTTGTGGGCAGAGGGACCCTGCACGAGTTACAGTCCTCAGTCCCCTCACACGTGCAGCCAGCACCGCTGCCACTTGTGGGACTGCGGTGCGAGGAGCCCCAAGCTGTCAGGCACCTGCCGGAGACAGGCCCTGGCACACACCTGGGCTGTGCTCCTGTTTGCAGACGGGTCTGAAATAATCCGCACCACTCTGAGAGCTGCTGATTGTCTTCCTGCCCCAAACAGGATTGTTGAAAAGCGCAAGACCTCTAAATTCTTTGTATTCAAGAAGCAGAGGGCTACTTTTATTAAATGACTAACTGTAGGAGCGCTTTTTGTTTTGTTCTCAGCCTCCAGGCGCACTGGCTGAGGCCTAGGGAAAGGGACCAGGCCTGAAAGTCTCATTTTGCATGAATGAAAACAGTGTCTGGCTGAAACTAGATTTCCAGCGCATTCAGCCCAGAGAAGTGATCGCTTTCCCCTCGTTTTGCTGCAGACGCAGCTCCCTGTGCTGAAGCACAGGCTGCAGGTGTGGGCATGGTTGCGCGCGTGTGCGTGCGTGTGTGTGCGTGCGTGCAAAATGCAGCCTGGCTATTTTTCTCCCGTTAAGCCCCCAGTTCCGATCTGGTCCATTTCCTTCCGCACTGCCACTGCTCGGGCTGGAAGGAAAGTCATTTTCATGTGCACTGCCGTGGCAAAATCAAATAATTCCATTTTTAGAAAGTCCGCGGAGCGGGTGCTTCCTCCCAGTGTGTTTTGCTGACTGCCTGTCCCTGCTGTACTTTCTACTTCAGCCTGTGTTGGAGCTGGCATGTTTCCCTCTTGCACAGACATCTTATTTTGCTGCTTTATTAGGAAAAAGGACAACGGAGGCAGGCACTCATAATTCAAAAGCAATGGTCACAGGCCCTGTCTACACAGGGAGTGAGGGGGCTCCTGGGCCTTACTGATTGGCACTTTGGCCTGCATAACCCTGAGCTGCCAATTGGGCCGCCAGGTGATCTAACTGCCTAGAATTTTCCAGGCCAGTGGGGATTTCACGCAGCTTTATTATTTCCAGGGAAGGATAATTTTCAAAGATCTGAGTAAATATGACTGGGGTTTAACAGCTCTGGAGGACTTCGTGTGTGAATGCGTTCAGCTTTCAGAAGAAGCCCCTTTCGTGGACACCATCTTCGGGTTTGGGTTTGGTGCACTTGGGGCGTTGAGTCCCAAAGCGTCCTGGCTGTTTCCATTTGCTCCTCCTGCGTCCCCTGGGAGCCAAGGGCACATAAGGGCTCCCAGGCCTGCATCCGGCCAGAGCCCAGTGGGGGTGCAGACAGAACTGGGGGCCTGGGAGAGGGTCAGGTAGCCTCTGGAGTGAGCAGCATCCCCAGGACCTGCTGCTGTCCTCCCTCAATTCCCATCCCTCTCTGGGATGTGCTGTCCCCGCCCCCTTCTGGGCCCAAGCCACACCTTGGTCCTGGTGTGAGTGTGGGGTTCCCGCTGACCCCGATCCACAGAGCCCCACCCCGTCTGAATGGGTTTGAAATGTTTGCTACTTAGACACCTGTGTTCTCTTGGCTGTGCCATGGACGGTGGTGAAGGATAGACTACAATTTTTTAGACAAAGTAAACTGCTTGTCCCTTCTCAGTGCTATTGTGATGAGTTTCACAGGAACACATACAAATAACAGAAACAAAATCCACCCATAGGGAAGGTGCGTGGGTTGCAGAGCCTGCCAGTGGGAAGGACATCAGCCCAGGTGGGTGACGGCACTGCTGGGTTATGTTGGCACCTTCGTAAAGCCGGAACCTCCCAGAAGTTCCTCTTACATTCTAGTACTGATTGTTCCCTGCAGGATGTAAGAGCCCCCCACAAGTGGGAGGAGGGACCACAGTCAGGCAACAGGTAACTTTGGAAAGACAAACCCTTCTAAGGACACAGGAGCAGTAGATGGCTCGGGTTTTCAGTCTCTTCTGCTTTGTTTGTACATTCACCAGCTCAGCACATCAATTTTGGGGCTGGAATGGTGTCTGCACCTTTCTAGCCGCTGGGACGTAGCAGGGTGAAGGAGAAGGCACCACCTGCCCTGGTGGAGTCGACATTCCAGGGGACACATTTGAGTCTCAGTTTCCTCTTCTGTAGGACAGATGGGATGACAGTGCTCGCTTGCTCAACGCAGGGTTGATACAACGGCCACATCGGGGGAGGCTTTGTGATTCTAAAGTGTCGTCAAATGTAATCTGTCCTTGTCAGAAAGAGTAACAGCAAGCCTTGGGTCCCCTGTTACTGTGTCAGGGTCCCCACCCTAACCACTGGAGAGCAGTGTTCTCAAACACACCCTGCAATCCCCCATCTCCAACATGCATCTGTATTAGTAGAAAATTATGCAGAACAGACAGGACCAGGTCCAACAACTTATAGACATGGTGAGTAGCCTTGACTTCTGATGTCTGCCATACGGCTCCTTCCTAAATCCTGGCTGAAGACTATTTTTTAAAAAAAATCCCAGAACCTAAAAAGAAAGATACTGACACACCCTGACAGTAACAGCTACTAAGACAATGTGGAACCACCACAAGAAAAAGCCCTGGCCTGTAAGACAGGACTGTTACCCACAACAGCCTTTCTAACAGACAAAAGCACAATATGTGATCGAGGGAGGGGCGGGACATCATGGACCAGGAAGAAAATGATTATTCAGTAAAGGTTTCTAGAATGACTGGTAAGCAAGCATAATCTTGCTCCTGGATCATACCTCAAAATACATTACAGGTGGGTGGAATTTAACATAAAAATAGCAGAAGAAAACAAAAATGAATATTGACTAAACTTCCTGGGGGTGGAGAAGATATTTCAAAGCATAAGAGCAGGAGAACAAATCATAAATTCAAAAGATTGACTACTTAGAAATTAAAAATTTCTCTTCATCCAAACTCCTCCATCATAATCAAGACAAAAAGCAAAACACAACACATGTAGCCAGTAATGATGGATTAGCAAGGTCTTGAACAAAATGGTTACGATCATGACATCTCTGGTAATAGGAACTCACTACATGAATCCCTCTCCTACCTGAACTTGAAAAAATTCAAATTTGAAAGGATAACTGGTACTTTTCCTATTGTAGAGCACCGGAGACTACGCACATAATTGTTCCCGCTTTGCCTGGCATGTGACAAACCCTGTGGTCACTCACAGGACCAGCTTTTAGCTCACTGCTTATTTCCTGGGACACCACTGTCCCTCTGGGAATCAGAGTATAGCTACAGTAAGATGGCTGTAACTGTCTTTTCTTTTCTTTTCTTTTCTTTTCTTTTCTTTTCTTTTCTTTTCTTTTCTTTTCTTTTCTTTTCTTTTCTTTTCTTTTCTTTTCTTTCTTTTCTGTTCCTCCCCTCCCCTCCCTTTCCTTTTCTTCTCTTTTCACCAATACAAACCACTTCCTTTGGATGGGCTCCCAGAGTGGAATCACTGCATGGGTGTGTGTTTCTGCATCCTCAGTGGGCACAGAGCTCACGAGGGCTCCCTCGCCCAGCCTTCTGAGGGAGCCGTATGAGGGTTGTGTCACTGGCTCACACTCAGCGGTCCCCAGCTGCACCATCCCTCCTGTCAGAATGGGGGCTATACATGGAAGCTGAGTCACTCATCCCTGGCCACCAGAGGCCACAAGTGTTTCTCAAGGCTCTGGCGTCTAGCAACATGCTATGGAGAACAGAGCAGGTCTCAGTAAATGCTGTTAACGCAGCAAAGTGGGGCTGCCAGGAGTATTAGAATTTTACATGGGAGAAGCCATAGTTTGTCCAAATGAATAAATGAGCCAGACTTCAGGTCTGGTGCCTGGTGTCTCTCCAGTGACACCGTACAGGCGCTCTGTTGATTTTGGGTGAGCTGGTCTCATGAGGGGCCTAGGCAAGGGCTGCCCTTCACCTCTTACTGTCCCCTTAATGAGGGCAAGGTGCCCTCCCACAGGCTAAAAATGACTAGAGCAGGTACAGCAAAGCTCTTAGTCATTGCACACACAGTGTAACGCCACCTGTGAAGAGGGCATGTTCACAATCAGTTATCTAGTCACTTAGGTGTTGACTTGACAACTGTCATTCTTCCAGATAAGATGGGATTTGATGACAGGCTGCTGGGCCCTATACATTCATTCATTTTCCATAATGGGAGAAGAATATATGGTGAACTACAAAATCAGAGACAGATGATACAACAGTTCTGTAAGGAAAACACATTAGAACACAGAAGGCTGGCAGGCAAATGATGACATGTCTGTGTGCTGGTTTTCAGGCACTTGGAGGGTAGGTGGTGTGGATGTGTCCTGCGGCACTGTGACTATAAACAGAGCAGAACTGCTCCCAAACTGGAGCCTCATGACAGCGTAGGATTATTGGGTTAGTTCGTCAATGAAAACATATTTTACTGCTAAATGTTCTGGTTACACTAAAGAGTGTAAATATCCGTCCCCTATACAACAGGTTTCATTCCCACTCCCATCTGTCAGATGGGCGCATCGTATGGCCCCACAGTTAAAAACCAATATGCTGCATTTTGCCATGGATAATGTGCACCCACATTTTTGGCCCAAACTTTCAGGGAAAAAAATCTTTCATTTAATTTTTTAATTCAAATTTTTATTTGTTTGTACTTAGGTACTTGTTTTTTGTATTATAAAGGCATTTTAGCATTTATTTTTTAACATGTTAAGGTACAAGAAATTTTATGTAACAAATAATTACAAAACACAAGAACAGATACAAGGTACAAGAAATTTTATGTACCGGTAACAAATGTACGATATTTATGCATCATAGAAGACCAAGAACTCTTCGTAGTTGCAAGTTCGTTGTAAGTTCAACAAACGAATTATCATATTCCGGGATATTATTTTGCATATGGATATCGTTATTGATTTCTTTAAGAGTTACACTTTTAACTCATAAGCATAAATAAAAGAATAAAAAACATTTATATAGGTACAGAATTAGTACTACCCATGTATAATGCACATTTTTATTTTTCCCTCACAAATTTGGGCACACAAGTGTGCATTATACACGGCAAAACACAATAAGTACCAAGGACTGTTGGTTGGGTTTGCCGTCTATAGGTTCCCCTTGTGCCTGTGATCACGTGGCTCTGTCCTCCCCCACTCTGCAGGGGCAGGTGCACAGCCTTCCTCCCTTGTGTTGGGCTCTGCCATAAACAAGCTCAGGGGGTTGTCCTTATTTTAAAGACTGCAGCCCAACCTGCACTCCTTGAAAAGTTCCTGTTGGGAGCTAAGACTAGCCTACCACCTGCTGTTCTCAGGTAGAGGATGATGCTATAGTGTTAGCATCCTCCTTGTAAATACAAATGTCATGCTCTGTTCTTGGGAGCTGCCAAGACCTTCATCCAGGGCTGAAAACAGCACACACCTGGGTCCCCCTGTACTTCAGCATGACAGAGCAGCTCAGGGATGTTTCTTCCCATTGGATCCAACTTCCCATTGTGGGAGTGGACATGGGGATAGGAGAGAGAGCGGGAATGCGTTCTTCCTTCCACATCCTCCTCCTCGGTGGGGTGACAGCCCGAGGCAGAGCTAGATCCTCCTTTTGCTTTGTTTCCATGCCGTCCTCTCTCCTCCTTGGAGCAACCCAAGTGTTGGGCTCAGGAGACACTAATGGGTCCCTGGTGATGTTTCTAACTAACACAGCACCAGAGGAAAGTGCAGGCCTCATCATCCTCGCTCTCTGTTTAATGAAAGTCTCTGAAGCTTGGTGGGAGGCCACGGAGGCACGGCAGTCATTAAGGACGGCCCATAGACTCGATTTCCTGATTATGGTGCTGAATCTCACGTTCTGCTGGTAGGAAGAACTCAGACCCATTTGATAAAACCTTTGGTGGAAGCTATTTTCTCTTTTTCACAAATCTCAGCATAGGGTATAAGAAAAAGCCTGGGCCTCAATGCCAGGTGGACTTCAGACTGAATTCAAATTCTGCTCTCACTTTCTCTCCATCTCATTCTCTTGGTCTCTGTCCCTGTGTTTGTCTCTGCCTCTTTATCCGTTTTTGTAAGTCTTCAAACTATTAACTATTTGAGTGGAGTTTTTCATTGCTTACTACGAGTTTTTCATTTAGGCAATAGAATGAATATGCTGCTTAGTTCAGGGAGCATCAGTAAACTGAGGAATGATGAGAAAAGACAAAGGGATATCACCGAGGCTAATACTGAGGAAGGAGAAAGAAGCATTAAAAAATAACAGGCAAGGGAATTTAAAACATCTGATCATTTGGGACCATTTGTGAAGGAAACATAGGGAATAGTCAAACAGATTGGAACAGCCATTGAGAGCTTCCTTTCATTGTAATAGAAATTAATCTTCTGAGTTCAAAATGATGGAAGATCTAGAAAAATATACTTAGTTACTCCTTTTAAGAAGAAAAGGCACTGCATTTTTAATGATTCCTATCTAAATTACTTAGAGAAAAAAGTTTGGCACTTAAAAATATAACTTTCCATTATTTCAAAATTCATACTTTTTGTCTTTTTCTAATGTAGGTAAGATGGCATCAGTAGCACAGGACTGAGAGAGACTTCATTCAACTCTATTTACCACCTTTGGCACAAGGAAAAAGAATTAAGACTCCACCGAACTCATCACAACAGTGCTTGAATCAGGAAAATAATGCCTCTTCAGTCTGTTTGTGGATAGGCTTTAAAAAGTAAATCAGGGCTTCTAAAAGCACTGGAGGTCATAAGGAGGAAGTCCTGCTTCCTCTTGTTCAGTGAATTCACATATGCGTACACTTGGGAGAGTGCCTAACTCCTAGTGAGAGCTACATGCCCTTCAGCTGCCACAGTCATCACCGTCTTCACATACATCACTGATTCTTTAAGATATTATCAGTGTGTAAAAGCACAGTTAGGATCTGGATGGTGAAAAGTACAAATGCTAATGAGAGAAATCAAGGAAGAGCTAAATTAATGGGGATACATATTATGTTCATGGAAGACAAACTGTAAAAGTGTCAATTCTCATGAAACTGACCTATAGTTTAATGCAGGTCTTACCAAAACACTAGCAAACATTTCCATAGATGTGCACAAGATTATTCTAAAACTTATATGCAAAGGCACAAGTCCTAGAATAACTAAAACATTTATTTCATAAAAACTGGAAGGAATAACTCTACCCAACACTGAGGTTTCCTTGAAAGCTGCAATAATCAAGACTGTGTGGTACTGGTGAGAAGACAGACACATAGATCAGTGGAACAGAATAGAGAGCCCAGAAATAGACCCACACGAATATACACAACTGAGTTTTGACAAAGGAACAACAGCAATTTAATGCAGGAAGAATGCCCTTTTTGACAAATGGGTTAGAGCAACTGGACTTCCAGAGGCACCCCACCAACCCGTTCTCCCAAAACCCATCACTGTGTATCCCACACCTTAACATAAAGATTAACTAAAAGTAGTATATCATAGACATAGATTCTTAGAAAAAAATAGCATTTCTGGATCGACAGCAAGGCAGAGAAAGCACGATTGACACTGAAAGCACGATCCATATAAGAAAAAATTGAGGAATTAGATTTCATCAACATTGAAAGCCTTTGATTTGTGGAAGACCCTCGGCAGAGGAGGAAATACAAGGTACGAGCTGAGAAAAAACACTTGGAAATCGCAGATCTGATAAAGAACTAGTACGTAGGACTCTCAAAATGCGTCAGTGAGAACGAATGATCAAATTGGAAAATGGGCCAGAGATAGGAAGGGCTGTTCTAGTGAAGAGGCTACGTGATAGAAGCTTGGCACGCTGGCCTGGAACTCAGTGTCATGTTAGGGACTTGGTGGGTACCCAGGCATTTTGCTTTCTTCGGTAGTTAGTATGTGATACAACGAGGGCCTCTGCCATGAATGCTGCAAATAAACTGAGCTCTGTTCAAGTCTTCAGTTCAATGCTTCTTTCTGTTGAGCTGTTCAGACATTGTTCCATACATCACTGACTACTACTGTCATCATATTTTCCAGGTGTCCTGGAGCAGGGCCTGGCTCCCCCTGTATTATTTATAAAGTGGGGAGAAGGTTCTGTTGACTTCCCCTGGGTTGTGTCTGTGTCACTTCACCCTGCATAGTTTTGGCGCGTAAAACCTTTATTTCACTATGTTTATCAAGAGCTGGAGCCTGAGAAACAGCTCCAGAAATTTGTCGCTGTGCTAATTTATGATATGCTGAGTTTAGACACGTTGCTCTGAGTCAATACGAAGTTTGCACTCTGATGCATGCAGCCTTGGCAGCTATGTAGATAAAGGGCTTAACAACACGTGCAATATTACGTTTCAGCATGACAGAGAGCTTCTTGGCAGCTGGTCGCATATTTTGTGCCTACTGCCAGTTGAGATGTAAAAATTGTTGGACTATTTATTTCTAAATGGAAATCCAAGCTCTAACAATAATGAAAGTGTGAATAAAATAATAAGATAAACCTCTGTTATTAAATTTGTTCCAGTGATTCTTAAGAATCTAAATAATTAAATCTATTAAAATGTATCATTTGTCAGAATCTTTCAAACTGGAAACAGAATGCCCTGACATTTTTATACGTTAAAGCAATTGTCTGCCTGGGGAGAGGTGGCTAGGCCTGGCTGGCACCCTTGCCAGTTCCCTTGACACCAGCGTTTCCTATAAAGGTCCTGATGCTGACCATTTCCAGGCTCTCTGTTGCCCGCTCTCTAATTCACAGCTTTACTCTCCCTTGTGGCTACGGTTTAAGCCCCATTAGCTTCCTCCTGAACTTTGCCCTCTGCTTAGTTACTTTGGAAGCTGAGAGTTTTTGCAGACAGCCTATTTAGATATCTTATTAATTGCTCCCCAAAACACTGCCTCTTTGGCTCTTTCAAGGTCCACAGATGGCAGCTTGGGGCAAACAGCATCTCAGTCACACATGGGCACCAGATTCTGGTGTCACAGACCATCCTGGGTAAGTGAGTTGTCTCCTGGAAGCAGGACTGGGCAGAAGTGTTCCTAGGGGTGGTGGAGCGGGACTTCCTGCTACTTGTTGAGAAGGTCCCAGAGTGCACGACTTACTCAGGGCCAGAAGTACTAGTCAAGATATGCAGAAGAAATAGTTTTTTCTCTTGTTTATCCTAATCATATCTGGATATGACTGGAGTGTTTTTCTGGACTGAAGTGACATGTTCAGTGTTCAATGGTCTCTTCCCTTTAGTGGTACTTTATTATTTGGGTATTTCCATAAAAGCAGGGAATAGCTGCCTAATAGCTGAATTTTATCCATGTTCTTCTGTACCTAAAGATGGAAACTCCTTCAGCAAGGAGGGAGAAGTTAGGGCTGATTCAGCCACATGCTCACTTGGTTTCCCATCATGCATTTGGACAGAAGTCAGCAGCGCTTGGAGTGTAACCAGGAGATGGCCTTCCTGGTTGGGGCCAGTCATAGTCATGGCCTTGAGGGCACCATGCTTGAACCCAGTGATCTTCATTTGATTGTATGTGATTTTGCCTAAACTGGTTTTGGCCACTTATTCCACATATGAGGTCAGACAATTAAGTTCTCAAACTCAACCTAGAAAAAGTGCTACATACGTTATTGCTGAATATCACTACAGTCACCTTCGAAGTACTCCCATTGGGAAGATATGCACCAAGGCCAGAGCCTAGTTCACCCTTCAAAGCAATTTTGGAACTCTCTGGAATGACCATCAGAGCTGTCATCATATTACCCTTGATGTCCTGAATGTCATCCAAATGTCTTCCTTTCAATATTTCCTTTATCTTCGGGTAAAGAAAGAAGTCATTGGGGGACATATCAGGTGAGTAGGGAGGGTGTTCAAATACAGTTATTTGTTTACTGGCTAAAAAATCCCTCACAGTCAGTGCTGTGTGAGCTGGAGCATTGTCGTGATGCAAGAGCCATGAATTGTTGGCGAAAAGTTCTGGTCGTCTAACTTTTTCACGCAGACTTTTCAGCACTTCCAAATAGTAAACTTGGTTAACTGTTTGTCCATTTGGTATAAATTCATAATGAACAATCTCTCTGATATGAAAAAAAAGGTTAACAACATTGTTGCAATAAGTTCGTGAATTTAATTGTCAGACCTTATATACATAACAATTAATTTACAGATGATAGAAACGACTCTATGCATGTAATTTGTAAAACATGCATAAAAATAGAAATTAAAAAACAATGAGACACACTCCACAAATGAGGAATAGAAAGTAATGTCCTCAACCCAGTAAAGAGCCTCTACAGAACCCACAGCTCACATCATGCTTAGTAGTCACAGACTGAATGCTCTCACCCTGAGATTGGAGTAAGACAAGTATGTCTTCTCTCAGCTCTTCTACTCAACAGTATACAGCAGCCTCCTCCTTATTCAAAGGGAGATACATTCAAGACCCTCAGTGGGTGCCTGAAAGTGTCGATAGCCCTATATGTACTGTATTTTCCCCATACCTACATACACTACATACACTTCTCTTTGGTATATTAAATTGCCAGGATCATGATGCTTGCACTTTGGGGCCATTAGTATGTAAAACAAAGATGACTTGACACAAGTACTGTGATACTGTGACAGTTGATCTGATAACCCAGACGGCTACTAAGTGACTAATGGAGAAGGGGTGGGGAATTGTATACAGCCTGAATATATATGGGACAAGGGTGAGATGGAGCAGAATAGTGAGAAATTTCATCATGCTACAGACTTGTACACAATTTAAAATTTATGAATTATTTATTTCTGGAATTTTCCATTTAATATTTTTAGACCTCAGTTGACCATGGTAACTGAAACCACAGAAATAATGAAAGCCTTGGATAAGGGGGGAATGACTGTCCTGGAGGTTCTAGCTAGAAAACATAAGCTTCTAGAAGAAAACATAGGAGTAAATCTTCATTACCTTGGGTTAATGATTTCTTAGTTATGACACCAAAAGCGCAAATTGAAAAAGGAAAAATAGATAAAATGAGCTTCATCAAAATTGAAAACTTTTGGGAGAGATCCAAGAGGCAGAGTAGATAAACACTGTGCCTATGTCCTTCCATGAACACATTGAAAGTACAACTAAATTATAGAACAATAAACCTGGAGAGCCATCTGAAGTCTAGTGGAACAGAAATCCTATAACTAAAATTATAAAGAAGAAGTCACGTTGATACTAGTAGGAGGGGCTGAGATGCAAAATGGGCCCCAAACCTCCGTGTGGTGGTGGAGAGATATCTTAGTCACAGATGTTCCCCACAGAGGAGTGAGGAACCCCAGCAGCCCCTCCCAACCTCCCCAGCCTGGAATACTGGCACCAAGAAGAGGAGCCCCCACAACATCTGGCTGTGAAAAACAGTGGGGATTCTGACCATCCGGGTGGGATGGAAGGCTGTAGGAAACCCAGGTATCCTCTTAAGGGAGCCCATGCACAGACTCACTTGTGGGCACTCACCCTGGGCTCCAGTGGAGGGATGGTGACTTGTGGAGTGTTGGAGGCGTATGGGGACAGAAGGAGGTGTATGGCTTCAGTGCGAGGGCTTGAGGACAGTCAGTGTCTTCCCTGTGATGAGGCTTCATTCCCTGCAGCCAGCAGGTGGGCACCACCTTTCCTGTGTTGAGCCCACCCCTACACTAACGGCCAAATCTGAATTTGATTGGTCTGGTGAACTCTGATGCTCCACCCTGCTAATTCACTGGGCCCCTGCCCCACCCAACTCCCCCAATGCCACAAGCACTTTCTCCCAAGCAGCCAGCCCCACCGACATTGTACTCTTTCTTGGAAAAGTATCAGAGTCCGTGGGCCCCAAGCAGGCAGTGACTGGCCTCAATTGCACTCTGAGACTTTTGCTGAATAGCTCCAGGCTCAGCACTGGCACCAAACCAGAATTTACATTAACCTGGTGGCCACAACTTGTCCCACTCTAGTGACTTCCTGAGACCCTGCCTTACCCAACTTGCATATTGCATGAGACTTTATCAGTGGCTGAACTGTAAGGGAGCCAGCAGGTGGCAGCAGGCCTGGGGGTATCCTGGCATTTTGCAGAGCTACCCCTGGTACTGGTGGTAGCCATGCTTGGTTTGCCGTGTGTCCTCCAGGTTTAGCACAAACAGAAAACAACTGTGGACCACTTTGTAGCTCCTACCACTTAGTCCCTGGCTGGTCACAGGCAGTGGCTGACCTGGGCCTGCACTGGAGCCCCTTGCAAGTGGCCCCAGAACCAACACACTTAGAGGTTGGCTTCAAACCATAGCAGTACATACAAAGGGTGATCTCAAAAGGCATCAGAGCCTGCTGGGATGAATCCTGCTTTGTGTGGTAAGCCCCCCCCCCAAGCAGCCCCTAAGCCATGGATGAGGCCAAACCTCATAGCCAACCAGCCTGAGGGTGAATCCCACCCACTAATATGCCAATAGCAGTAATGGCTCAACTATAACAACAGGGAACACAAAACCCACACAACGGACACTCCCTGAGCACCTGGAGCAGGTGATCAAGGAGACTGTGCCAGGGCTCCACATGGCACCTACTACATAAAGTCACCTGGCCAAGACTGGGAGACATAGCAGATCTACGCACTACATAGACAGAAACTCAGACAGGCAACCAAAATGGGAAAACAAAGAAATAAGTCCCAAATGAAAACCATGAAAAAACTCAAGAAAAAGAACTAAATGAAATGGAGGCAAGCAACCTACCAGAGACAGAGTTCAAAACACTGGTTATAAGGATGCTCAAGGAACTTAGTGAGAACTTTAACAAAGAGATAGCAAGCATAAAAAAGGATGTAGGAACCATAAAAAAGAACCAGTCAGAAGTGAAGAATACAATAACTGAAATGAAGAATACACTAGAAGGAATCACCAGCAGACTAGATGAAGCAGAGGATCGAATCAGTGACTTGGAGAACAAGGTAGCAGAAAACACCCACTCAGAAGAGGAAAAGGAAAAAAGAATCCAGAAAAAGGATAGTTTAAGAGACCTCTCAGACAACATCAAGCATAACATTCACATCATAGGGATACCAGAAAGATAGCAAAGAAAACAAGGGATTAAGAACCTATTTGAAGATATAATGATTGAAATTTTCTTAGCCTGGGAAATGAAATAGACATACAAGCTCAGGAAGTGCAGAGAATTCCAAACAAGATGAACTCAAAGAGGTCCACACCAAAACACTTTATAATTAAAATGGCCAAGGTTAAAGACAAAGAAAGAATCCTAAAAGCAGCAAGAGAAAGGCAACTAGTAACTTATAAGGAAGCTCCAATAAGATTGTCAGCTGATTTCTCAACAGTAACTTGGCAGGACAGAAGAGATTGGCACAAAATATTCAATGTGATGAAAAGAAAGGACTTACAACCAAGGGTATTCTACCCAGCAAGGCTATCATTTAAAATCCAAGGACAGATAAAGAACTTCCCAGAAAGGAAAAGCCTAAAAGAGTTCATTAACACCAAACCAATATGACAAGGAACGTTAGAGGGACTTCTTTAAGATGGGGAAAAATATCAAAATTATGAATAATAAAATGGCAATAGCTACATATCTACCAACAATTACTTTAAATGTAAATGGATTAAATGATCCAATCAAAAAACATAGGAGGGCTGAATGGATAAGAAACCAAAACCCGTACATATGCTGCCTACAAGAGACTCACTTCAGATTGAAAGACATATGCAGACAGAAAGTAAAGGAATAGAAAAAGGTACTGTATGGAAACGGAAACAAAAAGTAAAAAATCTGGGGTAGCAATACTCATACCAGACAAAGGCTATAAGAAGAGACAATGAAGGACCCAGTAATCCCACTTCTGGGTATTTATCTGAAGGAACCCAAAATGCTACTTTGAGGGGATGTGTGCATCCATATGTTAATTGCAACACTGTTTACAATGGCCAGGATGTGGAGGCAGCCTGGGTGTCCATTGATGGAAACCAGATAAAGAGGAAGTGGTACATATGTACAATGGAATATTGCTTGGCCATGGAAGGGAATGGGTATGGGTTCTCACCATCTGTAGCAGCATGGATGGACCTGGAGGGTATTGTGCTGAGGGGAGTATGACAGACAGTGAAAGACAGATGCAATGTGGTTTCACTTATATATGGAATATAAGAACAAAAATAACAAACAAAAGAGAAAAACTCATAGATACAGAGAATATTTTGATGGTTGTCAGATGGGAGGGGCATTGGGGAAGTGGGTGAAAGAAGGGGAAGGGATTAAGAAGTACAAGTTGGTTGTTACACAGTAACATGGGGATGTAGGGTGTAGCATAAGGAATATAGTCAATAATATTGTAAGAACTATGTATGCTGTCTGATGGGTACTAGATTTGTTGGGGTGATAGATGGGAGGGGCTTTGGGGGACAGGGTGAAAAAGGTGAAGGGATTAAAAAGTACAAATTGGTAGTGACAAAATATAGTCATCGGATGTAAATCATGGGGAATATATTAAATAATATGGTAATAACTATGTATAGTGCCAAATGAGTACTAGACTAGTCAGGGGGATCACTTCCTAAATTATATAAATGTCTAACCACTCTGCTGTACACCTGAAATTAATATAAAGTAATATTGAATATAAAAAAATAGAAAACTTTTGTATTTCAAAAGACAGCATCAAGAAAGGAAAGGACAACCCACAGAATGGGAGCAAATATTTAAAAGTTATTTATTAAGTAAGGGACTAGTATCCAGAATAGATAAAGAAATCTTATAACTCAGCAAGAAAAGGACCAAAATAAAAACGTTCTAAGAATTTAAATAGACATTTCTGCAAAGAGATATACACTGGACAGAGGCACATGAAAAGATGTTCGGTATCATTAGTCACTAGGGAAGTGAAAATCCAAAGGACAGTGAGACCACACTTCACATCAGCAGGACGGCCGAGATAAAGAAGAGTAATGAGGACAGGTGTCGAGGAGTAAAGAGGAGGAGAAATCAGTACGCATGCACCTGCGGTGCGATTGGAGAATGATGCAACCAGTCTGGAAAGAAGTTTGGAAGTTTCTTAAAATGTTAACTACATTTTGTAAAAGCAATTCCACTGCTAGGTGTATACCCAAGAGAAATGAAAGCACATGTCCACACAAAAAGGTGTATTTAAATGTTCATAGTAGTTTTATTCATGATAGCCCCAAAGTGGAAATGACCCAAATGTTGAATGGTTCAGATGATGAATGGATACATCAGATGTGGTAAAATCTATAAAATGGAATATTATTTGGCCATAAAAATGAATGAAATATTGATACATTGTACAACCAGACACAAAAGGTCTCATACTGTGTGATTTCACTTACATGAAATGTTCAGAACAGGCAAATCCTGAGAGACAGGAAGCAGACTGGAGTTTGCAGGGCCTCGGGGAGGGAAAACATCAATAGGTGTTTTTGGGGTGATGAAAGTGTCCAAAATTGGATAGTGGTGATGGCTGCACAGCTCTGTGAATATAGTGAACACCACTGATTGTGTACTTTAAAAGGAAGAATGTTATGGCATCTGATATACATCTCAATGAAGTTGTTATAAAAATGACAGTAAATACAAAGTTCTAAAAGTTCTAGATTTTCTTCTTTTAACACAAATGAAGCGTCTACACAGTCTGCACTTTGGAGACTTTACTGCACGAAGCTGACCAACTGTGGGCTCCCCCACTGGAAGGGTTTAGCGAGCATCTAGGGGTCTGCAGAACTCCTCCACCTGCAGTGCCGGTTGCTATTTGGGTCATTTGCAAGGCTTTCAGAAAAGCTACTCTTGCAACTGTTGCACAAGCTACAAGACTTGGATGCGATGTCACTCAGAATGCCACCCAGTGACATGTACATGTGAGCATTGGGATCTGTGAGCCTGAGATGTAAGATCCTGAAACATGCAAGACTGGAAATGTTTGTTAACCAGCATTGTTTTGGGGACATCTAGTAGGTGTTAGATATCTTATGCTGATTAATGAAAATCATTCCATTGGCATAGTTTTGATTTTGACATAGAATTCAAAGGGCTTTAAGACAGCACAGATGTTTGCCCACGGAGGGCAGAGGAGAGAAATATCAGAGAGAAATTGCTGAGTGAAGGACCCATGCCTTCTACTGGCCCCTCCTCCTCTTTGTAAAGTTTTGTAATTCTGGTTCTGTGATAGTGTCTAGTCAATACAGAAACAACTGGCTGGTTAATTAAGTTACTTCAGATTGGACGTTATCAATCTATTTGAGAAAAAAATCTCCAAACTTTCAAATGATTTGTTCCACTAACTTGACTAATTTATTAGGTCAAAGTAATTGATCTGCTCACATCAGGAAGCCCAGTTACTATTTTCCCTCTTTCCAGAATGTGGTTATCCAGTCCCCGTCCCCAACCCCTCCCGTCCTTAAAAGAGGCAAATCCAGTGTCAATCCGCAGACATTTTTGTTGACAGCAGAGAACTGTTTGCAGGGCCGTCCCTGAAGTCTGTGTCCCTTCTGTTGGTTCCTGACTCCAATTGCAAGTGACCAGCTCAGGATGCAAGTCCCTAAGCTCATTAAAGGAAAGTGCTTGGTCTGTTTTTTTCTCATTCAATTGCCAAGCTCATTAGAAGTGCCCTAGGCTTAGCTGAGTTAACTCAATTTTTACTGGCTCTCCCCTTGGTTGTGATTAACTTTGGTGCCATAATTGCTTACTTTGGAGTCATCTGATGTTATACAATAGTTAGGTGACTGGCGTGGCATTGCTGGGAAGAACGTGGCTCCTCGTGTGCTCCAGGCACTTTCATTGGTCCTTCCCGCAGCCCCCCTGCTTCCCCAACCTTACGGGACAGAAGGGGAACCAAGTGCCCAAAGTCGTGTGGGGTGTCACGGGCAGAGACTCAGACCCCGGGCTCCCGTGCAGACTGCCTCCCCATGTGGCGTAACTCTAAGGGGGCTGGTGGCCTCAGAGCATAATTGTCCTTCCATGTCAGCATACGTGTCATCATGCTAAGACATAATGCTCATAAAACATTTTCTCCAAAGTGTGTGATTGACAGAGAGGACTTCACACAGGAAGACAGGAGTATGTGCAGAAGGCTGGGGTCAGGGCGGGAAGGTGACGGGCTGGGGAGACAAGTCATCAGTTGCACACAGTGCCATGGGGGAGAGGGGCACTGTGTTTGTGCCCCAGCAGGAGGAGCTGCTGCTTTCAGGGATGGGGGAGGCTGCCTGCTGGAGGTGGTGCCTCTGTCTATTGCTCTCGCCCCTCAGGCTTCCCGCCAGGCCGGTGGCCCTGCCCTAAATGCAGCCCCTGCTTCTGGTGCCATGGATGGTGGGTGCTGCAGTGCTCTTCTCACAAATGCAGGCAAACTCATAATGGAAAGGCTCACACGTCAGGTTATTGGAACCAGCGAACAGTTAGACCGCAAGCATAGTGACAGTTATTTCTGTGAGAATGTGCCTTTCACCTTTTGGACCGGTGGAACCAGGACCAGAGGCAGACTGTCTGCCATGTCCACCTTGCTGTGTCGGCTATGGAGGAGGAGGGCAGTGTGTGCTGCAGGCTGGGTGTACGTCATGCAGCAAATGGATGGACTACTGACCAGTTTCTTAGGGATTAATTTGTTAATGACATGTAGTATGGAAGAGACCAGGCCCTCTTTGGGGTGACATGCATTTGAAATGCCTTGATTACTGTGGCTAGTGTTGGGTGCCGTCAGCAGTAATGTTTGAAGCTGTCATGTGTGAACTTCACAAATCAATCCTCTGCTTCTTGAAGAGAGAAGTGCTTCAGGGGAGTAAGAATGTCTTCATGCACCTGTACACACACAGACACATATATAAACCAATAATTTATATATGTATGTTTATGTATACTTATGGTTGTACACAGTTGCCAATCTGGCCACTTCCAATAGGTTCTTTTATTAAGATTTACAAGCTCAGTAGATGAATCTTTAAGATCTCAAGGTGGGTTATTTTCTAAGCATTTGAAGCTTTCCTTTTATGAGAAAAGTTGTTTTCACAAAAGCCAAACACATTTGCACAGAGTTAAAATTGACTTCCTATTTTACCGTTTGATTTTTTTTACAGGGTGTGTGGAATTGCTTTGAGCAGCTCCCGTGTGTAGGAGCCAAGCTGTGCTGTCTGTCTCTAACAAAGGGCCTTTATTTCATGGGATCTGAGTTAGCCCTCTTTTCTCAGTTTTTACTGGACTCTTACGTATCTCTCCAGCAGCACAATGAAATGTAATTATTTGTTCTTATTTCACACGCTTCCCAGAGTTTAATTCTGAATTTCAGCATCACTAAGAATCATTTGGGGTATTTATTAAAAATGCCGCCCAATACATTCTGATTTGGTGAGCCCAGGGTAAGTGCCCCATGTCTGTGTTTTTAAATATGACACATAGGCACAGCTTCTGCAGGGAGTTGTTGGGCCACAATTTGGGACACCCATTCACCAGCAGTGAGAAATTCTCAAGGACGAGGATTTTATCTGTGTTCGTAGCACCTGATACACAGCCTGGGACTGAGTACTTTCGTTAAATATTTGTAAGATGGATGGATGGATGGACGGGTGGATGGATGGATGGATGAACAGATAGATGGTCAGATGAATGGATGGACAGGTGGACGAATGGGTGATGTGTGGATGAACAGATGACTGGATGGATGGGCAGACAGATGGATGGTTGGATGAATGGATGGACAGATGGATGGATGGATGGATGGATGGATGGATGGATGGATGGATAGAACAGTTGGATGGCCAGATGAATGGATGGACAGATAGATGAATGGATGGATGGATGGATAAACAAGACCAGTCTCTTTGCAAGTAGGCCTGATTGTTTGCAGGCATTAGTTGATCTATGAAAAAACTTTGGCAGTCATTCATGTCTGTTCTAAATCAGAGAACATATTGGTGTGTCTTAAATAAGAATAAAGAAGCTCCTGGCTAAATGGGAAATACTTTGTCACTTTTCTCAGATTTCAAAAGTCACCAAAGCAAAACTTGCACATCCTGATTATCTCATTGTTTTTTGCAACTAACTCATTGCTTCATTTATCCTATTTACCTCATACAAGTCAGAGATGTTTGCATCACAAATAAACTGCCTTCCAAGTGCCTTGACACTGAATTTGGATTTGAATAGTGGTAAATGGGCCTTCACATTTGGCTGTTGTGGTTAATATGACCATTCATAGCATGTTTCCACAGATCTCCATAACAAATATAAACATAATTAGCTAGTATTCAAAAATAATTTGGTTGTAAAATCCAGTGATTTCCAAACATGTCTTCCATTTTAAGAAACATCAACATGCAAACACTCAAATTTACAGAATGCATAAATTCAGCACCAATTCATTTCAAAATTAGTCACTGCTGTACTAATTCTCTGCAGGGTGCTTTCACACAACGGGATTCCGTACACACGTAAAAAATGTTACTTACTTTGCAATAATCAGATTAACTCTCACCAGGCGCAGTAGCACCTTCCTTAGGGCAATCTATTCTTGGGTCTTTCATGCTTAATGTGAGCTTCTTAATGAATTTTTTCATGTTGCCTTTGTTTCCTCAGTGTGTTAAACACTCAGTGTCTAATTAACACTCTGAGTATTAAAAGGACATCGTTGGATTCTTGCTCATTTCTAGCCCTTGTGATTCCTACTACATAGTGTGGACCGCTCCCCAAATATTTACTACAGGAACGTCCTTGCTGTGGAAAGGCAGATACAGTTCTGTAGTGTGATGTGCGAGTACCACATGGCCGTGGAAGGGAATGAAGGGTTTGAAGCTTCCTTGGGTATTTCTTCTTGTTATGAAATAAGAGTGACCTTTGCAACTCCATTTAGGTTCAGCTGCTTCTGAATTATGAGGTGCTCCTTGTGGAAAAGGTGTTTCCTATAGCCTGCCACCCTCAGAGGACCACCGAAGTTCTCTGTAGGAAAAATGACATTTTCCTCATCTGTTGGGGGCTGCCCACGTCAGGTGAAATTTTGTTATTGTCCTTGATGCTGGGAAGAATCACTATCAGGGTCTTCCAGCTCATTACTTCCCGTCTCGGGGGTGGTGGTGGCTTTGCTCCATGTGCAGCCTCTCTGCTGTCCCCTCCCACTCCTCTTCCCTGGAAGCAGAGGTCTTGTCTGACAGAAGAGGACTGGGCCACCGGGAATCAAGGTAGGAGCACGTGGAACTCAGTGATTGCAGAACGAATTCAAAGAAAAGTTACTTTTTCATGTAAAGATTTGCTTTCTGAGTTTTATATATAATCAAGAATTGACTTTTACCAAGTCCGTTAATCCCTGGGAGAGAAGTGTAAAGTATACCTACACAGTCCGTGTTTACAAGCATGTGGTGCAGGGATGTGTGCTTGCCTACAAATTAAACTCCAAACTGTCCAAATAACCACATACTGGGAGAGACCTGATGCCCAGACTCATGTCACTACAGACAAATGGCACAGCTGTGTCACAGGAGGGAAGAAGCATGGAGACATGGCTGCTGTGACTGGTGAACGAGGCACCGGGTTTGAGTTGCCACGTGTTAGGTGAGTGGTCTGGTCTCTGGTGTCAGGGAGCCTGTGTGCAGGCGCTCATGTGTCTACCCCTCACCCCTGTCCTCACCTCCTGACACTCTCACGGGGATGGGGTGGAGGCTTAGGATGTGATAGGGACACTGATTCTTTTGTTTAGGTCATTCCAATTATCCAGACCATTTCACTAGATGGGTTTCATTGTATTTAATCCCCATTCTCAAATACCAGGCGACATTAAGGGACTGAGTCATAAAATCTTTCAAGATAGCTGGTCAGAGGTAAAAGGGAGCCCTTATCCACAAAGGCGCCTAATTGTTGAGTTTGCCTCCAAGGTCACAGTCCAATCCAGCCGACTTCAGGTCATGTCAATTCCGTGTACTGTTACACTGCATGGAAGCATTGTTCATTGGGGTGGACTTTGCTCTGTCACTTAGTCTGGCTGTGGTGCTTTGCAAAGTGAATTAGGATCATGACACTCATTACCATGTCCCGACACAAAATCATCTGTTTTAAATGAGAAACACTCAGGCAAGTCCGTGTGGAGACTCCCAGCCCTGTGGGCATTTCACTGGAAACAGGAAGCAGAATGGAAATGTGACAGTCACCTCTCCTGTCAGTCAGGCCAGCTGCTAAGTGCTTTGTCCACACCACTCCGCAAGTCCAGCCCGAGGCATGGAAATTCACTCAGCCAGAGGTGAGCATGTGGGGCTGCAGCTCCAACGTACTGATCACGGCCTCTGATCCCAGTAACTGCACTGTGGATGTGCTTCAGCTTTTATCATCCTTCCCCCATTCCCAATTTCTGTGCTTCCGACCCCTGGCCAATAAAATGTTCCGTTTTAGCCGCTCCCTCTTTCCTTCCCCGAAAACCCTCTATAGAGAAAATCAGGTCCAACTAGTCATCAGGGTATATCTACAATGATGCAGGATTTAAATATTGCATGAATTTCCCATGTAGCGGCTTCGCCTGCCCTGAAAACGCCTGCTCTAATGAGAGCCAGGAGCCCCAGCCTCTCGGATGGCTCCTGGAATTCCAGCATGGGTGGAGGGAGAGGTGAGGGGCTTCTGGGCTGGAGGAAGCCACGCTGGTCTTCCTCACATCTCCTCCAGCCAGTCGGTGCCAGTGACAGACGGGTTCCCAGATCCTCGGGAGGACTGAGGCAGACTGTGTCCACTTCAGTCTAAGCTCACCTCCACGTGTTGGTCACCGGCGGCCTTTGCAGGCTCCCAGGCTCTGGATTTCTGTCTTGACATCCTTTCTGATTCTTGGGTGGATGGCTCCTAGCTCTCCCCACATCAGTGTCTCTCTCCCTGGCAATCCAACGCCAGCCCGGCCACAGCAACCCTTGTCCAGAGCTAACGTGCTCCCCTAGTGAACTGAGTCTGCAACCCGGTGATGATGTGTCACAACTGCCAACGGTCTCCCTTACCGTCTACAGACATGGCTTAGCAGAGAAGATAGGGGTCATCCTTTTGGGCCACATTCCTGCCAACTGTCCCTTTCACATGGGGAGTGGATCAGAACCTCTCTTCATTCATTTAACAGCTTGTGAAGATGCTGTCAGAGACCGTGGGCTAGGTTTTTGTGGCTCCCACTCTCCTGCGTGCCTCTTTCTTCCCATCTGCTTTGATTACAAAACGGATGAAAACAGATGAACAAAGCAGAAATCCCAAACCGGCCCCGTGCCGAGCAGACTCGTGCTAAACTCTGAATAATTGCCAAGTCAATACTTCCACTAAGAAAGAGAGCTTGTCTGGCATCTAAAAGCTGAGCAAGTACTGTGGGGACAGGTGGCCCAGGTCCACCTACGACAGGTACCGACTGACCTGAGATTGTGTGCAGTGTTCAAAAAGTATCCCCAACAACAAAATACAGAGGTTTGGAACGATCCACCTTGGATGAAGCTATGCTGGTGGACGCTATCTGGGTGGCACTACTGCTGCTCTCCTTGTGCTGACAGTCTCCTGAGAGAGCAAGAATGCTGATAGCTGCGTAGAAAAGGAGCACGTCACACATGTGATTGTGGCCTTCACGTGTTCTGTGGCTGCAAACAGGTTGAGAAGCACGTCGGTCTAGAATTCAATTAACATCGCCCGGAAAAGCACCTGTCCTATGCCACTTTTCCTGAAGCTAAATGTCAGTCTCTTGGCATCAGTTGTTTTTCCTGAGACAGCTTTACCGACCCATGGCCCCTCCTGACGTTTGTGTCCCAGGCTGCATGGACCAAGGTGGCCCTAATGCTTTTTCCAGCCAGACTTTGACCTGAATTCAGGTGCAGATGGCAAGACAGTGAGCTTTGCCGAGGGGGCTGCGCGTCCGGGGGGCTGTCACATCTGGACCCTCACAGCTCCTTTTCTCCGGCTCATGCTCAGATATGCTTGTTGGGGTGAAAATAGTGACAGTCCCTCACTGCATTTATTGTAATCACCAACACAGGGAAAACGCCCGTATTAAAAGAAAAATTTCTCACGCTTGCTGTTTGTATAGCAATTTTTTCTGTAAGCTTATAATTTTGAGTACTTGACTGAACCCACAGTTCCATTGAATGCATTATTTAAGAAAAATGTTTAATTGTGGTGCTATTGTCACAAACAGTCATTCTACCTTCCATGCGTCATTGGGCCCTAACACGTAGGGGTGAGGGTGACAAGACGGTGAGGGTGCAGGAGGGAGGATGGGGGTCTGCGAGCAGAGGGTCTCGCCACCCTCATGTGACAGGAGGGAGAGTGACATGGCGAACATAGATTCACTCCAGCCCTGGGAGCACTGGGGCAGTCACTGTTTTTTACCTACAAATACCACGTAAGGAGGGAGTTGATCATAAGAGGCACAAGCTGGATCTGAACAGAGCTGAGTCCTTGCATTCCAGATCGTTCTAGGAGAGCTGAGGGCGGCAGAGTTGTGGACCGCCTCGGGATGCTATGTATTTAAACAGGAAGACATCCAGCAATCTCCTACCCTTGTAAAGCGCCTTGGTGGTAAGAAGTGGGTGTCGCCCCATCTCCCTCTCTGGACACCACTACAAGGCGGGTGCGGCTCAGGGACAGCTGTGTGGGGCACACGTCCCACAGCATCACCACAGCTTTCTCCTGTCTTCCTGTGGCCTCCGTTCCTTCTTCGGTTTGGAAAGCTAGATCAGAATGGAATACACTACTGGAGTGAGAGAAGAAAAGCTCTGCTTTGGGGCAAAATGCTGCAGATTGCATGTCAACGTGGTGGTGCGTTTGTGTTTGTTACTTGTAAGTATTCCCAAGTGTCTGCTGGCACACTGTGGGCGTCCTGCACTGGCTTTCATTTGCCCAGAGTGTGAGAGCTGGAACGAGCATCCAATATCGTCCCTGCTTCTCAAGACAAGGAAGCTGAGCCCAGAGGAGCCTGAGGGCCTCTCAGCAGCAGTCAAGGGTGGTGGGGGCTCTGGCAACCCCCTCTTCCCCAGCCAGGCTGAGCCCCAGCCAGGCTCACGTTGAGCCCCTCTTCCTCAGCAAGTCCCTCTCCCCACCCCTCTCTCTTTCTCTCACAGACAGATCATGGCTCTAGGGCACTTGTGGCAGTTTGCAGTGTGACAGGCTGTGAGGGGCCATGACGGTGGCAGTGGCTACAAAAGGTTTCTGATGGGAAGGTCATTCCCTCTGCTTCTAACTCTCAGGAAACATCCTTGAGGCGTTCCAAGGAACCACCTTGCCTGTTTTACTCAGGGTTCCTCAGGAAGGGCCAGGGTCTGGGGTATGGGTTCCCCATGTGGGCCTGGGGGCGCTGAGCTCTGTCTCCTGAGAAGACCCTGCACATTGCAGGGTGAGCTGGGGGGTGGTCCGCTGTACAGCCCCTCTCAGGCCCACGGGTGTCCCAGCTGTGGCCACCCAGGCCACACTGAGTCCTGTGCCTAGCCACTCTGTCCCTGTGGCTGGACTGTGTGCTGCCCCATGGCCTGGGCCCGACATGGCCTCTGTGCAGTGGGCAGTGGCCTTCCCAATCTTGCGCCTGCTGTGTTTCTTCCAGTCTCCCTGGCCCCTTGAGTCTGGGAGGCTCTCTCTCTCTCTCTCTCTCTCTCTCTCTCTCTCTCTCTCTCTCTCTCTCTGATGGTCCTCTTTGCTGTCTCTGGCTCATTTGCATGCTGGCATTCTCCCATTGGCTGGCTCTCTCCTTTCAGTGTAACAATGCATCTGTCCCCAAGGAGGAGGGGACCTGGACATCGCAACAAAGGCTGCTAAAGAAGGGCAGGCTCTCTGCTGACAGAGGTGGTCTCCTCATCTGGGGACTGCTGGCGAGCTCCCAGCCACCCCCACTGATCCAAGTGGGAGTCAGCTTACTGAGGGATACTTCTCCCGCCTGAGTCCTGAACTCATTGCCTGGCCTTTCCCATGAGCTCAGGGGCTCGTCTCTGAAACACAGCACACCATTGGGAGTAGGGCTCCTGCCCTAGGAGCCCTTTTCTTTTTTTCTTTCTTTTTTTTATTTGGGAATATTGGGGAACAGTGTGTTTTTCCAGGACCCATCAGCCCTATATGAAGTCACTGTTTTTCAATCTAGTTGTGGGGGGTGCAGCTCAGCTCCAAGTCAAGTTGCTGTTCTCAATCTAGCTCTGGAGGGAGCAGCTCACTGGCCCATGTGGGACTAGAACCGGCGACCTTGGTGTTATGAGCACTGCGCTCTAACCAACTGAGCCAACTGGCCGCCTGCCAATAGCTCAGCTCCAAGCACAAGCCGTTGTTTCTCACTGGTCCATGTGGGAACTGAACTGGCGACCTTGGTGTTATGAGCACCGTACTCCAACTACTGAGCAAACTGGCCACCCAGGAGCCCCTTTTATGCTCCCTGGCCAAACTCTGGGATCTCTCAAAGTCGGTCAGCACTCCTGTTCTGGCCACGTTTCTCTCTGTCTGGAAAGAGCAACACTGTCACTGTGCCCAGTCAAACATGCCACCATGATAAGCGTGTCCGTTTCCTCAACAACCCTGTGCAGGTGCTGGGGTCTGGGGAGAGGCCAGCTGGCATCCGAGGGCCCCTTCACTGTCCCCTCAGCTGACCAGCTGGACTCTGGGCAGAGGACTTAACTTTCCTGTGCCCCAGTGCCCTCGCCTGGACAATGGGAATGTGAACAGTGCCACCTCCAAGGAGTTTATGAAGTTTGAATGTGCTATTATATGCAAAACACCTAGAACAATACGTGACCCCCAGTGAGCCTGAGAATATTAGCTCCTAATGTTACCATCACCACCATAAATAGTGGCTGCAGAGTTGCAGACAAGTGGTGAAGCTTACTTTAGAAGCTCTGCTTAAATAATCAAGCCACATTAACTATATTTAAAAATGCCAAACATAGTAGTGGGAACATATAGGCTTAAACTCATATTTAACTCCTTACCAAAATTGCACCAAACTTGTTTCAGGAGGGAGTAAGACGGTGGAGGCTATGGTCTAGAAGTATATTGTGCACACCATGTAGTGTGTTTATTTATAAACATTGTACGTTGCATATACGTTGTATAAATGTGTATTGCATAAACATGCGTTGTATCACATTGTGTATATTTTGTATAAATGTGTTGTTAAGCAGCTACAAAGCCTTTAACACCCTCATTGAGGAGGGATTTTAGGAGATTTTTTCCATGGGTCATGACAGTGAACTGACTGTCCCTATAGTTCTAGTTGTCAGTGTATCTTCTGAGGAAACAGGGAAATGAAGAGGGGAAGTTCAAGGCCAGTTGGTTATGTGGAGGGTGGCTGCCTTTCTCTCTTCATGTACCACAAGAGGGTGCGTGTGGTTACAAAACCCAGGCAGGCAGAGATGTTAAAGGAAGAAGGCGTCTGGAATGATCACAGCTTCAGCCTGGGCAGGGTGGTCACAGCTGACTGGGAGAACAATTCCAGGGAGGCAGAGCATGCCGGGCCCCACTGCTGGGGGTCCCCCTGAGCTGGAGCTCTGAGCTTCGCTCTAGGGCCTGGGTCAGCCCAGGCTGTGCTGGTGGGAAACAGCAGAGTTCCACACAGGCCCACCTGCTGGCCGGTGACCAGGCTCCAGGGTATCTTGATAGGAACGAGGCCCACTTGCCCAGGTGTTGGCTGCATCTGCTCCAGGAGGGCGGCCTTAGAGAGTCAGGGTTGATTGCACTGGTTATGGGTGCACTGGAGGTGGTGACCATTTTAAAGCCCGTTCTTAGGGTTCTACAATTCTGGATAAAACAACAATGTCCTTTTTCTCCTCTTGCCTCCTTCCACCTTTCCCAAAACCGAGTACCTCGGACACACAGCTGTTCATAGCTTCTAAGAAACAAGAATTAACTTCAGACAAGCCACTCTTAATAATCAGGAGAATTTCCTCCCTCTCTCCTTAGAGAATTATAGAATTACTGAGAATTGTTGGGTAAGAAGGGCCCCTAAGTGATGAGTTTCTATTTGATCCTTCACCCATGTACGCACTGAGATCGTTTTGGGGAGAGAAGTCTCACATTCATTCCCTCCAAGCCCTTTATCATTTTATGCATCAGTGAAACAGTGACTGTTAGCACAGACGAGTAAGGGAGTTCATGGCGGCCACTAAGAGAGGTTCTAGATGGAATTCAGGACGCGGACATGAATCTCTGAGTCCCAGCCTGTTCAGCACTGGTTACCTGGTCAGCACCCCGCAGATGACACACTCACAGTGAGCAAGATGGATGCCTGGTTTCCAGCTGGAGGGAACTGTGGTGTCTGAGTGTGGGAACAGGAACAGCCCCAATCATGGTAGCCTCCTCCCCCCACCAGCCGAGGACTCTCAATGTCACTCTCGGAGGAGCAGATGCCTCACTCTTTCAAGAAAGTTGATTGGACGGCAAGTGCAGTGGCATCCACCCCTTCAGAGTGCTCCTTGCAGGTTTTTACCCGAGGGGCATTTGGGGATGAGGCTTACTCAGAACCTCCTGACCACAGAGCAAGCATCCGACCACTGTGCTGGTCCTGCTGTGATCCTGCTGTCCAGGCCGAGGCCCAGAGCACAGCCCTGAGGAGGTTCCAAGGGCGGGTTACCCAGTGGGGCAGTCGAGTGACTCTCCTGCGTGAGGGTCAGAGAGCAGGTTCCCAGCTGCCCCTCCAGCACCTACTGCTTCTCATGAAGCCTGGACCACGACGGCACTTTACACCTGCACCCCATATGACACTAGGCACCATCACACCTGAAACTGTTTTCACTGATTGTTACTGCATTTCACTGAATGTTACTTAAAGAGGTAACCCTCCACTCAGACAAGACCGACCTTCGGTTAAAGCACTAAACTAGATATTGTCTCTCAGCTTGCTTCTGTACAAATGTGACGCAACATGTGTGTCTTAGAACCAGACTCATGGCTTATCGTCCCCCGTGTAGGGCAGAACCTGGGACTTTGGGCAGGGAACATTAAATACTGGTGTTGGTACCCAAGTTCCCAAAATTGTCTGTCCGGCACCAAACGCCCCTGCCAACCTCCAGGGTGGGGTCCTCAGAGCTCAGTGGCTGGGGGACCTGCCTTTTCTGGGAGCCAGGCAGTGGTTCTGGGAACGTGGCAGGCGGGGGTGCCTGGCCTACTCTCCAGGAGCAGCTGCTAACAGTGTCGTGCCACTGGGACTGGAGCTCAGGCCCATGGCCCAGCAGGACCAGGCGTCTGCCGTATGGGCAGGGCCTTGGGCCCAGCAGGGGAACAAACAGCATTTACAGGGACTCTTGGAATCTTCTTTTTAAAGATGAGTCCCTGAATCCAGACCACGTTCAAGACAGCATTTGAATTTAATGAAGCCACTGATGGTACCTGGTCCTGGGTCCCCTGACCCACCTTAGCCCCACCCAGCCCGGGTGATGGGGCAAGGGTACGTAACGAGCCTCAGGATGGCAGTGCCTTGGGTGTGATGGATGGCTGACAGCCTTCATGCTGCTCCGTGCCCTCCATCATCCAGTCGGGGTGGTTAGCGGACTGTCAGAGAAGAATAATTTAGTGGCTGTGGCTTTAACTGATGTGCCACAACTGGGCTCAAATGATTGTTACAGAACGGCGGTGCTCCCTGCATGGCGAGCTCGCGGTGACACCATGAGAGAACACGCTGAGGTGGGAATGCACCGACACCCTTCAACTTCCATGAGGGTTGGGGCGGGCAGGGAGCAGGGGCGGCAGGGAACACACCACCACCTGCCGCACAGGGGGACCTCTGAGAAGGTGGCGAGAAGACAGAGCCATCGAGGTTGGGGGCAGGGGTTGTCTGTGGCTCATGGGGCCGCAGGGGGCACAGTGGCTTCCTTGGGCGTGGTTGGAGAAACAGAATTAGAAGGAAAGAGAGGAAAGTAATGAAATGTAGGTGCCAGGAGAGAAAGGAAGCTGCGACGCTCAGGGACCTGTGATGCTGAACTTCTTTGCAAACACCCTGTTTCCACCTGGACTGTGTATTGCCTGAGGGAGGGTTGAAAGGAAGATGATGGAGATTGTGGTCTAAATCCTCCCACCTGCTCCCGACAATGTGCAATAAATATGTGAAAATAAATGAAGGCTTTGGGGGTGAAGATGGTGGGAGGAACAGTCACCCCCATCGGGGTTCCTTGTTCTGTGTCCCTCACCTGGCCGGGCTGTAAGGAGAGGACCTCTGTCTGACACATACTTACTGAACGGCGGCACTGGGCATGAGGCGTGCATTGTGTGCCTCAGAGAGGGCCGCTGTGCAGCACTTGCCGTGCTCCCTGAGGTGTGTGCGGCCTCCCCGTCCTGGGTGCTATGACGGGATCGCGACAGTGATGGGAGCGACCGCCTACAACCCCGGGTACTTGCTGTGGATCGGTGCTGGGCTGAGTGCTTTTGAACCCTGTAAAATGTTTCTCCCCGAACTGACACCAAAGTGAGTTAAAGAGATTTTCCTGCATCTGATACATTAGCAACGCCCACAGACAATTCTCAGAACGCTGAGAAAGGTAATTTGCATAAGCAGTCAGAAGCCTGGGCATGGGGTAAGAATTGTTCCCAACATGTGAGAAATGCTACCAAGGTATTTTTCCAGTGAACAAGGGGGAACCAGCATGAGAAAGCAGACGGTTACTGGTGTGAAAGCGCCAGAGAGTTGATGGTGATTCGAGGCTCCCAGCCCCGCCCTGGTTCTGAGCTCCTTTCATGCAGCCGAGGGCTGGGCCCTCGGACCTCCCCTCTGTGTGGCACGGCCTGGGTGTCCACACAGGCACCTATCTCTGGTTAAAGTCACCGAGACCAGCCGACTCACATTCACTTCCCTTCCTCCAGCCTCCCTAGCGAGAAGCTGCCCGCAAACTGCCACCAACATTCATTTTCACCTCCCGCTGACCCTCCCTCGGCAGAGTGTTCAGCGCCCAATCACTGAAGGGCCCGCTGACGCCACCGGCCTTCTTGTGTGGGGCAGCGGCCTGGTCCCCGAGCTGCCTTGTCCGCCTGCCGCTGATGTCATCGCAGACATCACCTGCCTTCACGCATCCTCCCACCCCTATGCCAAGTCCGAGTGTTGATATTCTCTACACGCCCAGGGCTCTGTCTCCAAAGCCTGACGCGCGCTAACAGTGACGCTGGGACCAGCCAGTCGGCTTTTCCGGGAGGGGCGTGGGGCGCTACATACAGCCACTGGAGCAGAGGGGCTGCCGGCTGCCCGTCCCCGCTCACGGTCGTCCTAGCATCCAGCAGCTACCTGAGAATTCTCACCTGGGGCAATAGGTGACTTTTGCTCCTGCTGGGCACGTGGCCGGGCAGCCGGATGTCGAAGAGGGCCTGGAGGGCGGCCTGCGCGGCCTGGCCCTTGGCCAGCTTCTTGCTGCGTCCCGAGCCTTCAAACGTCCTCCCGTCCACGCTCACCGCCATGACGAACCTCCGGGGCCGCTCGGAGAGGCACACGTATCGCAGGCCGGCGCGCAGCTGGTTCAGCAGCACCACCGGGTTCCTGTCGCCCGGTGTGACCAGGTCCAGCGTGCGGCGCAGCAGCCGCCCCCGCCGGAACGCCGCAGACAGCAGCTCGGGCTCGGCGGGGCGGCGGCCCGGGAAAGTCGCGCTGGGCGCCGCCGGCTCAAACTCCTTGAACAGAGTGTCGGGGAAGTCGGCCTGGTCCGAGGTGAAGTCCGTGCAGGGGCTGGGGCCGCTCCCCATGGCCAGGTGCGCCTGGCAGGCGTTGGGGAACTGCACGAAGGAGCGCAGGGCCAGCTCGGCCGCCCGCATCTTGGCCTTCTTCTTGGTGGGCCCCGTGCCCTCGAACGTCAGCCCATTCACCTCTACGGCCACGGCAAAGACGGGCGCGTGCACAGGGCCGGTCTGGGACACCATCCGGTACTGCAGGCCCGGCCGCAGCTCGTGCAGCTGGACCAGTGCGTTCTTGGGTGCCATTGACCAGGACAGCGTCTTCCAGATGAGCTGCACTTGGCACAGGTGGCCACCGTTGCCCTCCTCCAGGGGCCTTTTCCTCTTCATGCCGGGGACGCCGCCTCGGGCCCTGTCGCCGGAGGGCGGCGGACGCGCCTCCAGGTTGCTCACATTCCGGTTTTCCTTCACATCCGCGCTGCTGGTACCTGGAGGTGAGAACAGACAGCGTGACGCAGGGCCCTCAGGTCGCCTGACGGCAGACACCCCTGCCAGGGACCGTACTGCACACGTGAGCCCGGCTGTCAGCTGGCACCCTCTCCGGGCCTTTGGGGGCACTGTCTGTTTCCATGCTGACAAGAGATTCTAACCCTTCCTGATCCCAGAAAGTGGGGTGTGGAAGCGAGAGGAGCCGGACTCTCTCACGTCTGCTCCTCCTGCTGCTCTGAGTGCGGATGTCACAAGCCTGAGGACAGCCTATCTTCTGCCCCTCTCTCCCAAAGCCACCCCCAAAACCAAATGAACACGTGGCCCTTTCTTTCAGCTTCAGGCAATGCTGAGGGCCTCACAGGCCTTCCCTGCCGTGTGGTGGTGACCAAGCTGTGGTGTGGTAATAGGCTGGGACACCTGGTAGCACTTATGCTCCGTGACCAGGTCTATGTACTACAATGTGGAGGGATCTCAGAACTACAGTGTTCTATGATAAAAGCAACTTGCAGAGTCATACATAAAGTGGGGTGTCGTGAATGTAAATGATAACAGCACAGACATCACACCGTTGTTTGTGTAATCAGGTGATGAAGCTTAGATACCCCTTTCCCAGGAAACAAGGAGGACATGGGATGGGGGCCCACAAAGGGGCTTCCATTGTAGCTCTGCTCTTTTACGTCTTTTGCAAGAAATTATATGATTTAAGTTTAGCAAAGTCATCATCCGCTAACTGTGGGTGATGGATTCACGTAATGATAATTTAGCTGTTCAAGACTGGCTGTTTTGGACCACTCTTCACCAGTGAGGCTGTCCCCTTTAGAAATCCTCAGCTAGGACCCCCACAGAACCACATGGCTAGAATCCCTGTTGCCTCCTGGTGGCACCACTGGTGGAGAATAATAATGAGAAGGGGCACAGAAGACTCTTGGCCCACCAGGTGCCCCCCACCCTCGACAAGATTCTTGTCTGGGTTCTGGGGCTGCAGGGCTCCCAGCTTGGGTGACGCCTCCTGCCTCCATTCCCACCAGTCCAACTGGAGGTTTTCCCGGCAGTGAGAGGCCTGTTTTGAAGGTGCTAAAACCTCCACGCCCACAAGCTTTGCTCTCTAAATTGTGGAGGTTCTGTTAGTATTTTCTTGAGCGGTTTGCTGCTATAAAACATTAGGTCTGCAGAGGTAATTTGTTCAAAGGAGTCAACCTGAGCGTTTTAATGTTAGAGGTGGATGGCGTCACTTGCAGACTATTGTAGTTGAAACAATTACCTACTGGCATCAAGAACCACATGTCACCCTTCTCTGTGAATCACTATGCATTTGTGTCCACACAGCCAGGAACTCTGCCATGGGGAATGTTTCAGGCCCAGGCCAGTAGATCGGATTAACCAGGCAGTTTTCCAAATTGAACGTAAAGATGGGGGAAAAAAAAAGAAAAAAAGAGAACGCAGCTGAAAGGCCCCCACAGAAGAAGGCCTAGAAAGTTGCTGGGAGCTCTAATTTCTTACTGATTTCTCGTGGTGTGGGGGTCGGGGGACTGGCATATCAGATGGGTTCTGTTGCCTTATCAGGTAGAAAGGTGTATCTTGGAGCAGCAGCCTTCACGGCTCCCCGGCCCCCTGCGCCTGCCATCTGCACTGAGATTGCTTCCATGCTCTGCTCCCCCACAACGCTCAATAGCCAATGATGACAGTCATTATGAAAGTCTCCGTGGCACAGACACAATTATCAGATAACTAATAACAGTAAGAACTGCCGGGCCCTGTCCTGCACACAGTAGCTAGAATCTCTGGGTGTGATGTTACCCAGTGGCTTTTGCAAACAATCAGACTAGGGATCATGCTCTCGGGTCAAAGTCCTCTCCATCCTTTATGTAAATGTGACCTTGGGCAAGTCCCTCAACCTGTCCAAACTCCATTTTCTTAAGATGGAAAAGGTGGGTTTTAATAAATCTTGCCTTATAAGATTATTATGAGGTTGGACTACAGGAACACATGTCATAGGCTCAGCAAAAACCCTGACATATAGGAAAGTCTTAACAGATTATTTGAAAATACAGTCATTCTCCTTATCTATGGCAGACACATTCCAAGACCCCCAGTGGAGGCCTGAAACAATGGCTAGCACTGAATTCCACACATGCATACCTATGATAAAGTTTAATTTATACATTAGGCACAGTAAGAGATTAACAGCAATAACTGATAATAAAACAGAAAATTGTAGCAATAGACTGCAATGAAAGTTAGATGAATTTGCCCCCCCCCCGCCTTTGATAGCCTATCTGATAACTGGGACGACTACTAAGTGACTAATGGGTGTGAAGCGTCCACAGAGTATATGCTGGACAAAGGGATGAGTCACGTCCTGGGTGGGATGGAGTGGGACAGCACAGCATTTCATCACGATTTTCAGAATGGCACACAATTTAAACCTTAAGAATTGTTTAATTTTGGAATTTTCCACCTAATCTTTTCAGGTCAAAGTTGACCAGGGGTAACTGAAACTGCGGAACGTGAGACTGAGGATAAAGGGGCGGGGCTAGTGTAGCAGGAAAGACAGTGACAGACACTTGTAAGCCATTTCTTTTTGTCCAGGCCCGGCCCAGCTGCTCTCCCTGATTATTTTAGATGCTGGAATCCTGCAGAAAGTAGGGGTCACAGTGCCTCTGGCTCCCAGGGCTGTGGGGCCAGGTTGGAAGACAAACATTGATTCTCACAAAGACTTCCTGGAACCTCCCAAGTGTCAGTAATCTGGTTCCTGGGTCAAACGAGGGGAAAGTGGCCCTTGCCTTTAGACGCTCGGTTCAGTGGGAGAAGCAGACAGATAGATACTTGTGATCTGCACAAAGTGACATGCTGTACCAGTGGCCCTTGGGGCCCAGAAGAAGGAGGGCAGAGAGACCTGCCCAAGTTGGAGCTGCGTGAAAAAATGCCAGCTGGTTCTTGAAAACCTGCCACCGGTTTGCCAGGTCCCCGCGTGAGCTTTCTACAGGCATCAGCTGTGGTGTCACAGTTCACATCTCCTTCCACATGGCGGTCCACAGGGTGGCAATACCTCCCCGACCCAGGAAATGAGTCTCACTTTCTCTTCATTTCCTTAATAGTTTTCACTCACTCTGTGGTCAGGAGAAAACCTGGAGGTAACAATTCAGGAAGCCAAGAACGCTCTCCCTCCTGACTGTGGGCTGGAGATGCTTCCTGCTTCCGTGGGTCTCGGCATGACAGGGGCAGATGGTGATGCCCCTTCTGCTCCCTGGCCCCAAGGGTCACCTTTAGGGTGGAGGGGGATTGTCCCCAGTAGGCTCCTGTCCTGTACAACCCCCCCTGGGGCATGTCGCCAGCGTTTAACCTTTTCCCTGTGCATTTAGGCAGCCTGGGACTGTCTGGTTTCTGCTCAGGAAATGCAAAAAGGAATTGGACATGGCCTTACTGGTGATCAACCCACAGACTTGCCTGTGTGAATGGGGAATGGGGGGTGGAGTGTGTGTGTGGGGTATGTGTGGGGGTGGGGGTGTCACACCGCTTTGGAGCCCTCAGGCAGGCAGGTGCTTTCCTCGGTCTCAAGTGATTGTGATGTGTCCTATCACTTTCAGAGGCCCAGCCTTGCCTGGGAGCCGACCCCAGGCTCACATATACTGCGAGCCCTGGCCGGTCACCTCTGGGAGAGAAGAGCATGGCCGGGACTCCATATACTTGGGGGCTGGCATCTGGTTGGTGTGCAGATGGACTGGGCCACACTGGGCTTTTGTGAGTGTGAGTGGGGACAGTGTGTAAAGCGATGTGGCTCTGGCTTGTCCATGTGTGAGAAGCACAGACAGGAGGGGCCACGGGGCCTGGTGACTCGGTCCTGGCATTGCTGGCTATGCACGGGCCTGACACCGGTGGCTGCTGCATCAGGCCTGCCATCAGGATCAGAAGCCTTCCTGCAAAGACCTGTCTCACGCTGCTGTGAGCCGTGGCCAGGGGGCCGCCTTCCCTCCAGCCCCCGAGCAAAGGGCGTGGGCTGTGCAGACTCCAGCCCTCATGGGCACTCTCAGGTCCCGAGGAATGCACAGAGGTGGTGGGCTGGGTCAGTGACCACTCCCCTCAGAATTCCAAGAAGAAAGCTTGCAGGACCACCAGCTTAGGCACAAAGGTTAAATAGCATGGCATAGTCGGCACACTGTCAGCCGGGACCCACCCTGCTGACCACTGGCTTCCAGGTGGGCTCATGGGCACTGTCCTTGCTCAGGCTGAGTCTCAGTCTGCCTACTGAGGCCTGAGCCCAGCTCATCCCTGGACACTGCAGCTCTGCTCCAGGCAGCAGCAGAGGTGGGGGCAGGAGAGACGGTCCTGAATGGGGAACCCACCCAGACATACCCATTCGAAAGCTGACAGATAACAACAGGGGCTTCAAAGCCAGGGTATGTGTCCTTCTACCAGCCACCCTCCCTCTGCACACACGTGTGTACACACTGCACACACATGCACATGTAGTGAACACCTACCTCATGTAACGCACACATCACACACACACCCATCACACACCCACCATACCCACATCACACACCCACCACACACCCATCACACACACCCATCACACACACCCATCACACACCCACCACACACTCATCACACATACATACACCCATCACACACCCATCACACACCCATCACACACATACACAGGCCCCTCCAGGGAAGTGGCCTTCACTCCTCTTCTACCTTCCAGTGGCATTTGGGCAGCAAACTGACAGACTGCATGGGCAAAACTTGTGCCAAGTGTGAAGACAAGGCCGTCATCTGGAGCGTCGTCTCTGAGCGGTGTGTGAGGAGAGGGTTTTCTGAGTATGTTCACAGCATGTATTACAAAGGGGGTGACTAATCCACTGGTAGAAATTTCACTGGTAGATTTTCTGAGCATTTCAAAGGCATTTTAGTATGTAATAAACAATTAAAAGTCATGCTTATCTGCGGGTTTCCACCTGTCACCAGTGAGCAGACTCAAGGAAAATAGCCTTAATCCCTGATGGTGGCAAACCTTGACAGAGCCTTTATAGATCCCAGGCCCTTGCCTAAAATGTCTTCATGCACTACGTCATTTGATTCTGCCTCAAAGCCATGACTCAGGATGCGTTACTGGTCCTGTCTTGGACACGAGGCTCTGAGGGCCTGAGCGGTGACGTGCACAGCCCAGGGCTGTGGGGCAGAGTGAGATGGTGTTGAAGGTCTTGCCCACACTGGCCCTCTACTTCTGAATTGTGCCTGCCTCAGATGTCGTCAGGAAGGGGAGAGACAAGGCCCTGCTGGGGAGACTAACCCGGCTGGGGTTCCCACAGCTTGGAGGGAAGACGAGTGACAGTAAGATCGAATTTCTCAAGCTCGCAAAATATTGGCTCAGTCTTAGAAAATTTCCAGTTTAGATCACACAAAACAGAAGCAATCATCTGTCCACATTTCCCTTTGACTCCATCTTTGCTGCGGCCCTGACCGTGTTCCGACTCCCACGTGACTTCTGCTCATCCTCTACGCCTGTCCTTTCTCATGTAGAAAACGAAGGACTCAGACTAGAGTGTCGCTAGGGTTGGCTCTGGGGCCAATGTCCAATGACTCTGTGACTTTGCTTTTGTGGAATAATCCAGGTCACTCACCTCAGTCTGTTATGTTTTCTGGGGAAGGGCTATGCCTATGGTGTGTTGTGTGTCTTACAAGCTGGTGGCAAATGGAGAGCATTCCTGGGCCACTGCTGCTTCTCGGTCACGTCAACAATCCTAGTGACCACCAGGAAATAGTCCACGTCCTCCCTCTCCCAAGACCACTGGCACCCTCTGAACTTTTTCTGGCTGAGACGGTAACCCATCTATTAGGTAATGCTGAAACACAAGAGGTATTCACATGGTTTGGAACGGTTTTCCCTCTTTGGTGAAATGCTTGACAATATGCTTGCAAAACAGGCAAGTACAATGTGTGCCAGCCACTGCCAGACTCTCTTACACTCCAGTCCTGGCAGCTCTGCCTCCTCAGTGGTCTGACCAGGGGCACTGTTCAGGTCCCCTCCCCAAGCCAGCTTCTGGTTCCCACACCACACTGCTCAGCATCTCTCTAAGTTCACGTGCCAGAATGTTTCCAAGGCAGGCACCTGTCCAGCTCTTTCCTTGTTGAAAAATTGTACCGTGCTCAAAGAGACTGTTCATTTTTCTTCTCTATCTCTTCTCTCTCTCTCTTGTTGGGAGAGGAAAGACAGGAAAGAGGAGAGAGATGCTTAAGAGAACTTTTTTTAAAAAAGTATAATTCCTGGAGTTTTCAATAACATAGTCACTGCTAATATTTTCCTACCAACCAGGTGAGGGTGGCTGTCCAGGTGTGCACAAGGTTCCAGATAAAGATGGGAGTCCCGGTGGGGACGGGATTCCAGGTGGGGATGGGAGCAGAACCTGCTGCTTCGGGAAGCCTAGAGAGCCCCCCCGCCCTGGCATCACACCAAGAGTCTTAGTCTTTGGTGACAGTGAAGGATACCCCTCAGCACATTGGGCTGGGACCGCCCCCACCCCCACTCTTCAGGGAGGGAACTGCTTACTTAGATTGTCTTCATCCTCCGTGTTTGTGGCCCCAGGGCTCAAGTGCTTGAAGGGAGAGATGAAGGCTGACAACATGCTGACTTTGTCTGGAAAGAAAAGAAGAACAGGAAATGCACTTTTGACATCGAGTTTCAGAACAAGTCAGTGCTTTCATATATTCTTATTACTGAGGGTTTGGACAAGTGAGGTTGAAAGGTCGTTTGGGTTTCAGCCACTTAATTCTGGTTCAGTCTTTTATTGAATTTCTGACAGCATTTTATCAAATCCCTCTCTCCATCCAATTTTAAACTTTATGATTTCCATCTTTCTTCTCTTCTTATTTTTGGCATATCTCCTCCTCTTGTTCCATGTCCCTCAAAACTTGAAGTAATCGTCTCCAGGGCAACAGCTTTGCCTGAGCCCACAGGATGCTGAGGGGGGCAGAGCCTGCCAGACTGAGGTCATTTCACAGAGAGGAACTAAAGCAAATAAAAAGACCCCACAATTAAATGAGTGTCGTGCAAATAAAACTAAGACTATTTTTCCCCTTTAGTGGAGAATTTGCTTTGTGGGCTTGAAGTGCATGAAAAAAATGGACGTCGTCCAAACTGTAAAGTGTACTGAGTGTGTGTTTGAACAGAAGTAAAAGAGGGGAAGAGTCAGAAGAAGACAAGGGGGACAGTGATGGTCTGCAAATGGGAGTGTGCAATTGAAGCCGTGAGTGGAATCGCAGACACCTCTGCCTGACGCACCCCCAACCTCCACCCCAGTGGGTGAGTAAAGGCAAGACTGGCCCAGCATTCCGGGCACTGGGCACCTCCGAGTACAGCAGGTGGGAAGAAATGCTGTGTGAGCCACAAAAGAGGTTCTATCCGTGACCTCAGCAGTTTCCTTCTCAAACAGAGAGGTTAAGGAGGTGTGGAGTTGTAAGAGTGACGTACAGACAAATGGGAGAAATTAAAAAACGACACATGAAGGGAGCCGAAAAAAGAACATCTTGTTTTGTAGGTTCCACTGGCCCAACTCAGCCACAGAAGTCAAAAGCACTTGTCCTAAGCAGAATGGAGTAGCCTGCCACCAGGTCCCTCCTTCTGGTGTCCTCCCCGCCCCTCCCCCACCGCAAGCCTAGAGGATTCATGGTACTCCACAGGAATCTTGACCACATTGTTAAAACACCACAGATGTCACCACTGCCTATGTAGTGTGTGACAGGGCTGCGACAGAGTCATGCCTGCTGCTCCTGTGGTTGGCTTGTCCAGGGCCTGGTCAACAGGGCTTTGGAGACTTTGCTCTGTGGGCACTTCACATCCACTCCTGAGGGCAGGGTCTTCAGGGAGGTCACTATTTGCGTCAGGCGGCCTCTGCCTGCCTCTGTCATCAGAAAGGAGGACTGTTGATGGCACACGTCCTAAGCATGGTGTCCCAAGACACGGATACCTAGTGGTTTATATGCAGTTAACCTGCAGGCGCCCAGACCCTGCCTGAAGCCTGCTCTTTTTCTGTCCATTCTCAGCCTGTTTTCTCTTTGGCCAAGCTTTCCAGAGGCCAGGGTGTTTACATTGACATTCATTCCTGAGCCTGTTAACAGCTGTTGTTTCTAGTAGGGACGGGCAACAATACAATGTTCACTCAAAGAGAACAATAAATAACTCACATACAAAGTGCGGTTCCTTCTTCATTCTCCCAAACAAGAAGAATAAGCCAGGAAGGACTGGCCCTCCCCAGCCCCTCGGCCCAGCCTAATTTACTGCCATGGAATGAAATCTCTTGCTTGAGTTATAATTTCATTAAGGGAGCCAGTAATATTGCACAAAGAGTGTGAGGCTCAAATGATTTAGGCTGGAGCATCTCAAAATGAAATTACAATTTTCTAATAAAGCAGGATTACCCGTCCAACACCCACAGAAACACACTAAACCATTTCACAGCTCACCTTAGCAAAATTGTGAGATATTTAAAGATTGTTTTAGATCCATCAAAGTTCTCGCTTCCTAGGGGTGCCAAATTTATCAAATAAAAAAAATGTAGGCTATCTTATACTAGTCAAAAATGAGTTTTAGATAAACAGCATACTTTTTAAGGACATATACTGTGTTTCCCCGAAAATAAGACCTAACCGGAAAATAAGCCCTAATGGGTCTTTTGGAGCAAAAATTTATATAAGACCTGGTCTTATTTTTAGGGAAATATGGTACCTCCTGGGAGGATCAAGAAACTATGTTTCCCCGAAAGTGAGACTGGGTCTTATATTAATTTTTGCTCCAAAAGAGGAGCACATTTCCGGTTAGGGTTTATTTTAGTGCTTAATTTCCGGTTAGGTCTTATTTTTGGGGAAACATGGTTCATCGCTAATAATGTGTGGGACATACGTATATTAAAATTTATTTATTCTTTATCTGAAGTTCAAATTTAAGGTAAAGGACTTGAACAGACATTCCTCCAAAGAAGGCATATGAATGGCCACTATGCACATGAAAAGATACACAGCATCGTCAGTCAGTAGGAAGTGCAAATCAGAACCACAGTGACAGGCCCCCTCACGTGCATCAGGATGGCTGCTGTCAACATAACAACAAATAACAAGTGTGGGTGAGGCTGTGAAGCTGGGACCCTTGCGCACTGCTGGTGGGATGTGAAATGGTGTGGCCTCTGTGAAACAGCAGCCCCATTTCTGGGCACATACACAAAAGAACAGCAGCAGGGACTCAAAGAGATCTCTGTGCACCCACGTTCTCAGCAGCATTAGTCTCAATCACCTAAAGGAGGAAGCAACCTGTGTCTACCACCAGATGACGGGATAACAAAATGCGGTCTATGTACAATGGACTAGTACTTGGCCTTAAAAATGGAAGGAAATCCTGACACCTACTACCATGTGGATGAGCACTGAGGACGTTATTCTCAGTGACATAAGCCAGTCATAAAAGACCAGTACTGTGTGATCTCACTCATATGAGGTCCCTAGAGGGGTCAGATCCACAGACAGAAAGTAGATGGTGGTGCCAGGGCTTGGGAGGGGGATAGGGAGTGAGTGTTTCATGGGGACAGAGTTTGGGAACATGAGAAAATCCTGGAGATGATGGTGGTGATGGAAGCACAACCGTGTGAATGGACTTAATGCCTCCGAACTATATACTTAAAAATGGTTAATGTGGCAAATTTTATGTTATGTACATTTTACCACAATTTAAAAAATAAAAAATAATTTAAACTTAACTAATATCTGTGTTTCACCCAGTAACCCTATCTCTTCTATGCCTTACCAACTTCCTCTTTTTCTGTCCAGGTGGGGATCTCACGGGCCTGTGAGACAGACGGGACAGAGAGCCAGCAGAGCCGCTGACCTCTGTCTGCTGGCCAGTCCCTGGAGGCTCCCCACACCACGTCGTCGTGCCAGGGAACTACCCAGAAAGCATAGGAGCTCCTGGGGAACAGCTGTTCCTAAGAGAGGGTGGGCCGTGCCTTTGAATGTCATTAGGAAAGGGCTGAGGAAGTACATTTTATATTTAGGAAACGACAGCAGAGATGATTGGATGTCAGGTCTCTCCTGGCAGTCGTTTCCCTGGCACACGTTTGCCAGGCTGGTGTGTACGCCAGTTGGTCCCCTATGAGCAGAGCTCCTCTGTCCAAACAGTTCAAGCTTTTGTGTTTTTCACAGTCACCTTTTCTTTTTTGGAACAAAGTTTCTCATGTGGATTTTTTAATTCTTTTGAACAAATTAATTACATACCAGCAATCTTATTTTATGAGCCTAGGAGGAGGACAGGAGACAGTGCCAGACAGGGAGGGATGGTTGAGGTGGTGACCAGCACCAAAGCTTTCTTCAGATTACAGGGAGCCCTTGTCAGCTCCCTGACCGGATTCATTGAAAAGACACTGTGAGCACAGCTATGTGGCATTTCCGCCTCCAGGATAGACTAGTCGGGGATGGGAGGAGAAGCAGAGGGAGGAGAGGGCGGAGGGGTGAGGCTGGTGTGGCCTGGCCAGGCCAGGTCTGGGGTTGGGGCAAGACACTGGATGTGGCCTGGTTTGCAAACGCACTGGCCTTGCCCTGCATGGGGCGGCCCCAGTCAGCCTCTGCCCGCTGTCCCCTGCCCATCCGTCTTTCACAGTCATCTTTGGAAAATCTGGCTTCATACAGGTTTCTGAGGAAAAATGAAGACCACACTTTTATTTTACTCAATTCTGAACATTTTGGGTATGCAGAGAGAAGCTGGCTAACAGAATTCCCCACACTTCCAGCACCCGCTCGTCATAAGGTCTGGAAGAAGGAGAAGGTGTTTTCCTGGGAAGGCGGCTGGAAGGGGTATCGGGCGCTCCCTGCTCCCCATGCCTGGATACTCAGCCCAGGTCCAGAGTGTCTGCCATGAAGCGCCCGAGACGCGCCCACCTGGACTGGCCCTGGTGTGGGACAGCGCCTGGGGCTGTCCTCTTACCAAGTCATGGCCAGGAAAGCTGTGGTCACTGTCCGTCACTTGTCCCACCACCATCTCTAATGCATTGTTTGAAATGGCCCAGGACGGTTGCGTATAAACCAGATCACTCATTGCAAAATAAATGGCTCTTGTTGAAATGATTTCCTATATTTTTGGAGCTGGTGGGGAAGCATTCTCAGGGGGCAGGAGCTCTTTCCCGGAGCCATAGGACACCACCGTGGCTGGGGATATTCCTAACAAAGAATAAATATAACGCAGTGATGACACAGAGACAGATAAATAGAACAATGGAACACAATAGAGAGTTCAGAAATAGTATCATACCTATCTGATCAATCGATTTTCAACAAAGATCTCAAAGTAACACAAGGGCGCGAAAGAAAGTCTTTTCAACAAACAGTGCTGGGAAAACTGCTCACCATCTCGGGTAAAATGAATTCTGAGTTATACTTCATACGACACATGACAATTACCACAAAATGGATCATAAACCTAAGTTAAAAGCTAAAACTATAAAACTGATAGAAGAAAATATAGATTACTTTCATGGTCTTCATGTAGGCAGATTTCTTAGACAGTACATAGAAAGCACTAATCATAAAAGAAAAACATAAATTAGTTTTCATCAAAATTAAAAATTTCAGCTCACTGAAATACACTGCTAAGAAAATAAAAACTAAGCCTAATCTATATTAAGATAATGTATTTATAATCAAGATAACTGATTTTTGTCCAGAATACAAGAAAAATTCTTGTACTTAATAGTAAAGGACAAACAAAAAATCCACATTTAAAAAAATGGGTAAAATACCTCAATAGAAACTTGACAAAGAAAAATAAACAAATAGCCAGTAAGCACAAGCAGAAGTGCCCAACGGCATTACATGCCACAGAAATGCAAATCAACACCATGAAGAGGTATCAATACACACCCATTAAAACAGCTAAAATTAAAAAGAATGATAATGCAAAATGTGGACAAAGATGAGATAAACTCTCATACGTGGGGATTATAACTTTGGAAAATGTTTTGCTGTTCAATGTACATCTCTTCTATGACCACCAGCGCCACATCTAGACATTTACGCAAGATAAATGAAATATATATATATATATATATATATATATATATATATATATATATATATATATGTTCAACAGAAGACTTGTAAAAGAATGTTTAGAGAAATTTTATTCATTATAGCTCAAAATTAGAAACATCCCAAATGCTCATCAACAGAAAGATGGAGAAATGAATCCTGTTACATTTATACAATGAGATTCTATCAGCAATAAAGATGATCGAAGTCTTAAAATACGTTGTGATATGGATAAAACTCTAAAACATTATGTTGAGCAAAAAAAATCCAGGTGCGAAACAGAACATGCTATGTAATTCCATTTATACGAGGTTCCAGAACAGGCAAAACTACTCCTGGTGAAAGAAATCAGACAGTGGGTCGCCTCTAAGGGTGCAGACTGGCTGGGAAGGGCCTCAGGGGTCTTCCTGGCATGATGAGAACATTCTAGATTTAGACAAGATATGTGTTAACTGAGTGTGTCCTTTGTCATTGAACCATAACACATAGTCTGTGCACTTCTCTGAATGTAAATTATACTCCAAGATTTAAAGATGTTAAAAGTAAAAACCATGACAACAAAGTAAATGAAAAGAAGCAGCCATCACCCTATTATTTAATCTAGAAAGGGAAAATGGAGGATGGAACAAAATGTTATTTAATCTATAAAGAAGAAAATTGAGGATGCTAGATATTAAAGAGAGGTGTCTTATACGAAAGGGTAAATTTTTTTTTTTTGCTTAGTTTGTAGATTTGAAAGCTCAAGTGTATTACAAAGGCATTAATGCTGCAACAAGAAAAGTCGCCCCCCCCAAGGATAAGACATCCTCAGATTGGTATCAAGACAATTGAATATACGAGAACAAGGGAGAAGTAACCAGAGAGTGGCATGGAGCCCCAGAACGTGGGCGCATGGAGTCAGAGCTGTGAATGGCAGGCCCAACTACGCACGCCTCAGAGCCCGGATCACTCAGTTTACCCACCATGATGACGTGAGGAACTGAGAAATGGTTCAGGTTTTCGGAGCCTACTTTGTGAAATCAATGTTTGCTTTCACAAGCTGTTTTGTTTCTAAACAATTTATCAAAAATTTTTACCAAGTAAGACGAAAATTACAAAAACACCTGCTGGTGCATGAGCACATATCAGTTATTCAGAAAATCCATTCATGTGAAACAGTGTGTCTGCTGGAAATTTTAACAAAAACTAACTGAAGAGAATATCTGTGATCACCTGAAGAAGTTGAAAACTTATGTCCACACAAAAACCTGCACGGATGTTTATAGCTTTACTCACAACTGCCAGAACCTGGAAGCAACAAGACATCCTTTAGTAGGTGATGGATACCTGAACAAAAGCAAAAACAAAACAAAACAAACCGCAATTTCTCAAATGTCCAAGAACTGGATCTCCTACTCTGCCCCTTGAAAAGCATGACTGTTTCATGGACGAGTTACTTGGAAAAATGACACAGATTGAGCATTTTTGTTCTGTCTTTATTTCAAAGACATAAAGCGTAGTTTTGTCCCGTGTCTGCCTTTTGTAGGGCACGCGCACTTGCATCTAGCACAGCTCAGCTGTCTTGAGCAGTTATGTAACTCGAAAAGAAGGGGACTGTTGGAAGCCACAGAACTCTGTTGGCCCCTTTGGGCTACAAACCTCAGCCTCTTTTATAAGTTCCCTTCTTCTGTTTTCTCTTCACCAAAACACACTCTGACAGATGGCCTCCCTCAAGCCTGACCCACTTTCTTTCACGACCGTATATTCTAATCAATCACAGGTATGTTTCTAACGGATGCAGCTTCTATCCAAACACAAATGCAAATCAGTTTGAACAGGTGGGCTACCCTGGGAAGCAAGAAAATAATGAACCTTCATGCAGGCAAGAGAACGGAATCACGTTTTGGGGTAAAGGCAAAGAATTCCCTTGCAGACTTTCAGGAATGTGTATTTTAAAACAGTTTTCAAGCTGCCACCCTGTGAACAGCACAATAGTTCACAGTGGCAATAGGACTCTGGGTCTGTACAGAGCTTCCAGGTGGTTTGGTTGTCACAAGAATCAGACCTTGTAAGGATCACTGTTGGCGGTTTCTAGGTGGATAAGACTCGTGGGTTTCATCTGGAATGGGTCCAATAAGCAGGCACCACCAGCCTACTGTATGTTACACATTCACTGTTTGGGGCTGAATTGTGTGCCCCCAAAATTCATGTTGAAGCTCTGACCTCTGGGACCTCAGAAGGTGACTCTATATGGAGATGGGTCTTTACAGAGGTGATGAAGGTAAAAAGAGGTCATTGGGTAGGTCCCTAATCCTGTATGACCCGTGTCCTTATAAGAGGAGGAGATGAGGACACAGACACACAGAGGGACGACCACGTGAGGACACAGGGAGGACGTCCATCTGCACCGCCTGGAGAGAGACCTCGGCAGGAACCAGCCCTGTGACACCTTGATCTCCGACGTCCAACCTCTAGAATGTCAGACAGTAAATATCTGCTGTTTAAGCCACCCAGCCTGTGGCATTTGTCATGGTGGCCCGAGCCAACTAATAACATTCAGCTAATAGTGCAAGTAGTTGCACACCTGATTAATGATTTCAAATTCTGACACTAAGAAGGGACAACACAGTGACCTGTCCTGGCCATGGAGACCTTGAGCATCAGGGAGGCATCTTTCAGGAGGATGCTGGTTACCTGAGATCTAACAGCTGACAAGAGTGTCCACCATTGATCCAGCTCAGAGATGGCCTTTGAACCAGGCGGTCTGGCTCCAGAGCCAGGGGTTAGCTACATTGGGGGAGGGGAGACCACTCTGGCACAGGGATGACACAGGCAAGGGCTCTGACTAGTCCCCAGGGTCCAGCTAAGCTCCTGGACTTGGCAACTCTGTCTGCGTGTCTCCTCACTACCCTGGGCATGGAGCCTGAGGCCATAATAGAGGACTTAGTTCTGAATTGGGGGCCCAGAGAGGAAGAGGGCAGCACATAGAGATCCTGGATTGTGAGAGATGAGCAGGAGGAGGAGTGGGGGATGGGGACAGACAGAGGGGAAGAGGGAGACAGACAGAGAGAGAGAGAGAAGAAAAGGGAGAGAGAGAGAGCGAGAGAGAGGAAGAAGGAGACAGAGAGAGTGGGGGGGAGGAGGGCTCATTAACGATGAGGCTGAAATCCAGATGCAGGTCTGCAGAATTACCTCACATTTGCCTCCGGGGATAAGCAACGCTAGGACACCTGTTACTTAGGGGACACGATGGCCAGTTAGAAACCCCGGGTAGGCACACTGCAACCTCGACCAATCCAACAGAGATTCTTTACTCCAATTTGCCTCTCCCTGGATGGGCTTAGAATTGGTTATGAGATGGTACATTTCAGTCTGGACTGGATTGGGTTTCACAGCTTGTAAGTTGTGACCGGGAGGTTATGGGCTCTGCCTGAGATTCCCTGAAGGATAGAGAGGGGAAGGAACAGACTGAAAGGAGAAAATGGAAAAAACACACATGAATTGCCCCATATTTCTACTCCAAGGAGTTGAAACTTCAGAATGAACCAGCGAGACCTGCTCTTTGAGGATCCCCAACTGCCTTGCTGCCCAGAAGGTAGGAGCCTACTTATCCTTTAAAGACCAAAAGGAGGGCTTGGAACATATGACTCCTAAAGTCCTCTTCAAAGTCCTCAAGTTCCATGGGACATAATACCCAAGGGAAGGTTGCTGTGGGCTTCTGGTAGCTATGAGAAATATTACCAACTAGGCATGTGAAAATATGACCTCTAATTCATAGGAGTTAGAAGCACAGCCCTCAGTGAGTTGTTTGGCAAAAATTGGGGGTTCCTTATAGAATCCATCCCTTTCTCAGGGCTTAATTTTTAAGGCATGTTGTCCTCCTAGATAGCTTCCCCTCAAAGGCAGAGCACTAAGACTTCCTGTACTAATGGGAGATACATCCCAGGTTGGATTTTGACCAAGCCATGCCCATGTGCTCTGAGAGCCCTTGTAGACCATGCAGACATTTGGGCTTGGCATGTGCATCACATCGCAGTGACACTTGGCCTAATTTTGGAAGTAGAGGGAAAAACCTAAAAACAAACAAACAAACGAACAAACACACCTGACTGCTCTGTGCTCTTCCTGACAGCAATAGCAGGCAAACACACAGATGGTCTGACAAGTGATTGATGGAGGAAGGTTACTCTTTGCAAGAAAGTGTATTTACATTAAAAAATATGTATCTAAACGTGTGTGTTCACACTTCACTTAGAGAGACTCATAGCCTTCCAAATTCTCTGCCAAGGCACCCAGTGGCTTTGCAAAGTCTCAACGTTTTTCATTTTATGCTCCATTGAGGAGTGGATACGTGTAGAAAGTGGATGACGTCATTCTCTAAGCTGCTCTAGCATCCTCCATGAGCTTTGAGGTACAAGGGCTACTTTAGCCTCTGTGCCCTCCCTGCTAGGATAATATATCATGCTGGATGACTAGTGTTTCAGACCTGATGGCCATCCAGCCTGGACATGGTTGTATGCCGCCTTCTCTCTTTGGGGCAGTGAAGATCCACACCAGTAACAGATAATCTGGTGAGGTGAGCAGATCACATTCAACTGTGACACTATTTGAGGCCACTTCAGACTCTGAGATCAGACGGGAAAGCCTGTAGCTTCTTTTAAGAGACTTTCCTTCTGCCAGGACCTGTGCAGTTGAAGTTCACTGGAGTGACTCCTTCTGAGCTTTTCCACATGCCAAGAGCGTGGCTGGGTGCAACATGCTGCTGGTAGTACATGCATTCCAGAATTTTTTGGGCAGTTAAGAAAGTGGCAAAAATTAGAGCTGTTTTGAGTGTTAGAGATGCCTTACAGAATCTGCCCTTTTACACAGGCTGAAATACATTTCTCAAGTTGGGAAAATAGACATGTTCTTGCTTTTTTTTATTGTCCACTCGTCAGCCCTCCCATGCTGAAATGTGCACTTGGTTACTCTCACGGCACTCATGTCCATAGATACTACCCCTTTCCTAATTGGGGAGAGGGCACTGTGGCTGTCATAGGAATCCCCCAGTTCTGGAACGTTCTCTTCCTTTGCCGTCAGTTGGCTCTCAGCTGGGGCAAGGTTGAGGTCAGCTCCAAGTGGTGTGAGACTCCAAGAACAATGGGTCAGAGGGAGCAGGCGGGCTGGGGGTTGGGGCTGACATGCAGAGCCTCCCTTGTTCACCTGGCTCTGAGGACCAGTGAGTCTGTGAAAAGTCACAAGAGGTGTTGGGCTGTGATTCTGGTCAGGTGTTCTGTCAGATAACCAGCTTGAAGCTGGAAATTCTCACGAAATCAACACTGAACCCCAGAGACCTACACGAGTTGTCTGAGGACTGTAGCTAGTGAACTGCAGAGATAATGGGAAATGTAATTCTCCATACAACAAGTGCTAATCCTATGCTGATTGTGGATTTCTCGTCCCTAGATGTGTTTTTTCCCAAATCCCTCCTTCAAAATTGTTGGTTCTTTATAAGTTCTGCAGCCTGCTTCCTTAGTATCCTCTCACTTCTCCGCCCTGTTTTCTTTGGAGACCTGCTAAACCCAAATCCTGTTTTAGTGTTACATTCCATTCCTGTTTTATAAAAGACCGCCTAATTAGTGTCCTCTGGCCATGACCGCTTCCTTGTGCAATCTCCCACCCTTCCTGTGCGAACCTGCCTTTACTTACTCCAGGTCACCAGATTCTTCAAGCACCAAGTTATGCATTTGTGATGGTTACTTTTACGTGTCAACTTGATCGGGCTATGGGATGCCCAGATACACGGTTAAACATTATTTCTGGATGTAAGTGTGTGTTTCTGGAAGAGATCAGCTGCTGCTGGTGGACCGAGTGAGGTCGATGGCTCTCCCCAATGTGGGTGGGCCTCACCCAGTCTGGGAGGAACGGAGGACTCTCCCTCCTTCCATCTGGCTCTTAGGCCCTCCTAGTTTTCAGGCCATGAGAACTGGACTAATCTTGGAACCTATATTGTCAGCTCCCTTGATCCTCAGACCTTCTAACTATTCATTTGGGTCTCCGCTACCCTTTCCTTGGTCTCCAGCTTGCAGACGGCAGATTGTGGGTCTTGTCAAACTGCGTTTCCTCTGGCGTGCCGGTCTGGGCTGTGGTTTCATGGGAGGCTGTGCTGAGCAGCGTCTCCATGATTCCTGGGCTGCCTTGTCCTGCTTTGCCCAGCAGGTATCTGGTGCCAGTCTGCCCGGCGTGTCCCTGTCAGTCTGCTGTAATTATTAGCAGCACTGGCTCACTCACAAGACTGCCCCAGTTTGGACAAGAAAGCACAAGGCCATCCTATTTACAAACAAAGCTCTCATTGGAAGCGGGGAGGCTGAAGGCCATCACACTTCTTCTTCTCTGACGCCCTTTCTGTGAGACATCATGTGGATTGTTTTAGAGGCATTTCTGAATCTCTGCTCCAAACTGCAAGGGTATCTCCTGTCAAGAACTAGCATGCGCAGTGTTTCTCTGACCCTTTTAACGCCATCAACTCAGGGGCCAAACTGAAACCCTTGATACTCACACTCACTGCTGTCCTCCCTCCACGTGTTAAGCAGGTCACCCACTATTCCAGAGTGTCCCTTCTGGCCATTCCTTGTTTCCCCACCCCGCTCTTGCCACATTTGCTGTCATCTGGATTTTTGCAATGATCTCCCATCTGTTATGTATCATCATGTCATCATCATCATCATCACGGGGCTGTTGTGAGAATGCAGTGAGACGCAGAGGTGATAAACAGCAGGGTGCCTGCCGTGGAGCACACTGAATACCGTCAGCAGTGATCGGTCACGTCCACCGACCTCAGCACGTGTCAGAGGACAATCATTCTCTTCAACTTCCCAGGGTGCCTGTGGCATTCCTGAAGGCAGTTAGGTAGAGCATTGTTTTTATTTTATTTTCTAACATTACTTTCATTATTTAAGGTATTGAATTGAACTCATTTGGAACCTAGAAACAAGATGTTATAGAGCCCCCTGGCAGGGCACCATACCCTCGGCTGACTCTCTGTCGCCCGTTGTCAACACTAATAATGTCTTCAACACTGTTAGAAACTTGCTCATTTCTCATATGAATTACGTACTCTGTAACTGAAAATAGAACACTGATCACACAAGTCTTTGTTTAGAGAGCAGGTCAACCTGTTAGTATCTGAACTTGCGCGTCTAAATTTAATTACCTCCCCTTAAAATGGAGCTCCTGGCTAATGTATGAAAATGGTATTTGTCATTGTTAAGCTCCCTAATAGGCTCATCTAGCCATGCAGCCCATCTCAGGCCAAGTGACACTGCTCCTAGAGGCTGCCCTGCTGAGCACGGCCGCAAGATCAAAGCAGCCGTGTGCTGCTCCGACATTCATAAGTGATGGGCTCCCACGTGTTGGCAAATGTAGGTCCTATGGAGTGTTGGTGAGATGCCCTAATTCCTGCCACCTGAGCCACGCCTACCTCTAGGCCTCAACTGCACGTGTATCCTTCACGTCAAGTGCAGTCTCTGGTCAGTTGGGGCTACTGGGACCCAGGGTGGAAATAGCATGCCCTTCATTCATTCCATCATCTGTTTATTCAACAAAGAATTATGAGCACTTACTATGCCCCAGAAGAGCCCAGAGCCGCCCCAAGCAGCCTAGCACTGCCTGCTTGCCTTCTTTTCTGCATGGCCTGCCTCACCAGCATCAGTGCTGTATGTCCTACTGTGCACCTCTCCCAACTAGGATGCAGACTTCACACGCGGGAGTCCCGTCTGCTGTCATTGGGCTGCTGTGTGCCCAGTGTCTGCAACACTGCCTGGCTCAGAGCAAGTGCTCAGAACTAGTTTTCAAATCACGGAATGAATGCAGCTCGAGACATCTGACCTTGAATTAAGCAAAACGATCTGTTAGCTTCTCTGGTGTCCTGTTTTGAACACTGCTGTTCTGTGCCGACAGTGTCTGCTGGTGTGACACACCACCTCTCTCTCTGCAGAGCTGCACTGGGGTCCCCTCTGTGAGCCCCTAGCCCCATGATCCACGATCCTCGTTTCCTTCCCTAAATTGATAGAAAACATCCTTGCAGTTTGGAGCAGAGATTCAGAAATGCCTCTAAAACAATCCACGTGACGTCTCACAGAAAGGGCGTCAGAGAAGAAGAAGTGTGATGGCCTTCAGCCTCCCCGCTTCCAATGAGAGCTTTGTTTGTAAGTAGGATGGCCTTGTGCTTTCTTGTCCAAACTGGGGCAGTCTTGTGAGTGAGCCAGTGCTGCTAATAATTACAGCAGACTGACAGGGACACACCGGGCAGACTGGCACCAGATACCTGCTGGGCAAAGCAGGACAAGGCAGCCCAGGAATCGTGGAGACGCTGCTCAGCACAGCCTCCCATGAAACCACAGCCCAGACTGGCATGCCAGAGGAAACGCAGCCCATACAGTAGAAAGACACATTGTAAGCATCAAAGACAACGTGAAGGCACCACCCACACTGGCCACAGCCAAGACAGTGAATGGTGTGCTCTGAAGAGCACATCCCGTTTCCACACGTTCCAGGACTTGGACTTGGGTTATGGAGAGCAGTCCACAGACACGGTTGGCAGTGTGGTTCCACTACGCTGTAATAGAGCGCTTATAAAATAACCCTATTTCAGTAATACCAGTGCTGTAGTAATCAGGGTTCTCCAGAGAGACAGAACCAAGAGACTGAGAGAGAGATTATAAGGAATTGCCTCGCTCGATTATGGAGTTTGATCAATCTAAGTAAATAAGTCAAGTTTTCATGTGGACTTTCAGGCACGGGGACTGGTGGACAGAGCTCTGCAGCTCCGCATGGTGTCAACCCACTAGCGCACGTGACCTCTGGGCAGCCTGCGTCCTAGTTTACATGGAAAGCCACGTCCACCTCTGGGGAGGAAGGGCTGGGCCTGCTTTGGCCACAGAGCCTGCAAAAGCCTAGCTCACAGGCAAACTGGAAGTGCCATGTGGGGAGGTGGGGGTGTGTGTGGGGGGGTAGGGGGAGACGGACCCCCACCAGGCACAAGAACCACGGGGAGTCACCCCAGGAAGCCTCGCCAAGCGCAGTTCCCCTGGAAAATCTACTCTCAGGACCTGGCTCACTGTGGAGACGGAGCCCCAGGTAGTAGTTTACAGGCTCTCGGCCTCATGTGGAGAGGTGCTGGCTTGGGTAGTGGATGGCCGTCAGCTGTGGCTGATTGGCCGTCAGCTTTAGCCAGTTGGCCAATTGGCCGCTGATGTAACTGCTGTGGCTACGGAGGAGAGCCGAGGAGAGCCGAGGAGAGCGGAGGAGAGCGGAGGAGAGTCGTCGGTCAGTTGGCAGAAAAACGGACAGCAGGTCGCACGTCCAGTGAGCCCAGCCTCCAGTGAGACCATAGTGGTGTGACTCCCCTACCTATGGCTCCGTGGGTGTTCCTTTTTGATCTCACCATATCCTGCGTTCTTGTGTGGGGAGCGGGAGCAGAGACCCCGCAGGCCGCCGCGCATGACAAATGGCGCAGTGAGCAGGGTCTCCCGCATGACACTCACATTTCGGCTTTGAGGAGAGCCACGGGAATGTTCACCTCGGTTCATAGCGTCAAGGACATTTGGGCAGAACCGTGCCTTCAGGGTCAAGGCTGGTTTACAGAGGCACATCATCGCCTGTGAAATCTTAGTTCTTATTTGTTCTCGTGAACAGCAGGGGAGGAGAGGGCAGTGTGGTGGGTGGACTTTTGGTAAGATCCACAACGTGCGTGCTGCTGTCTATTAGATTCCATGAAAATCAATCTGCAACCTAGTTCAGCCTGGTTCAATTAGATCTTAAACGATTTAATTTTGTTTCGGGCGTGTTCTTCCCATCTGATGGTTGGCCTGAGGACATACAGTGATAAAACACCTGAGTTACCAGCCACTGCGCCCCGGTCTGGGTGGGACTCACAGTTCAGCACGGGGTTGCAGTGGTCTGGCGCCGGGATAGAACTGCAAGCTTCTGACACTGAGAGGCTCATTTTTTATGCTTCTGCTGCATTCCACATCGTTGGTAATAAGTCCTGGCAAATGGATGATTTAATTTGCCTGAGAGTGCGTTGTTGTGCTTGGACTCAGACCCTCTTGGACTCAGACAGCTGAACACTCTGGAGAGTAAGTATTTGGGGGTTGGGCCCAGTCTGGTCTGCCTAAGCGCTCATGTGTCAGGGTGCCAGTCACCCTCAGGGCTCACAGAAAACTGGAGTCACCATCCTCTGTTTTGAGCCTGGAAGCTGGAAGCCGACCAGGATGAGAAGTACCTTCCAGCTAACAGGCTCGTGCTCTTTGGAGCGCCTTACATCTTATTTCATGACAACAGAAGCCATTTGTTCCAAAAGGAGGAGGACCAGTAGGTAGACCCTTTCTTTGAACAAAGGACGTGTTGCCAGGGCTTCCTCTGGGCGTGGTGCACGAAGAGCCACAGCATGGAGGGTTGTATGTGAACCTTGAAAAGTGCACGTGGAGACAGCTCAGCTTAAGAGCCTTTCTCAGGACCTGTCAAGCTTCTGGGGACACATTTCCGAGTGTGTCTCGCGCGCCTTGCCTCCTGGGACGCACATCAGGAGCCATAATGGGGGCTGTGCATCTGGGTCCCTGGGTGGCGAACGGACAGCCTGCCCTTGAGGGTCAAGACAGCCAATAACTGTGCAAAGACGGAGCTGCTCATTTTTGGGCTGTCACTGCCTTGCTGGTGTTTTACAGCATCCCTAGTGCACTGAGTGTCAGGGTGGGCGCAGCCCAGGAGAGCGGGCGCCACAGTGCGGGGTTAGGGACGCATTTGCCCTTCAGAGAATCAACCCCACTCCCATCACCTGGGCGTTGGGTGGAAACTTAGCATTGCATGACTCAGCAGGATACTTTCAAGTACCCACAGGGCAGGGCTCAGTGGGCACACCCTCACGGCCTCTCTGTAGGTTACTAGTGCTACCCAGAACCTCAGGTCACTGAGAGCCTCGTCTCTCCGTGAAATCCTCAGGCCAAGGGGATGCTTAGTGGACCCCCGAAGGCAACATGATGTACAGTTGTTTGGAAATCCCCAAGATGTGACATGGAACAAAGTGTATCTAGGACCATATTGCTCATCCCCAAGAAAGAAGTGGATTAATTCCCCAGGGCATGCATTTTCTATCAGTTCCTTTTGTTTATAAATCCTTGAAGAACACGTAGTTTGTTTCAGCAATAGGATCCTACATCTCCCTTTCCACCCAAATTAAATTAAATCCAGGTAGAAGCTTTACACACACAATTCCTGGTGTTGGAGCCAAGTGGGGATGCTGAGCCCCCATCCCTGTGCCCGCCATCCCTTGGGCTGTGCTCCGCATTGCCCCCCCCCCCCCAGCTCCCTTGGGGCCACGTGGGTGCAGTCAGCAGCTGGTGAGAGAGTGTGTTTCTCATGGTGCTCCATGTCTGTGATGGGCACGGGCTACATCATCAGTTTTCGTTGACTATGTCTCAAGAAAACGGTGGAAAACATCAATTTTCATGTATTACCTCAACTAATACTCATGACAATCTTATGAGGTAGCCGCTGTTATAAGAAAGCTGAGGGGTGGTGAGATTAAACAATTTGCTGAGATTCAGGCTGTCTGACTACCAGCCTCCACAGTGATCTCCACCAAAGAGACTCCCCGAGCGGATGTATTTTGGGGAAATGTCCTATCACACCCACACATTCGCAATTATATTGGAAAGACATGTACCACAATGAGAGGTTTATCGAGCCCTTTGTGTAGACACTTTGATGACAAATGTTCTTTTCAAAACTGCCTGCCTTGGTAGATTTTTATCATGATGGACGGGCTGAGTGTGTCATCCACATCCTCGTGCCACTGTGTTTCGTACACTGCTTGCTCTCACCAAGGGCTGATGGGCCAGCCTGTATTGCTGCCTTCGATATGTCACACCTGCTTCTGTTGCTGGACGTGGGGCTGACAGACACTCTTTGTCCTCAGGACACCATGGTTACACCTGCTTCTCATTCAGTCCTACAGCTTTGAGCACAAGCTCTCCAGGATGTGGGGAGTGGACAGTGGGTGACCTGCTGGCAGGTGTGCTAAGGGTGACTGAATGGTCAGCCGGTTGTCTTCCTGCAGGGTCCCCTTTCTCTTTCTTAATCTGCAGGTTCCCTACATTGTCACTGTGGGTTCCTAGGAATAAACATGGCCTTGACTTTCCCCCATGGACTGACGGTCATGCAAACTTTGGAGAAACTCTCCGATAATCTGACTTTTAGGCCACGATGACGTAGGACGGACAAAGCAGTGTGTTGGGAAGTACTGGGTGAGCACAGGGGATGATGAGTAAAGTGTCATGTTCCATTTTCTTGGGTTTTCTGAAATGAAGATGCTTCAGGTTAGACGGGGAGCTGACACCCATTGTAACTGGGGCGGAGGCCAGGGCCGTGATCGGTCGAGGGCCACCGAGGGGATGAGCCCTCACCATTTGCCGTGCCCTGCAGCTCCATCAGGCTCGTCCATCCCTGCTGCCCAGGACCTTGGTTCCTGCCACATCCTGGGCTGAACACAGGGTTACTGGCTTTCTCATTCGAACAGATAATGGGTGCAGGGGAGAAACAACAGGGTGGTGGTGGGGAAGCCGCACAAAATGGCAAACAGGAGCATGCCCTTCACAGGAAACCCTCTTCAGATCGCCTGCCTGCAGGGCCCCATGGTGACCTGGACCTGCAGGGAGACTCCCGTCCTCCGTGCAGCATCCACAAAGCCACTGTGTTTGTGGCCCGGCCTTAAATGAAGTATTATTTCACACAAGCACAAGACCCACCAAGGTAGTCCTGTTGGGTGGAGGGGCTGATCACACAGGGACTTGCTGGCCAGCGGTGAGCACCACCTGTGGCACTGTCTCCCTCACTGTCCCCCAGGAAGCCAGGCGATGGCCTGCAGGAACGTGCAGCACCTGTCTGTCCTCTCTTTCTCCTGTAGGTGCTGCTGGAAGGGGAGCAGGGGTCCACTGTCCCAGCACCTCCAGGGAGTGGTTCACGGCCATTTACAGGGTGAGTCTGGTGGGATTACCCCTGGTCACCAGGGCCGTCGCAATGGTTATCGACTGACCTCCCCTTTTGTGGGGCTGGGCTTCCCATAAAAAACATCAATTTGGGGGAGACTGGAGTCTAGCCAGTTATCATCCCTGCAGAGCCGGTACTCGGCTCTGGGCTCCTCGTAGCACAGCCCTCCATGCCTATCTGTGGGGTGCGGGCATCGGGCATCAGCCAAAGCCTGCCAGGGTGCCAGGGTCTCCTTCCCACAGGGAGCCTGGAGCAGGCCGTTCTGGACTTGGCAGGCTGCTGGTTCTGGCCACATTCTAGCCCAGGCAGTAAGCGGGTGTCTGGGAGGCTGCAGGTGGGACAGAGCATGTGCTGGCATTTTTGGGTGCAAGAGGCATTTTTAGGCACAATAAGCATTTTTAGGCAACAAGCAGTCAAATGTCTGGAAATAAGTCAATTCTTCCAAGTACATAGAAGTAGGTCATGTTTCCTAAGACACTCTGAAACACAACAGGACGCTGGCATGGTCAAATGAGGCATGATTTCAGTCGTTTCATTTCTTAGTATAATTTGGACACTCTAGGGGAAAAGAAGTCCACACCTCAATTTTTGTGAATTTTCTTGGGAAAGTTCCCTTTTCTGTGGCATGTACTTTATGCCGTGGACCAGTTCGGATGTCCTATGCCCCCTTTTTCAGTACGGCTGCATCGTCTAGGGTAGGAAGACGTCACCCCCAATGCTGCATCTCAGGCAAATAATGGAGTTAAGGAAATGGGCATGGGGACAGTGCTGGTTTTAAGAAAAACAAGACAGAAGCAGGTTTACAGATACACCAAAATGTCAGGTGACATTATTTGGCTGGGGAACATTTCACCTTTTCTGGGTCTAGGATTCAACTCTCCATTAGCACATGATTTAAAATTAGAATTGAGCATGTGGAAAGGGGAAACTCACTTTAGGTAAAACTCTCTAAAAAAATCAAGTGGGATCAGTTCAAGAGAGGTTTTTGCTGGCTCTCACCTAGTGTTATAGGAAAAGTAAGAGCCACTTTATAGGGGGCACGGCCTTCCCAGATGCAGGGCCTTAGATTGGGGTGCAGCCACCCCAGTGAATGAAGGGTGACCCCGGATGCTGCTGACACAGTGGTTCTTTTAACTTCTCATTATGCCTCTAAACAGTTCCTGTTACATACCCGGGAGAATTATGTCGTCCAAGGTTACTGCTCAGACAACCTACAGAAAATGATGGTTTTCCTCTTATCACACGGATCTAAATGTTAACTAAGTGCTTGTTAGCTTTGCGCATTGTCAGAGGCATTCATTAGCTCTGACATCTCTGGGTTTGTGTTTTAAGCCTCTTTAGATTAAAGATGAATCAAAGTGACTCAGTTCTGTGAGTTTTGGACTCGAAATCAGAGTCTCTGGACATTATCCAAGTGTAAAGTGTAGCACAAACTGCCTTTAAAAATTAATAATTCACAAAATCTATGGGCTAAGCCCAGTCTGGCTTGAGAAGATAAGTAAAATAAATATTGTAAAGTCAATTTTTAATAATCTGTGGCATGGAATTTAAGCACAAGAGAAAACATTTAGCAATTACGCAGGCGCACTGGGCGTGTGATTAAATGAGGATGATAATACGCAGAAGCCGCGAACCTTCCTCGGAGCGGGACACACCGCCGAAGGTTCTCCTCCAGCACCTCGCCCGCCTCCTGCCGCTTCTTTGTTTAATGAGTCCCTGCCTTGAGGTGCTCATGGTACGTGGTTACTTTTATAAGTATTTTTACACCACAGCTACGTGTGGGACTGACACACGTAGCAGAGACAGATGCGTGACAAGGGGCTGGCAGATGAGCACAGCCATGGAAGAGAAGATCATTAAATCCGTCACTAGGCTGCTGACCAGAGGTCGGGGTGCCATCTAATTATGGAGATGGCACATTTACATCGGAGGCATTTTATTGTAAGAGGTTTATACGCTTTGGACTTAAGGGTGATCTCCTGACTCTGTCTACCATGTAACGCGAGCCTCTGATGTGTGGTTTTCCATGATGAAGAATAAAATCCCTGATGTATGATGGCAGGTCGTCATCTTCCAGAAAGAGTCACCAACATAAAAGGCAAGGAAATGAAATAGCCTGACTGAAACATAGAGGGACAGAGAATACAGTTTTCTCTGCGGCTGAGAACTGCACTGCATTCAGGATGGGGTTCTGGAAGGAGAAAGAGGCGGTGGGATAATGTGATTCTGGAGGACCAAACAAATGAGAACACAGTCCCAAAAGAGGCAGCATTAGCCTTTCTCAGTGTCGAGCTCAGCACATGCTGCTCCCCAGGACTTTGCACCCCTCGTCTACCCTGAGTCTGTGTGTAGATGGGGCCGAGAATGTCAGCAGCCCTGACTCATCCCTCTGCCTCTCTGTTCTCATGGCACCCTGGCCGCCTCCACTGCTCCCATCGCAGAGCTTGTGAAGGCCACTGGCTGCTAGGAGGTGCTCAAAGCTCACCCTGCACCCTGATTAAACTGCTGCTAGGAGGCAGTGTGGTGGCCAGGTCCCCCGCACCGGTGGGGTACTGAGTGAAGAAGGAAGGGGGCGGGGACACGTCCTTGGACTTGCCTGGATTTAATTCAGACAAAAGCAACCCTCTGCCTTAGACTGTGAGTCAAAGTTTTTGTAATGGACTGAATGCGTGTGCCCACCCCCCAACCCCCTCCGCACATCCATAGGTTGAAACCTAACCCCCAAGACGATGCTATTAGGAGGTGGGGCCTTTCGTCTGACCTTGTTTGGAAAGTGGCTGGAGGCACTGTGCTCTAAGCGTGCAGTGCTGGGCCCGAAGCACCTGTAACTGGAAAGTTTTCTGAGTGAAGGAACCCAGCCGTCTAGAAGCCCAGCTTTGGGCCAGCGTCTCCCAGCCAAGCCCTGGCTGGACTAGTCCCTGGAAAAAGCCTCAGTGTTTGACCTCCACACACTTGCCATCCAAGGTCAACAGGAAGAATGGAGCATGGCTGCTAAGGAATGTAAGAGGATGGTGAAGGTACACGGAGTCAAATAAGCCAAGGGCATTGGTCAGCCGTATGCCTTTCCACAAGGTCAGCAGTTGCCGGATGTCTGATTCTGTGACTTATTTACAGGGACTGCCATCCTGGAATCAAGTGAGTGCTCATGAGTGAGGCGAGAAGCCACTGTCAAGTTCCAGGCCAGGTGAGCCGCTAAAGCTCCAGGGGCACTTGCAGAAATGGACCCAACCTGGTCAGTGTCCTGAGGGGTGGTGTGTACCTAAGCTGCAGGTGGTGGTCTGGGCAGGGCACAGAGCCCTCCCACATTGCGCTAGGAACACTGCTGAGGATGCAAGCACCGTTCCAATAACACCAGCTCATGCCCCCTAGTCCCGAGTCAGTCACCCAAGAGCAAGTCGGCTGCAAGTTACCAATACACAAGTTGACGTGTATGACAATGACCACTAATTGATCAATGTGAACTGAAGGACACAGGCTGCACAGTTATTCGAACTGGAAGGGACCACTGGGCTTTCACAGTCACTCAAATTTAGAGTATGAGGGGCATCAGTGTGCCTTTTCCGGTCAGATGCCAAACTTTCCCTTCCTGTCCCCAGAGCATCCTGCTGGTGGGAAATGGCTGCATCTTTCTACAAATGACCACTCAGAGCATGGCAGCACCAACACCCACCCTTTTGGTATTTACACCTGACAAGCCCTGCAGCTAAGCAGTGCTGTGAGGTGGGCAGAGTAAGCATGTTCCCACAATTTGCTGTGCAGCCTCCAGCCAGGACTAGCCCTCTCTGTGCTCAGCGTCCTGCAGTCTCTCCACGGCACTCCATCTCCATCGCCTGATACTAGCTCACCTGTCCAGCTGTGTCCCTGTCACCCTCTCCATGGCCCTCCACCAAAGCTGGGGTCCCCTGTGCGCAGGTGTGTGCTCCCAGCTGCATGCAAGTCCTCACCATCCAGCTCCTTCGCTCCTTCTTTTCTCTACTCATTGGAATCCCATTTATCCCTTATACCTAGTTCAGTCCCCACATCCTCTCTGAGGGATTCCGTGAGTCTCACAGAAACCTCTCCATTCCCCTTCCTCCTGCAACATTCATGGTGTCAAGCCGCTGGCCAGACTCGTATGATGTGTGTTCATTGCACTCCAGGAGATGTTACACTATCCCTGACTCACCTTTACATGTCCCAGTGCCTAGTGGGGTTCTAAGCATATAGTACACAGGTCCTCAAAGGCTTTGTGGATTGGTCTTAACAGAATTGTGGGAGAATAATAAAGTTTTTTGTGTGATTTTGGGAGTAAGAGGAGTCCAGGGCCTAGTACCCAACTATCTCCTCGTCCAGTGGACACGCTGTTTGTCTGTCTGAGGGCGAGAAGAAATGCTGTGCACCCCACTGGGCATGCATGTTACTGCCCTGGGCCCAGGTCTCAAAGAGGCCGTGCTTCCCACAGCCCCTTGTGGGCATCCACAGGCTTGTGATAAAGTTGCGTGTCCTACTGGGGTGTTTACAAAGAACTGTCCTACGCCACTGGAGAGCTCCACTAAAGCTTGGCCCAATTTTCCTGGATTCTATCCTAGGAAAGTTTCAGTGCATCAGGAGATGGAAAAAAACCCCAGAGAGAGAGAGAGAAAGAGAGAGAGAGAGAGAGAGAGAGAGAGAGAGAGAGAGAGAGAGAGAGAGAGAGAGAGAGAAAATAGAAGGCACAGATGGAGCTTGGACACTTTCTCGTTGCTTGTTCCATATGATAGAACTCGACACATCTGGTCTGCTACGAAAAGCATCTTTGCAATAATTTGTTTGTCAGTATCCATTGAGAAGACGATCTGTCATCCTGTCGCGTTTTGGGTGCCCTGAGATGTTTGAAGACAAGGTTGGCCACAGATTGGAACTGTGGCCAGCCGGGAGTGAGTGGTGGAAATCACCAGCTGTTCTAAGTGACATCAACTGTGATATTTTTAAAGCTGAAATTTCAACCTAACCTCTCCAAAGGCATTTAGCAGCTGCACAAAAAAAGCTCATCACTGGAACAGAAGGATGAAATTCCTCCTCATGTCCTGATGTGTGTGTGCACGTGTGTGTGTGTGCTAGTACGTGTGCATGAGTGTGACTGCGTGTGTGTGCACACACTCCTGTGTGTGTGTTTGACCCTTATCACTTAGTACTGGCTGGGAAAACAACACAATGGGCAGTCAGACTCCCAAGAGAAAGGAACGTCTGTCTTGCTCATGGTATTTTAAGGCTTTCCGGTCAAAGGAAACATTGCTTTATTCCATAATTTGTCTTGGTTTGCAGACACAAGAATTGAGATTTCATTGTATTGCTTCATTTGGTTTCATGATGGTGCAATCTGGTCACGGCTGTCCCCTCCTTATCTTCGCTGTATCCCATTCGCCACCTGCTTCCCAGGACACATTGCGTTAAATGACATGCATTTGTTTAAATTTCTGTCTCCCTGAATAAGTTTTAATCTTCCTCAGAGCACAGAGCCTATGCCTCACCCTGGAACACAACAAACACTCAGCAAATGTTATTTGTATTCAGTTAATTTAAGTTTATATCATTCGAGCATCATGTGAAGGGTGCTGACCTGTCACACTTAATGTTCGGCCAATCCTTTGCATCTCCCTGTCCGTTTACTCATTCAGCAGGTCTCCGCTGGGGAACGTACTGTGCTCCCTGTCCTTTGTCTCACAGGGAACCACCAGGGCCTCTGACAAGTCTTCTGAGGTCTCATAACTTGTCTGTTATACCAACAAAAGCCAGGCTTGGGGACCCGTTAACCCTGCCTTCCTTGTACTTCTCACGTGGCAGCGAGTTGGTTTGTATCCTAATGGCTCCCTGTGAGACAAAGGGCAGGGAGCACAGTATTTTCCGTAGCAGAGACCTGCTGAATGAGGCCCACAATTGACTTGAATACACTGTAATCTCCATGAAGACATCCTGGGCATGGAGCGGACAAGCTGGGGTAGCCCAGCAAACAGTGACTCCTGCCCGAACCGTCGCCTTCTGGCTGTAACTCAGTTGTGAGGGAAAGATGTGCAAAGGAGGGGGAGAGGGAGGCCGTGGTGCAGAGCGGACTGGGTGGCTGAGCTCCTGAGCACCTTTCTCAGAAATGCTGAACAGCTCTGGAGGCTGTGGTGCCGTTTGCGTCCGTGTTCAGGCAGCTCACTGGGGCTCTGCTGCATCTGTCAGAGGCTGTGCTTGTGTTTTGTACTGGATCCAAAATAACAAAACAAAAGTAATATAGTGTTGTATAAAAGAGACTGTGGTTTAAAAAATGGGGCTGTCTGGGCTCCTGGGTCCGGGGCATGAGGCCAAGCAAGGTGGCAGACAGATGACCCCCGCAAGACAGCAAGCCACAGGTGTGGGCAGCGTTAGGAGGGCTGCATGGTCCTTTGAAATGTACAGTTCCATTCCCTTGGAATGAATCAGGTATTTTACAGTAGAAAAACAAACCAGGAGAAACCTACGTCGTTCTGGGCACTGAGCTTTTGAAATCCTCTCCTTTCCCTTTTTCATTTTATTTTACTTTTCCAGTGCTGGTGTGAAATGGAAGACCACACGGTGGTTTGGAGAACTGATAAAGTCGGTGAGCACACATATCTATCTTTACAGGTTGGGGGGGGAGGTAGAAGGAGCACCCTGTCCTATTCCCGAACCCGGAAGTCGTTCGATTTTGTCTTCCTCCCCCCAGCATGGCCCTAAGGCCAATTGTAAATGTGGAGGGGACGGGGCTGAGCTCCGAGCACACACCCCAGGACAAGAGGCGGGGTTTGTTGCACTTACGACAGCAGGCACAAGGAACACATGAGCCATGTTTCTGAGACTGCGGGAGCCAGTCTCCCAGCGAGCTAGAGCACGGAACTGAGGTCTGGCCAGAAGAAGCAATGAACCAGGTGTGCAGACAGGTTGTTCCCAGTCGCCTCTCGTGTGCCCACACTTCAACCATTTGTCCCTTTTATACCTGAGTAGCCCATCAAAATCTTAAATAGGTGGTTTGTGTTGGACAAAATACAGAGGTGGCCAGCCACCCAAGGCAGCAAAGAAAAAGCCAGAGTTCTGGGCCGTCCTCCAGCACTTCTGTCCTCAAGCCCTGCCTGGTGCCAACGGCCTCCAGTGGTGGCTCCAACCTCTGCTGTCTGGTCCCTGCACTCAGCCCTTCATTCTCTCAGCCTCCAGCTGCCCATTCATACTGGGACATCCACACGTATACCAACCACAGTTACCAGTATTAGGGTAAATCCACCACCAACCCATGAGGAAGGCAACTGAGACCCAGAGAGTAATTTGTTGAGTGTCACCCTGCTAATAAGGAGAAAACCCAGGTCATCTGAATCCAAGCCTATAGTTTTCCCACCCTGCCTCCCTCACTCTAACACAAAGGGGGCTCACATCCTGACTCAAATTTCTTTCTAGGAAGGAAGTTCTCTCTCATTGGAGAGCTCAGGATTTTCTCACTGTTGTTTGGCAGGCATGAGATGCTTGACATTTGCCAAGGGAGCCAGACCTCCACCCCATGGCACCAGATGTGTCCCTGTGTCCTCAGAAGAGTCTGGTTTTGCTGTTGTTATTGTGGATGATGATTTCTTGTGGCCTCACTTCATCACACTAACCAGTAGCTATTTACTTACCTGTGGCTATATTCCTTTCTCTACAGATGCACAGCTCAGGTCAATTATAATGAAATGGCAGACTTAAGTACCAACATATCAATAATTACCTATGTGGAAATGGTCTAAACACCAATTAAAAGACAGAGATTGACAGAGTGGATTAAAAAGAAAAAAAAAAAAAAAAGAAAACCATGATCCAACAATAGGCTGTTTACATGAAATTCACATCAATTACAATGACATAGATAGACTAAAAGTAAATGGATAAAAAAAGATTTATAATTAACTATTAATTAAAAAAAATCAGGGGTGACTGTATTAAGATCAGATAAAGTAGACTGCATAACAAAGAAAATTACTAGAGACAGATGGAAATTACATAATAATAAAATAGGATCAATCCACCAGGAAGACATAACTATCCTAAATTTGCATGAACCAAACAGAAAAGCTGTTTGAAGTAAAAACTGATAGACCTGAAATGAGAAATAGACAAATCCAGAGTTATAGTGGGGACTTCAACTCCCCGCTCTCAGTGATTGATGGAACTACTGAATTGAAAGCCAGCAAGGGCATAGAAGAACTGAAGCACACTATTGACCAACAGGAGCTAATTGACATTTATAGAATATTCACCCAACAACACAGAACACACATATTTTTCAAGTGTTCATGGAACAGTCATCAAGATAGACCATATACTGGGTCATAAAGCCAATCTGAACAAATTTCAAAGAACTGAAATTAAACAGTGTGTGTTCTCTGACCATAATAAAATTGAACAGGAAATCAATAATAGAAGTCCAACAAGAAAATCTCTAAACACTTGGAAATTAAACCACACGTTCCTAAATTAAATAACCCATATATCAAAGAGGCAGTTTCAAGTAAAAATACACTGAACTATATGAATATAACATACAACATTGCAAAACAAGTAGGATGCAGCTAAAGCTATGCTAGGAGGGAACTTTATAGCCCTAAATGCCTACATCAGAAATGAAGAAAAATCTCAAATCAATAATGGAACTGTAACAGCTGTGTACGATGTCAGAGAGGTAATAGACTATGGGAAGGGGGATTATCACTTTGTGAGGGGTGTAAATGTCTAATTGTTACATTGTTTTGTACACCTGGAACTAAAAAAAATAATGATGATAATAATAATAATTAGGTTCCTATTTTAAGAAACTAGAAAAAGAAGAGGAAAACTCAAAGCAAGTAGAAGAATGAAATAATAAAGGTAAGAAGTCAATGCAGTTAAAAACAGGAAAGCAGAGACAATCAATGAACATAACTGGTTCTTCAAAAAAATCTATAAAACTGATAAACATCTCGCAAGACTGAGAAAGATAAAGAGAGAAACACAAACCACCAATCTCAGGAATGAAACCTGAGGCATCACTACAAACCCTGTTATCATTAAAAGAATGATAAAGGAACATTGTCAACAACTTTATGTTCATAGACTCAACAGCTTAGAAGAAACAGTTTCTAGAAAACGGCAAACTACAAAAACATAGCGAAGACGGACAAGCTAAACCTATAGTCTTATAAATATTAAGGTTCTATGATGATGATGATGATGATTATTATTTTTTTAAATTTTATTTTATTAAATTTATTGGGGTGACAATTGTTAGTAAGATTACATAGATTTCAGGTGTACAATTCTGTATTACATCATCTATAAATCCCATTGTGTGTTCATCACCCAGAGTGATTATTATTTTTTTTAATTTATTTTTTAAATTTATTGGGATGACAATTGTTAGTAAAATTACATAGACTTCAGGTGTACAATTCTGTATTACATCATGTGTAAATCCCATTGTGTGTTCACCACCCAGAGTCAGTTCTCCTTCCATCACCATATATTTGATCCCCCTTACCCTCATCTCCCACCCCCCACCCCCTTACCCTCTGGTAACCACTAAACTATTGTCTGTGTCTTCTATGATTATTAAAAGAGCTGAACTTGTAGTTAAAAATTCCCCCCAAAGAAATATTCAGGTCCCACCTCCTGTTTACCACAGATTCAGTACCTCTACTTTATGTCCTCATGACTCCTACTCTTTTCCTTTATAATGCTTATCCAATTTGTTAAGACCATATTTATTGATATGATTATTTTATTGAAGTTTCTTTTTCTTAACCCTGTAAATTCCATGACTATGCTACTTTATTCACTCTGTGTCCCCAGCATGATGACTGATACCTCATGGGAAAAGCACAGCTATTAAATGAAAAAAATGAATGAACGATCTCTGGGTGATAGAAACATAACTGTTAGGTTGCCTTATTTCGATTATGACATATTCAGAAATCACTTGAGAATATAGAAATTGATTTTGTTTAACTTAGCAGTGTCTGTGTCATTGAGCACATGTTGGCTTATGGGAATAATCAGTCATTCCAGCTAGTTAGAGAAAAAGTAGCTGGAGGTAAGAACAAAGCATATGTCCCCAGTTCTTTAAAGCTTTACAAAACACTGAGGTTGTCTTCCTTTTCATGAAATCTCAGCTAATTACTGTGATCTTTCCATCCACACTTTTGCTAAGAGCATATTTTCATTAGTGTATTTCTATCTAGGGTGCTCACTTACTTTTCCAAATGAAAAGTCCTGAGTCGTGGAGTTCTAGATCACTCTAACGAAGGTCGAGATTTATATGCATTTGCTTTGGCAGCCTAAACTCGCTGTTTGGCTCCTGGTATAGGTTTAAAAAAATTTATTCCAATATGAACAAAAAGGTCCCAAGGGTTCCAACTTTTCCTTTGTCTTTCCTTGTTATTGATTTTTGTACTTACTGGGTCAGTCACCTTGGGGCTGACCATGCAGACCCCAAGGTCAAGAATGGGTCTTCCTACTCCCTGATGTGCCCCAGAAACTTGCACAGCAATAAGGTCCCATGAAAGCTTCTTGCATGAATGAAGAAACGGTTGAGTGAACAATTAATTTTAAAGGCAGTCCTAGGTAGAGATAAACCTGGCAGATACACATACTTAAAAAAGAAAAGTGAAGAAACGAATAAACAAACCCAACAGCTTTCTGCTTTCTAAAGAATTCAAGCTGGCATATCAACTGAACATAAGCTTTGGGAATGGCAATTATCGTGACCGAAGAGGAAACAAAATGAAGAGAGAATAATGAAAGATGTTCGTTGCACAAGAGAAAGGACAGAAATGAGGTAACCACAGTTGCAGCATTCTCTGATGCAACCTGAGTTAAGACTGATGCACATCATGTGGCCCCAGTATGCTTTGCAGGGAGGGTAATGCAGGTCTTTAAAATGTTCTGTTTTTATTGCTTAATAGCCCAATAGGGGACCATATGGTTTGTGACTGATTTTAAAGTGATTTTAGGACAAGAAGACGGAACCTTCAACAAATGCTGTCACCTGGGAAGTGGATTAAATATGTGAATACTCTACTGCATGAAGGTCTCACTGATTCTATTTATTTATTTATTTAATTAGTTTCATGTGTACAAAACACTGTAATAGTCAGATATTTATCATTTATACCCCTCACAAAGTGATATCCCTCCTCCCCCAATCTACTACCCCTATGACATCACACACAGCCATTACATTTCCACTGTCTCTATTCTTAATGCTGTACTTCACTTCTTATAACTATAACTATAACTATATGTATAAAATTGTAGTTGACATTCATTATTGTTCAGCTTCAGCTTCAGGTATACGGTGCAGTGATCAGGCATCTACATCTTCCCTGAGGTGGTCTCCCTAATGAGACAAGTGTCCATCGGATACCCTACAAAATCTTTACATTATTGATTACATTCCCCAAATTGACTTTCGTGATCCCATGGCCATCTTGTGGTTGCCGATTGTGTTTTCTAATCCCCTCACCTTCCCCCTTATCCCCAACCTTCCCATCTAGCAACCCTCAGTTTTTCCTCTATGTCTCTGAGACTGTTTCTGATTAGTTCATTAATTTATTCTATTCTTTAGATTTCACATATAAGTGAGATCATATGGTATTTGTCTTTATAACTACCCTGTGAAGAAAATTATTATTCCTGTTTTGCAGATGTGGAAACTGAGGCAGGGAGGGTAAATCGTTTGACCCAGTTCACACAGCTGGTAACTGGAAACGGAGGGTCCCAGCCCGCTCTGTCCAGTGCCTCACCCAGGACTACCTCTTTCCAACCACGAGTGGCATCAGTACAGCGCACCATCACACTGATGGGGGAAATTTCCAGAAGAAGAAGAATACAGATGGTTTGAAATACAACACATTTAAAGGATGGGTAGTGGGGGTTTTGTTTATGTGTGTAGAATGTCTGAAAAATTTAAATAGCTCCTTGAGAACTGTAATAATTCTATAAATATGGGTCTAAAGTAAATTTGGAAAATGAATGAAATTCCCACTGAGACGTGTCTCGGTTGACCTCACACTGCAGCATGACTATTATACTGTTAACCATGGTCCTAATCGAACACACAATTATTTGATCACTTGCGAGGTGGTGCATATTGGACAATACTAAAGAACAGCATGGCTATTTACTATTTAGGAGTGGATTCAATCAGAAAGAACTCAATATTATCAACACGGAGTTAAGCAAAGAGTGAGTTTTGGATTAAGCTATTAGATTGAGAGGAAACTGATGAGAGAAGATTTCAGATGACAGAAGCAGGTGATGTTAACAGAAATTCCCATTTAAATAGAAATTGGAAATTGTTTTACTCATCCCTATTTTCACCTTTTTAAATGAATACATCCAGTGAACGTTCACCTGCGCCAGGGTTCAGATCTGGCGGGGGAATCAGAGGTGGGTGAGGACTGGTGCTGCCAGCCTGGATGGTCAGAGACCCGGAAGTTAAAATGCTTGCTCTCACAGCTCAGCAGGGGCGCTGAGGGCAGAGAGGGGCCTACATACCCGCCCATAAGAGGTGCCCCTGAGCGGTGGGCTGTTCCGGCGTGGGTGGGCCAGCAGGACCTGCAGCACTGGCCACGGGACGGCGGTGGCCAGTGGGCAGCGGCTTTTAGGTTGTAGCCTTCATGCAAAACTAATTTGAGGAGCTTTTTGTAATTGTGGTACAACTGACACGCACCATCGTATTGGTTTCAGGTGTACAATGTAATGGTTCGATATGTGTTTACACTGCAGCGATCACAGTCTGGTCACTGTCTGTCACCACAAGAAGTGACAGAAGGCTTGAACCTCTCAGGTTATTTCTGGTGGAGGAAGCTGGTTAAAGATCATACAGTCCGGCTGCCGTGAGCACTAGGGCCGTTTAGCTTGTCTGTCTCCGCCGTGCCCCGCCCCAGGCTTTCTCAGTTGCCTATACTGAGGCCCACTTGGATGGGACTCTGGGCAGTGTCTTCCCATGATCTGAGCTGCAGTGTGGTCCCAGCTTTTCTGCACACCTGATGGGCCGGACATCCGTGCTGACATCACTTGTTCACAGCCCAGATCTCCAGCACAGGCACTTGTGATTGGCGACATGCCTGCCTCCACATTCAACACTCCCCGTCACAAACAGGAGATGGGGAGACACAGAATGAGGCTGGGCTTTAGAGAAGGTGCTAGTCTACACATCACCGTTTCAAGAAGAAAACCAAGTCCCAGGAAGGGGGATGCATCTCCTTTCACAAAGCCACTTCAGTGAGAGCACGCGGCAACCTTTCTCCCTTGCTGGTGCTTGTCTTGTTATCTGAGCACATCAGCTGAGGTGAATGCCATTATCTACAAACTCAGTTCAAAGCCCAGTCGCCCCCTTTGTAACTAACATGACTTCATTCTGTAACAGAAACAACTTACAAGGTTCTCACTGTATGTGTGCATACTCGCGAGCACACAGTGAAGAACTTTATTCACACATCACAAGTCCTTGCAAACCACTTACGTATATCAGCTGTGTATTCATTTTCTAGAATTTTACAAAATGGAGAATTGTCATGAGGGAAACCTATAATTTCCTAACAGCTATTATATTTTTACTCCTTTTGCAATTAGCCCAGATCACTTTGTTTTAAAGAAACTTACTGATTTTCAGTCTGTTCAAATGCTGGTGGTGCTCAAACACTGGTGGCATTGGTGGTTTAAAAGGCAGTTATGTCTGGTTTTTCATTCAAAGACTACTTTGATAATACAAAGAAATAATATACGACAATGTGAGGACTGGAATTGGGTTATTCTTCATATAATACTTTGTAGTTGTAAACACCTTTGTAATAATAATTGAAAAAGCATTTGCACAGTGAACACCGTTTTTGTTTTTTAAAAGTTTCTACCTTCCAAAGCTTTCAGGGAGCAGAACATTAAAAGATGTTAATGCACACAGATGCGTCTCAATTTCCCTTGGGGGAGAAGCTGCCTTAACTGCCATTTCAAGTTTTACATTTTTGCTCTAAATGAATGATTTCATTTAAATAAAAAGGTCTTCTTTTCTATGATGAAAATTCATGTGCTTCATGTAATTCTGAAGTGTCTTGATTTATTATCTACTATATTCTCTTTTAAGGAGAATATTCTTCTAATGATAGTCTGTAAGAACCCATATATTTCTTGCTGTTTGGCATTTTCTATGAATCTCACCGTATATGTGTTCATGCTATTTGGATAAAAATTTCGAAATCTCTAGTAGCTCCATATTTGGACAAATACAGTTACAGTTATTAATGCGCTCTGTTCACCTGCGCGAGCCTGCCTCCTGCGGTCAGCTGTGTGCAGGGACTCTCAGGGAGCTGAGCATTCTCACTCGAGAGAAGGAGGATAATGGAAAAGTTCTTTCTTTGTCCTCTAGAAAAAAACTATAAAGTCTGTTAAAATAAATTCAGAAATTTTTTTGTAAAAGATGTAAATAAGGAAACGTTTTTCTATGAACTCATAGGTACGCACATGCATCTGTATGTATCGTTAGTTTTAGTCAATATATAGTTACAGTTCCCATGTTTAGAGTACATCTATAGGGTGATTGCTCATATATATTTATAGTACAAATGCTGTACGTCAGAAGCCACTCCTGTGAGGACATTTACAGATAGACATGTAGCCATCATTTTATAAGCAATGTCAGTCGGTCTTTGAGATGCATGGTGTGCCAGCACAGTGCTGATCTAAAAGATGTGATGAAGGAACTTTCTAGGCCCAAGATGGAGCTGCTCCTGCCTGGAGGCCACGGCAGCAATGGGAACTTAGATGCTTCTGTGTCTCTGTGAATGCTCTGCTCAGCCAGAAAGGCAGTGTCCAGTCGGCCAGCTCCAGCCTTCTGGAGCTCTCTTCTGAAAGGCTGGCTCTCTGGGCCCTGGCCTACCAGATACTCTTCCTTGTTCTTCACTCTTTATCCTATGAAAACTTCCTGCCATCTGCCCAGGCTGTTCTCAGAATGGAGATTATCCACTTCATGAAGGGTTGGAGAAGCTTGTTTGTACCACCTAAATTGTCTTTCTCAATCATTTTTAACAGATGTATATGAAATAGCTCCTGCCTTTAAGAAATTTGAATTTCAAGAGAAGATGACTCAGTTGAGCAAATTGGAAAATTATTAATGGCAAGAAATGTGAAGGGGGGGCAGAGTGCCTGTGAGGGCTGGGAAAAGCCTCAGAGTGGACTTCCCGTTTTGATGGGCCCTGGGGTCACGTTTTGACAATGACCCCATATCCTGTGGGCAAGCGAGCATTTCAAGCTGAAGCTGCAACAGGACAAAGGCTTGCAGGTAAAAACTGACGTGGAATGCACAGGAAAGTGCAAAAAGGTGAAAGTGGACCAACGGTAAGATGCCTGCTGTATGTACTTGGAGTAAATAAGATCGGAAACAATCCATTTAGTTATTCTGGACAAATGTTCGTGCAGTTCTTATTTTTTGAAGACAATTTGAATAATAATGATAATAGTAGCTACGATTTTCCTAAGTCCTTTACACATATTATTTCCGTGGACTGTCACATTTGATCCTTCCTATTAGGTTGGTATTACTCTACACGTATGCAAAATAACTCAGGAAATAAGGTCAATCATTTTTATTTATTTCCATGAAATTTTAAGTAGTACTTCTCCCCCCCAACCAGTGACAATCTATTAATGCTGTAATAATCAAAAGGGATTTTAACATTTGTTGGAATGCTCATGCTTCTAATGCTAAGTAGCAGACAGTCTTCTTTAATGTCCAAAACTGACACTGACAGCAGCACTTTAGTTTCTGTATTTTACACAGAGGAAGGAATTGAGCTCAGAGAAACTAGGTAACTTGTGCTAATTCTGTTATTCTGAAGTCTCTTTTTTACAGTGCGGAATAACAAAGAGTAGTCATTCAATTTTGTGTTGCAAGTCAGTTCATAACAAATGGTGTGGCTCTCCAACATGCTGGCCCCAGGCAACGAGTCACAAACAAAACAAGATTCAAATAAGTGGCAGGGTGGGTTTTAAGCCATGCATACTAAAAGAATTCTTGCAGTAGGATCTTTCTATAACTTTCTCATCACTATGAGGTTAAATATGCCAAAGGGATGGCATATTAAGCAAATGAAATTTACATCATATAATTATATAGTATCTGGATTATTCACAATTTCTGACCCAATAGGTACTTTCCCATCTTCCACGAAGCCATCTATGACCAGAAGAGAGTGGCAGGCCTCTCTCTTGGGTAGGCCAGGTTTCCCAATGTCCTCTTTGTTAAATATCATCTCTGTGACACCACAACCAAACATTTCCCCATGGGGTTTGTATGATGATCTCTGTTTTAATCTACATTTCAGATTTTCTCTGTGTTCGTGGGTGTTCACGTTTCCTGTCTCAGATACAAAACCACAACACAGGCTCATAGAGAGGGCTGTGCAATGCTTGAGGCTGAACTGGAAAACACCAGAAAACAGGGAACCAAACATTTTCATGTAATAGCTGGCCTGTTGTTTCAAATAACAACAGTGTTATTGTAGGCTCGCCCTTCGCCAGCCTACAGACAGTAAACATTTTCATAAAATGAAAGAATCAGTAGCTACCCTCTTGAGAATAAGGCTCTCGCTACTTATGAAATTAAATGAAAAGATCAATAAGAACTCAGTCAAACATTATATTGTATCTGATCAAAACACAGAACATAGCAAAGTTCAGTGTAACACTTTGTCTCTTTTATTTTTATTTTTTTCCTCATGAAACTGGGAAGGGTGGCAAAGAGAATGCTGACCTTGTATATGATAGAAATGGACCAAGACAAGCTTGGGGACAGTGTCCCCACGGACTGAATGGATGACAACAACACAGAAAATGGGCCAATGCAATCAGCCAGTCTGGAAAGTAAGCTCACCAGGCTCAAACCAAGGTCACAGCAGCAGTGTAAATGTACCTCAGAGCTGCAGTGAAGAGGGACAAAACATGGCAGCTTGGGGGGTGGCCGATTGGCTCAGTGGTTAGAGCGCAGTGCTCATAACACCAACATCACCAGTTTGATTCCCACATGGGCCAGTGAGCTGCACCCTCTACAACTAGAGTGAAAAACAACAGTTTGACTTGGAGCTGATGGGTCCTGGAAAAACACACTGTTCCCCAATATTCCCCAATAAAAACTGGAAAAAAACCACCCCAAAACACGAAAGCTTGGAAGGCTGTGCTGGGAAAACACCTGTGAGGGGGAACCCTGGAGAGAAGTGCATGGAAGAGGGAAAGAAACCAAGTTTCCAAACTGAGACCGACTGCAAACTAATTCAAAGTTCTCCTCTAAGAAATCACAGACCACATGGAAATCACCCCCAAAACAGCTGATCTCTGTCCTCTTCTTGGAACTTACTATGCTTTTTCAGCAGGGGCCCTTCCCCTGGCCCGTGAGAGACACGCTGGGAATCAGAACCGATAGCCACTCTCACTACAGAGCTTTCTTTGCCATTGTTCTCCCTCAGAACTCTCTGGCCTTAGCTCTTTCCTACTCGGCAAGCTAGTTAAGTCTCACATGTTTGTAACATACACCATTTGTTCGATGCTGTGAATGTTTGGTCTGTCACACACAACGTCTGATTCCCCTACCAAATTAAGCCAATACTTGGTTTAACCGTGTGCTTCAGCTTCTAACCTTTCCAGGTGTCTGTTGGAGGAATTGTCTGTGTGTGGGAATGAGATATAAGAGTGAGAGGGAAATACGGTGGTTTGGATAGGGCAGTTCAGGAGCACAAAAGAAAAACCTCTACAATGGGTCACTCGGCATTTGAGAGGAAAGAGAAAACAGCTGAGAACCCCTCAGCCCTTTTCTTGGACATTATAGTCCCAGATTGGACTGTCAAAAATCTCTCTCATCGGGTGCAATCTGGCTCCTCCAGGGAGAGCCTGTCTTTTGAGCACGCTTTCCACTGTGCTTGTGAAGATGGGTCTAAAGGTGACACTGCCGCTCACTGTGACCATCCTGTAGGATGGTGAACAAAGGGGGCGGGTGAAGGACGTGGCGCTGTTAAACGAGTGCGTTGTGGTGTCTGGAGCAGGGCATGGGGTCTGGAAGCAGCAGGCTGTGTCCCTGTCCTGCCACTTCCTGGGCAGAATTCCACCTCTTTGGGCCTTCACTTCTCCATTTCTGGAAAGGAAATACTATTAGTATTATTTTATTATTATATTGCTTCAGTGGTTGTTGTGAGAATAGGAACGGACCTCACAAACTTCCCAAATAGTACACAAATACTACAGTAATAATAGTGGCAAGAATAAAAACAGTCAGTGTTTATTGGACATTTACAAACTACTGTTCTAAGGACTTCATATGTACTAATTCATTTAATCATTACAATAACTATTATTTTTATTTATTATTATTTTTAGGTTTGTTATTAGTATTCCTACTCTACAAAAGAGCAAACTGAATACAGCCCAGGTTCCATAGCAGAGAATGGGAGCTGGGTGAGGACCCAGGCCGCCTGGCCCAGGGCCCCACGGGGCTGCCATGTGCAGAGCCAGCTCTGGGCAGGCAGCCAGGGACATGGGCGCATGGTCCTGTGTCAGCTAACAGCTGCGCTGTTCAGGGGAAGTCACCGGAACTCTCTGAGTTAGAGTGTACATTTGTTAAATAAATAAAGCAATAATTTATATCTATCTTCCAGTGTTCTTGTGAGGGTTAAATGTTAATATATGAGCATTCACCTATTATAGTATTTGGTTCATAGTAGATTTTGATAAGTGTTGCTTTTTCGTGTATTTATTCAATCATTTTTTTTAAACTCCTTAATACTCCTTTCAAAGTACTTGACTTATACCCAGGGAAGTTTGATTGTCTCAGAAGGTTTCAAGCTGTGCAATTGTCAACCCTTCCATTTCATTCTTCCCTTAATTTAATTACAGCTCTTGGTTTCTTGAAGCTTATGACTTCATTAAGAAAATGTTCAAAAACTGAGTGTTTAATCACTTAAGTGCAAAGCATGCATGGACGTTCTTAGTTAATTAAAATTAGTGGTAAGCATATGACCCAGCAATCCCTCTCCTGGGTATCTACCCAAAAAATCTGAAAACATTTAGAGATAAAGACACGTGTGCTCCAATGTTCATTGCAGCTTTGTTTACGGTGGCCAAGACATGGAAACAACCAAAATGTCCTTCGATAGATGAATGGATAAAGAAGTTGTGGTATATATACACAATGGAATACTATTCGGCGGTAAGAAAAGATGATATAGGAACATTTGTGACAACATGGATGGATCTTGAGAGTGTAATGCTGAGCGAAGTAAGTCAGACAGAAAAAGCAGAGAACTGTATGATTTTTTCACTGATATGTGGTATATAAACCCAAAACAACAAAAGAACAAGACAAACAAATGAGAAACAAAAACTCATAGACACAGACAATAGTTTAGTGGTTACCAGAGGGTAAGGGGGATGGGGGGTGGGAGATGAGGGTAAAGGGGGATCGAATATATGGTGATGGAAGGAGAACTGACTCTGGGTGGTGAACACACAATGGGATTTATAGATGATGTAATACAGAATTGTACACCTGAAATCTATGTAATTTTACTAACAATTGTCACCCAATAAACTTTTAAAAATTACAAAAAAAAATGAGTGGTAAGAGTTTAATTATGATTTAAATGCCAGCATTGCCCAGAATATTATGACGGTGGGTCACGACGGGGATCTCTGCAATAGGACGGACTCAGGGCTGCCTGGAGTACATTAGACCATTCAGAGCAAATGCTTTGTGCTGGAAGTTGGGAGCGCAGGACACTTGTTCTGCCTCTACAAATATCTAAGGTTATCCTGAAAAAAATCACTACACCTCTTTGGGAGTCAGTTTTCTATAAAATGGGATGTTTGACTTCTTTCCGGAAGGTGCTGTGCGAACCACACGATTCCCCAGTGGTCCATGGCAGTGAACAAGCCCCTTAGCCTTGGGTTGGAGGAGGAGCCATACTATGGAAGGTGTGCTGTGGGATGAATGTGGGCCCCAAATCCATGTGCTTACCCCCCACTCCAGTGTGGTGGTGTCAGGAGGTGGGGCCTCTGGGATGTGAGGTCATGAGGGCGGAGCCTCCAAGACGGGATCAGTGATCTTATAAAAATACATGTTTCTCTGTCTTTGCTCTCCACCACGTGAGGATGCAGGTAAGGACGCCGTCTGTGAACCAGGAAGTGGGTCCTCACTAGACTCTGAACCTGCCGGGGCCTTAATCCTGAACATCCAGCCTCCAGACTGAGAAATGAATGTCTGTAGTTTATCAGTCCCCAGTCTGTGGTGTTTCCTATAGCAGCCCGAGCTGACTGAGACAGGGTGTCACTGAAATTTTGAAGGGAGAACAAAACGGGGTGAGAACACAGGAGTCCAACTATACAGCTTTTGCATTTTTGATGTAAAGAAAGAAAGAATCAAAAACATAAGATTAAAATTGATGTTCTTCAGTTGTCAAAGGTGAGAAGTAATCGTATGCTTTGTGGTGTCTGATACACAAACTACAGATGTTTGAAACTTAAGAAAAATAACAAATGGAGCCACTTTATGATGGGGCTGGACCTGCCCCCCAGAGGGACTGCCTGGCACGTCTGACACCTCAGGTCTTTGGGATGTCAAAGTAACCTTGGGCTGGGCCTCAGAAACATTGTGTCCTAAAGAAGTGTTTGCAAAGATAACAACAAAACAGATATTATGAAGATGGGACTGATGACTACCGACTGAAAATTAAAAGCACTGTTTAGAATTAGCACCATTACATCACGTTATCTGTACCAATAGCAACTCCTTTCTTCTGTGGATGGAACTGTCCCCTTCCCTTTCTCGTAAATACCCCGGCCTTTGTCTCTTCATTGGAATGTTATGTGGGCTTCTGCCTGAATCAGTGCTTCCTGAGTAGCTGTTCTTATTGGTCTCAAATAAACGCTGTTGCCTCTCACTTTGAAAGGCCGTTTATTTTCAGGTCAATGTGTGAGCCATGTTGGATAACACATATGACAACGGCTGTGACGAGGTGAAGGGAAGGAGAGCAGCTTCACCCTGACTTGCTCTCTGCCTCCAGCTTACAGAGTCCCCACTGCAGCAGACTGGTTTGGCCTTGTCCCCAGACCAATGAGTGCTGAGCTCATTTTGTCTGCTGTTCAGAGTCCCCTGATGAAAGATGCCAGTGGACAGTGGCCCCCAGATGGGCACCAGTCACCATGTCCGGTTGCATCTTAGCTCTTGAGAGCACTGGTCTGACACAGTGGAAGGGAGTAACATTCTAACTGTCACCTGGTGGCATCCAGGCTGGAGGGTGTGGCCAGCATACGGCAACAATATCTTCCCGAGACTAGTCAAAGTGGCCCAACCTCAAAAATGGCTGGAAACTGGGAGGTTATGGTTTTAACTCTGATTTTATACCAGAAAGATGCACTAAGGTTTATGCTCTGAGGCCCGGTTTTTAGTTCTCATTGATGACAAAAATTGTTTTCTTAGTGAGACGGCCCAAAAGTTGGAACTAAAAACAAAACTATTCAGTTTAACATAAGGCTTTTCACTTCCTTTTCCTGTTTTAAAAATCTAGAGCCAGTCCTTAGCTCTCTGAAAACTAAGATGAACACAATAGAACATAATTTGTCAAATGACGTAGAGTATCACATGAGGTGGGCCGTGTATATTTTCATTACTTAGGCTTCCTGTCCAGGTGAATTTTATGTGCCACTCGACCCAGCATGACCAATTATTAGCCTCCTGGGGGAAGAAACTACACCCTTCACTTAAAAACAAAATTACAGCAGAAAGAAAGGCAATACAAACAAACAGGGAAGGAATGGTTGTATCCCCACCGTATGAAGAAACTGCCTCCCAGAAAGGCTGGCAATCTGACTTAGTTCCCACTGGGGGCCCGAAGGAGGAGTGGGGAAGCTACTCATAGGAATAACATGTCCAGGGTTTTATTAAGAGGAAGCGGGGTCACAACCCACAGACATGCTCTAGGGGAGCACGCAGTCCCCATCCGCTCCCCGGTTTCTGACCATGCAGGTGCCCCTGCCCAGCTGACAGCAGTCACAGCTGCCACTGTCCCTCCCTTCCTCATGCCCTTGCGCTTCTCCAAGCCCTGCCCATGGCCACGACACCCGCATGCACACATCACACACACAGTCACACAGGCTAATCTTCCCACAAGACCCGCGGGAGAGCCAGCGCCTGCGAGAAGGCCTGGGGTCTGCACTGTGCACATGTGCGTCCCTCACACGGGATGCAAGAGTATGGGGCGTTTCAGCCCCTGACAGCTGGCTCCGTCTTGGATCTCATCAGTCTGGATAAGACAAAGCCTATCTCCCCTGATGTAACCCCTTTCTTTTTTTCCAGGGAGATTTGCGCGTGTACTGTTATCAGTGTCACGTGCCCACACTGTGGACACTCTGCCCTTGATTGTTGCTGCTTTTCGGCCAGTGTCCCTTCATTTCTTATTTTTCATACTTGACCCTGGGCCCCTTCAGCTCTTGCTTCCCATCCTTTATCATCACCGTTATCCATCCCCTCCTCACGGTGTTTAAGTGTGTTCAGTTTAACCTAAAAGTAGAAAATTTTAAGAAGTCACATTCCATCGATCCACTCTAGTCTCCCCCTTGCTCTCCCAAACTTCTCCCTGACCTCTGCTTCTCTTCACTTGACACCTTCCATGTCCTCCTACACTAGCAGTTCACTCTGCTCCGTAAGGATTCTTAGAGCAGAAATCAGATTCTTATCCAAAGAGAATTCCCACAGCAGAAGCCTAATGGAACACGTGTAAAATTAGGTCCTTGTTAGCAGAAATTAAAGGTATTATGTACAAAGCAGGGACGGTGACCTAGCCCTGGGTGCTCTGTGCAAATCAGTTCCCACAAGACTGAAATATAGTCCATGTCTCCAGGTTTAATTTCATTTCTATCAGGCACTCAGAGGCTGAATTAAGAACTTTCCAGACCCTAATTTAGTTAAACCCTTAACTGTTACCCTCCAATAACACGGCCATTTCACTGAGTAGAAGAGAAAACATACCAGTGAGGTCAACCAGCCAGGGCACAGCGTGGAGGCCTCTGTGTTCTAACTGCGTCCCACTGGCCTTGGCAGGAGACTCCAGCCGGGATAAGGGATCACGGCTGCGATGGCCGTCCTGGAAGTGCACGGGGCTCTGCCTTTCTGGGAAGAGCCCTCACGGAACCTCTGTACTGAGTGCACAGGCGAGGAGGGCAAGGAGAGAGCCTGTCTCTGCACTGAGACGAAGGAGTTCTTTACGCAAAGCCTCGATCCTTAGTTAGAAGTCCATTTCTTTTTCTGCCCTAAAAATTGGTGATGGAGCCAATACCTGGATGTGGCCCCTGGGGCTCAACCCACTGGGGAGCCTGAGAGGTGACACAGAATGTGCCTCAGTTGTCCCACCTGAAAGACCAGAAAGTGGGGTGCTCACCTGCCACACCCCCATCACTGGTCCTAGGATCGGGTGGGGAAAACAGGGGGTGTTATCTCCTTGGATACTCTAGCTGGTCTGCCTGAAATGGCCAATAAAGTTCACATAGAGTCAAAAGTTCTTACAGAAGAGGCTATTGACAGTGTCTGCTATGTGTCCTCCTGAGACTGTTCTAGAAAAGGAAAAGAAAATTTAGAAAATGACTATGTCCTCACCTCTTCGAGTCTCGCCATTTTCTTACCGAAGGCTCTGAGGAGTCGTGTAGTGAAGAAAAAGAAGCCTCGCCTGGTTAACTTCGTTTAACTCGTATTTTCTGTAAAGACTTCATGAGAGGACACTTCTCTCTCTCTCTTTTTTCTCAGGGAACACCTAGTAATGTCACTTCATGAGATAATAAACTAGTGACCCAGGTAAGAGTGACTGCACCCTTTTGGTGTGAAAGTTGGTACAGTTCGTGCCAATGTTTGTCCTCCGGGAAAGGAGAAGATGGCCGAGTGTGGGTGTCACCCCGTGGTGAGCACCACAGGTTACACCAGTGTCCTGGGTGGCGGTGCTGCCAAGGCCACGTGAGGGTCACAGTCTGAAGGGAAATGAGGTGGAATCCTGGATGCACACGCAGGCTGGAGCCATGACTGTGCCAGGAGGGGACGCGGCTGATAAGCATGGGAGCTGCAGACGTGGGTGAAGAGCCCAGTGGGACATGCGGTCATTATAGGGGGACACACGGCAGTCAGCGCTCTTTCTCTGTCCCAGGTGAGAGGCAGGGGAAATTTTGGCAATTTGCTTACAGACTTAGGGAGAGGAATGACTCTGGGTTTTATTTTTCAGCAAGGGGTCACAGATAATGTCAGCTGTTTTTTAAAGGACAGATGCATGAAAAACAGGATGAAATAATAAACCTGGACTTCAGACGATGGGGACTGAGGTCCAGGCTTCCCTGCTGAGCTCTGTCCCCATCTGTCAGGGGCAGGTGACCGGCTTGCAGGAAGATGAGCTTTCTTCAAAGTCAGAATCTCTGCTTTAATGTGTCATGGCAACTTTTCAGTGTCAGAACCTGGGGGCATGATGACTTAGAAAATCGAGGGATGTGACAGATGTGAAAGCACTGGTTGTTTGTGACACATCCTATAAATCTGAATCCCTGTCCACAGAAATCACGTCAGGGTCCCATGTTTGGATAACCGAGGGAGAATAGTCTGGTTTTCTCTCCAGGTCTTCCTGGTTTATTTCTAATTGCCTAAAGAAGTCCTAGAACATAGAAGTTGATGACAGGGGTCCTCAGAGGCCAGACTGCTTCAGAATCTCCCAGAGGGCCTGGCACACCCCCTATGGTGTCTGGTCCCACAGGTCTGGGTGGTCCTGAGACTCTGTGTTCCTGCAAGGGCAGATGACACCTGCACTGCAGGTCAGGACCACGCTGGCAGAATCACTGGTCTTCACTGTGTTGGTTGTTACCTCAGAGGGACAATGCCAGCAGGATGGTGGCCCCAGGATCCCCTGCCCTTGTTTCCACAGAAATGACATTGGATGACTAAAATGACTGAAACAGCTCTAGGAATCAGTCCAGACCTGTGGTAACCAAGCAAACGCCCATCCAGAAAAGCCCTTACAGCACTGGGAAAGTTCATGGTGTTTTGCTCACCCCTGGCCTGCCCTGTTCCTGCAGTGGGAAGGTGTGGACAGGAAGAGCCCCAGCTCCCAGAACCTGTTTGCAAGTCTGGCTCACCTGGGGGCTGCCCAAGACACTGGTTTCTGTCTTACCTGAAACAGAACAATTGTCGATCAATAATTCTATGTCCAGCAAAATCGTCCCTCAAAAATGAGAAATAAATTAAAACATTCTCAGATAAACAAAAGCCAAGAGAGTTCTTTACTGCTAGACCTGCCCTGGCAAATGCTCAAAGGAGTCCTACAAATTGAACTAGAAAGACGCGGACAGTAACATGAAGCACGTGGAAGTATAAAGTTCTCCAGTAAACATAAACACAGTGTTACGGAATTTTGGCTCATTAACTACACTCTTTATTCTTTTACAGAACTTAATCTATCTCAATGGGTATAAAGATATAATTTATGACATTGAAAACATAAAATGTGAGTGAGAAACAATCACAGGAAAACAAAGAAAATCATAAAAATCACAGGAAACAAAAGAAAAGTAGATAACTTAATCTAAATTAAAATCTTTTGTGCATCAAAAGACAATCAACAGAGTGAAAAGGCAACCCACAGAATGGGAGAAAATAATTATATATGTCATAGGGGAGTTAATATATATGAGGTGGGATCACAAAAAAAGGTGCATGCTGCTGCCGAGTGCCATCCCACGGAAGGCAGGGATCTTCATACGGGAAGCGGTGCATCAAACCTTAGGAACAGCGTGTGACAAGGTTCAACTTGTTCAGTGCAGTCAGTCGGGTGTGAGCTACGGTTGAGAGAAGGTGTGTTTTAAAGTGTGCCGTAAATCACCCTCCATCATGACAACGCTCCGTGTCACACATCGCTCCTGGTATATAGCAGTTCCTGTCAAATAAAAACATTTCTGTGTGTCCTCATCCACCTTATTCACTGGGTCTGGCACCATGTGACTTCTGGTTGTTCCCCAAAGTGAAAATGATTCAGGACATCGAGGCAACCATGAGAGTACAACTAAAGACACTCACAAAAGAGGACTTCCAGAACTGCTTCAGAAAATGGCAAGAATGATGGGATAAGGGTGTTTGAAGAGAAGGGGAATATTTTGAGGGAGATTAATGGCAATGTGTCTTTTACAGTAATACTTTTTTTTTAATTTAAACATTCCCCATATTATTTGATCACACCTTATATAAAGAATTCCTATAAATGAACACCAAAACAAAACAAAACAAAACAAAAACAAACCCCAAACAAAGAAACAATCTGACCAAAACATGGGCAAAGGACATGAATAGACATTTCTCCAAAGAAGCCATACAAATGGCCATTAACCACATAGAAAGATGCTCAGTGTCACTAATCATTTGGAAAATGGGGATGAAAACCACAATGAGATAGCACCTCCCACCCATTAGCATGGATAGTATAATATTAAAGAAACAAGTGCTGGCGAGGACGTGGAGAAATCGGACCCCTTGTGCACTGCTGGTGGGAATGTAAATGGTGCAGCTGTTGCAGAAACAGTGTGGAGGTTCCTTCACAAATGAAACATGGAATAACCATATGATCCAGCAACCCGACTCCTGGTTCTGTACTCACTAGAACTGAAAGCAAGGACTCTACGAGATGTTTGCACACCCATGGTCATAGTAGCATCATTCACAATAGCCAAAAGTTGGAAGGAAACCAAATAGATAACACAATGTGGTCCATCCACAATGGAATGCTACTCAGCCTTAACAAGGAGGGACATGCTGACACATGCTGCAACATGACAGACATGGAGGATGTTATTCTAAGTGAACTAAGCCAGACAAAAAAGGGAAAATACTGTAGGATTCATATATAGGAGGTCCCTAGAGTTGTCAGATTCACTGAGACAGAAAATAGGTGGTGGGTGTCAGGGGCTGAAGGAGGGGGTAGGGAGTGAGCGTTTCATGGGGACAGAGTGCCAGCTTGGGAAGATGGAAAGTTCTGGAGATGATGGTGGTGATAGATGCACAACAACGAATGCACTTAATGTCACTGAGCTGTGCACTTAAAAATGGCTAAGATGGTACATTCTATGTTATCTGTATTTAATATGTGTATTTAATCCCAATTAAAAAAATGAAAGAGAGAAAACCCTCCAAAGGCCAGGCTTTAGGAGCGAGTCCCTGCCTCCTAATATTCTGTAGGGACTCAGACTCTTCCGTGTGGCTCTTTTACTATCGACCAGCTATGAGGTCATTCACGTCCTAGAAATCTGCTTACAGAACCCAGGGTGAGACTCAAATTCCTCAAGGGTTCTTCCCCCTTCCATGGAAAGAGTGAATACCCTGTTACTGAACGAACAACATGATTTTCACAGGTACGGGTTATTTACAAGCCAACGCTAAGTCCTGCTTCTGTGGACAAGTAGTCAACAGATGTCTGCAGCCGGGATTGCAGGTGAGAAGAAGACAATTTGTTGGGGAGCAGATGCTCCCCCGTTCTCCCGCCAGATGCAAATCAGGCACCACCTGGAGGAAGTTTAATCATTTGATATGTATTTAAAAATAGTCACTCTATGAATTTAAAATGTTAATTTATAATGACTGTGATGAGTAAAATAATTAAGAAATATAAATTTACTAACTTAGGATGGCAGGTAATTCAGACTATGATAATATTGAATTACTTGTGTACCTGTAGCTAGACGTAAGTAAACAAAAATGAAACAAATCTTCACAGAAAAGAGAGCGGAAGCAATGGCTGAATAACAACGCATGGAAAAAAGGGATCTGACACGTTTTTAATGGGAAGTTAAGCTCTGCTCAAAGCTAACAGTACACTTACGTAATTCCCTTTCATTCTTGAAAAAGGCTTAGTGGGGGTGTTTTTATTTTTTTTACAGTATCAGAAAAGCTTTCTACCTGGGATTGTTAACATTTTTAAAAATTAACATTTTCACTACTACTATTTTTTAGGGAATTAAGCCATTTATAAATGTCAATTTCTGAATTTCTTATGCATACAAACCCATTATTTCTAATTCATCCAACTACAGACTTATTTTCCTGGAAGAGAATTCTCCAGAAGAAAGCAATATGCATGGAAACTCTTCCCTTCTCAGCTGTCAGCCCAGATGTGTACATGACAGCAAAGGAAATAACATGTGCTCTTAAGCCAAGCGCATTTCCTTTACTACGTGTCACTTAAAAGATTGTGCCTGTTCATAAGTTGATCAACCGCTTTGTAAATGAATGGTGACAAAATCTCACTCATATTAGGACATTCAGAATAAATAATCTGGTTCTAAATATTTGTATACTTTTCCTGGCAAACATACACCTGAACCGAGTTAAATATATAATTCCACGCACAAGTAAATGTTTCAAATCATTAAAATAGCCTCTATCTAATTTCCCTAGGGACCAGATAGAGCGAAAGCTTAGAGAACTTTTGAGACCTCATCTACTAGTGACAAAGAAGGCAATCTGTTTCCTGGTCCCCGTGCTAAACAATGCTGGGATGGAGCAAAAACAAACTTGCTGCTTCTCTGGGAAATATCTGATCCTGGGAACCAACTAAATAGCTGCCTTATCAACATTGGGACTCATACCCAGACCACCTGTGTCAATGTCTTTATCCCAGGCCCAGAGCCTCTACACGCCCTGCCCTCATTTCCCTGTGACACGACTGGGCCCCATCAGGTGACACTGTCCCTTGTGCAGGAGCCGAATAAAGTTGGCTTTGGTTGATTAACAGGTCACCTGGAGGTCTTTTTGGGGAGTTGACAGCTGGCATTATCAATAAGCAAGGTAAGCTCAGGACGTGCGCGCGCGCTCAGAGTGTGTGTGAAAAGGGTCATTAGTCCCTCTGCTCCCATGCACCCCCTTAACCTTTTATTTGTGTGTGTAAAATGCAAGACTGAGACTTTAGGGAAAACAGGATCTTCTGACTACTTGAGAAGGATGAGTTCCTTCTCTTGAAAAGAAATTGCATCTCATGATCTCCTACCGTGTTTCCCCGAAAATAAGATTGGATCTTATATTAATTTTTGCTCCAAAAGACGCATTAGGGCATATTTTCAGAGGATGTCTTATTTTTTCATGTACAACAATCTACATTTATTCAAATATAGTTGTGTCATCTTCTTCTGGAACATCGTCATAACATACTAAATGTGTCCGTCTGGCTGACGATCTTAACTGAGGCTTATTTTCGGGGTAGGTCTTATTTTTGGGGAAACATGGTAGGACAGATTTTTTTACCCTAAACAATGCATTTTGCCTGAAAAAATAAAATAAAAAACTACAAAAAAGTCTTATGATTATAATTTTCTGGTCACTGAAATAAAAAATAAATTTAGGAAGATGTGTCAGCTTTACTGCAGGAGATTAATGACCATAAAGGCTGAGTAGAGGTGTGGCAGTGAACAATCATTAGGGGTGTTGCATTCGTAAACCCCATTCCAGAGGGAATTCAAGTCAGTTAGCATGAGCGATCAGAGCTCTGAGCTGACTTCTCACGTCAGGCTCCCTTTTCTGACGCTGCTGTGATGAGGCTTCTTCCAGCCTCTCTTCCATCAGAGATGGCAGACACACTTCATTAACCCACAGCCATAAAAGCACCTCATGGCCTTTAGGGCCTCTCTTATGCCCTAATACATATCCTAATATGTATATATCGGCATCTTGCAAGTCCCCAAGGGAGGACCGTGTATGTCTGCACTTAAATTTCTTGCAGACACTTCCCGTCTGCAAAGCTCGCATTTCAGCTCCAGACCACCTGTCTTCCCTGATGTGATGTGCAATCTAGAAAATTAAGCTCCTCTGCTTTTTGATATTAAGTGCACGTTTTTATTCATTACCAGACGCAGTGGAGAAAAGAAAGCAAGAAGCCAGTCCCCTGCTCAAGAGCTGACGGCAGCCCTTCGTGACCCAGTGTCCCCAAGAAGGGCTGTGCACTCAGAGGTGGAGGCTCTTCTTCCTCTTCTCTGACGCCCGTCATTTGTAACTGTGTGTGCTCCGTGCTGAGACACCCACTCTTTCAGCAGTGCCCTACTGTCCCTGCATCTGCCGTGTCACTGCATTGCTCAGGTTTCCTTCACGGCCTGATTTAACTCCAGATTTTGGGCCAAGTTGGTCCCTCAGATTCCCACGTTGAGTCCTGACACTCCAGGGCCTCAAAGTATGACTGTATTTGGAGCTGTGGTTTTTAAAGAGGTGGTTACGTTAAAATGAGGCTTTAAGGTGGGGTCCTGGTCCTGATCCACCAGGACTGGCGCCCCATCAGAGGGGGAGACGAGGACACAGGCATACACAGAGGGACGAGCACGTGAGGACACAGGGAGAAGTCGGCCGTCTGCATGCAGGGAGAGAAGCCTCAGCAGGATCCCGCCCTTCTGTCCCCTGGGTTTTGGACTCCAGGCCCCAGACTGAGAGGACACATTCCTGCTGTTTGAGCCCCGTGTGTGGTCTGCGGCAGCAGCCTGAGCCGACTGATACCCTCCAGGCAGATTGTTGTGAGCAGGACGTGACTATTAAAGTAGGGGCCTCACACATGCTTCTGTCTCCCCACAAGGTCAGACTTTATGAGAATAAAGCTGTGGATCTAGTCCTACTGACTCGGTTTACCATGGGCATTAAGCAAGGCTCCGGCCAGAGGACAGCCTCCAATAGCCGAGGTAGAGCAGTTTCACACTAGAGGGTCACACCGATTTGCAAGCCATAGGCAATTAGGCAAGGTGAACAGTCTTACAAAAGAAGGATGAGAGAGTCTGGTGTCCAGCGAGAGTCCCTTCGGCGCTGGGGTGCGGAGCATCGGGCATCAGTCTGGGCTGGTGAGACAGTCAAGAGGTGAGGTTTCAAGTGCCCCGTCTGGAATGAGTGCAGGTGCGGCTGTCAGCTCATCGGCTGAGGCCTGAGTGAGGAGCCGTCAGACAGCTCTGAGCTTCTGCTCGAGACTGCAGTGTCCCCATCTGCAGTCCTATAAAGTGTCCAGATGGTCACACTCCACCCTGTGCCTGGATTACCTGATTAGGGCGTACACTGGGTACACCTTTCACAGGATACTTTGGCATGATTGTTACTTTGTGACTGACGTAGCCATCAGAATTATTAGAGTCCATTCTATGTTCATAATTAATGCTCTACACAGAGATTTTTCTGGATGTACGGTCCTGAACGCTGACTGCTGTCCTTGGAATGCAGTCAGCCTCCTGTGAATGTGATTTTGAATGATTCTGCCCCATCTCTACCCACATAGGAAATTTCTCTGTGCCAGTGTATTTGTGCTCAGCTCGTGCCTTCTGGAAAATTCCCAGCATCCTCTCACCAGGTCACATCAGGGCACCAGGGACACTCATCTCCGTGCTCAGAACTGCGACTGCAAACGCACCCTCGCCTCCCGTTGCCTGCCTCCCCTCCCTCGCTCTGGCCGCTCGTGTCTATGGACACTTCAGTGATCGGGGGCTCCCGTCAGAAAGCTCTGGATGGTGAGGTGTTCAGCGTATGTAGCAATACTCATGACCTCCCCCTGAAGTACAGTTTTTAAAATTTGATACTAGATGCGCTCAAAGCGGGACACATCCAATAATCAACAGACCCGATGTGAACAAAGCAGTTTTGTGTACAGTGAGCTGATAGGTTTTATGGCCAAATTTAAATGCTAATTTGAACGTGATATATTCTGTTGTTTTGGATTATCGTTACTAAGACAGAGAAAAGTGGTTATTTTTGACTCAACTGAATTAACTTTGAAATTAGAACCTGCTGCGTGTCGTGGATGGGATGTAAGGAGGCTTTGTAAGCACCGGTCTTACACTTGAAACCTCGACAAAGAAATGTTGTGTGAACGACATCATGGAAAATGCCTCAAAACCAAATTATTTCTGTGTCAGAGCTGCTCACGGGAGCTCTGGCTTCGGTGCCATTTTCCACTTCGAACATTTGTCCCATTGTCTTTACCGCACACGCATACTTGTCAGGCTGCTGTCCCCATGCTTGGCTCAGAAAATATGGTCACTGTCGTGACAGTGCTTCCCAGAGCAAAGAAGTGAGAACCCACTCATGATTCCTTCATCATGCAGTGGAGGACTGATTTCTCACTAAATGCGAGTGGAGAAATTTCAGGGGCACTTTAATTCTTTCCCTGCACATCATTTTTAAAAAGAAATTCACTCTGATGAGGAAAAGTGTGTTTTTCAGAGGGATTCTTAAAGACACAGATGGCTCATGCGTTTGCTGACCTCTGACAGCTTCCCAATAATTGTCCCAATTAAACAAGGTCAGTCCCCACATCTTTCTTTCCTTGAAGCAGCACAGATGATGTAGCAATTAATTTAATCACTATCTTGCAAATGGGTTTCTATTTCCCGAAGCAAGACTAGTTAAGGCTGTCTTTTCGCCTGCCTGCCCCACATTGCAGGCGCAGCACCTTGCCCCTTCCATCTGCAGCACTGCGCCTCCAGCCCCCGGCGGCAGTCTGGGCCTGCGTGCACCTGTGCCTCACTTCAGGCTCTGTGGCTCAACCGTCCAAGTGGTTATGCTCTGTGTTAGCATCTCACAGTGGCTTAATGTCCCCAAAAACCTTTTGGGAAATAGAGATGGAAGGGGGAAGTAAAATAGTGGACGTCGTGGACTGAATGTTTGAGTCTCCCCCAAGTTCATACGCTGACACCCTTCCCCCAGTGCGATGCTGTCAGGAGGGGGCCTCTGGGAAGTCAAGATGTCACAGGGTGGAGCCCCACGATGAGTGACCTTACAAAGGAGGCCCAGAGAGCCCCCTCCTCCGCCCACTCTGTGAGGCCACAGGAGAAGACCCTGCCTGTGGTGTCTGTCACAGCAGCCCGAGAGGACAAAGGCAGGAATGATTACGGCTTCTCCCAGGAGCCCGGATGACCGTGCAGTCTCTGCCCACTGCTCAGGCCGTGTCCAAACCAAAAAGACTCAGGGGACTATGGTGGCTTAGTCACGGGATGCAGGTGTGTGGGGTGGAGAATTACCCATTGGTGTACGTGTGTGTCTACATATTTATATACAAGTATGAATAAAAGAACCTACAAACATGAATATTGTCTGAAATGAGAGACAGAATCACAACACACTTTTGAGGTTTCTATAACATGCGGTTTGCAGACATGCTTGTCATACGTGCTCCCTGCTGGCCACTCGGCTTCCGTCCTAGCTGCCCCATGGTCAGTTCTGAGACTTTTTGGAGACGCCACCTTGCAGCAGTGTGTGTGGGAAATGGGGACACTAAGTGGGGTCCTGAGCGAGGTCATGACCCCGGGGTGGGGGTCAGGGTGGGTTTATGAGCCACCGAGAGGGAGATGACATCCATGGACTGGTGAGGAATGGAACGGGGGTGCTGGAGAGGATACCCACTCTGAGCTGGAGGAATGGGTGTGGGGAAGCCGCTCTGGTTCTTTAAGGGGAGCGGAGCAGACCTGGGCGATCACTGAGTTTCGTGGCTGCCTTGTCCAACCTGCTGTTACAGGTCACCTCGTGTGTGCTCCCCGTCGAAGGCTGCCTGCCTCGGGCTCAGGGCGCAGCACGCAGGCTGCCAGACATGTTTGGTGTGTGAATTAGCAAATGGGAAACGTTGGAGGCCCTCCTCCTGGGGAGGGCACGATGACAGTCCCAGCAGTTTAATGTCATTGGCTCTCCCGCTGAAGGCAGTTAACCCGGACTTAATAAATGTGCCTCTTCAAATCAGTAATGAGTCCTGTTACGGCTGATGACTGAAATGCCTTCATTCTTTTCTGGTGTAAACAGTCAACAGATGACCTGTTTTATTTTTTACAATATACCAAAATGATTCTGTCTAAACTTACATGGCTGAAAGTGTTTTCCACACAGACCCACTTTAGAAGCTACTTAAATATATTGATTTCATCAAAATTAAGAATGTGTGCTCTTTGAAGTGTACTTTAAAGAGAACGAAAAGGTAAGTCAGACAGGGAGAAAATATTTGCCAGTCACAAACCCAATATAGGACCAGAGTCCAGAATATGTAAAGGTGCTCAACAGTAAGAAAATGAACCATTCCCTAAAAATACAGAAAGGATTTCAGCAGACACTTCGCTAAACAAGAGATTGAAGGGCAAATAATAGAGGAGAAGACGATCAAGGTCCTGGTCACCAGGGAACTGCAAACTTCAAGGACCATTCTCACAGAAAGAGAACAGCTAAAGAATATCAGCTGACAATAACAGGTTCGGATGAGCGTGTGGACATGGGGACTGTCACACGTGCGGCTGCTGATCCACAGCAGCACAGCCCTGGCACAGCGCCTGCAGCTTGTTTATGAAGTTCACCCTGGCACCCTCCAGGTGACCCAGCAGTGCCATGCCTCAGCGGTCACCCAAAGGACGTGACAACTTCCCTTCCTTCACACGGGAACCTGGCTGACTGTCTGTGGTGGCTTCGCTCAGAATCGCCCCAAATGGATGCAGTGCTATTGGCCTTCAGTGGGTGACAGAGGATAAATAAACTGGTGACAGCTGTAATGCAGTACCACTCAGCGACAGGATGGAATGCTCTGAACAGAAGTCTTAGGTGCTTCGTGCTCAGGGTAAGGAGCCAGCCTCAACGGCCACTTGTGGGGTGGCTCCACTGGTGACAGCCTGGAAAAGGCAGCGTTACCGGATGGGAGACAGGTCCACGGTTGGGACTGGGGGAGGAATTGCCTGCAAAAAGCCATGAGGGATGTTTCTGGAGTCATCACACTATTTTATGTTTTGATAGTGCTTTTAAGACTGTGCTTGTCAAAGCTTGTAGAACAGGGCACTAAAAAGAGTGAATTCCACTGTGTGTTATTATACCTCAATTGATCTGATTAAAAAAAAATGGTGAGGGCAAAAGAGGCAGCCATGGCCTATTTTTAGTTAGAAAATGTCAGAAAAGGACTTGTAGCATCCCTCTGCCCTGCGTGCTGAGTCCTTCAGACGAGCAGCAGCTGGAAGCACCAGGATTCTGGTCTCTCCTGTTAAAACACTGGGTTTAATGTTGGCTTGATAATCTTCATCTCCACACTGTAAACAATAGTATAAATGGAGCCACTTTGTGATGGGGCTGGAGCTCCAGCCCGAGGAATGACGCCTCACACCTTTGAGATGTTAATCCAGGGCAAAGTAACCTTGGGCTGGGCCTCAGCAACAAAGTGTCCCAAAGATAACAAAAAGCAGATGTCATGACTACAGGCTGAAAATTTAAAATGTTGTTTACAATTAATGTTACTATGTTCCATCATCTGCACCCATTGCAACACTTTCCTTCTATGGATATAATTAATTGTTCTCTTTCCCTTGCTCATAAGTCCCCATCACCTTTGTCTCTGCATGAGAACACTGTTCGGGCTTCTGCCTGAATCAGTGCCTCCCAATAGCTGTTCTTATTGATCTCAAATAAATGCTGTTGCCTCTCACTTTGAAAGGCCATTTATTTTTAAGTTAACAACTGTCACAGCTCCAGCGCCCTCCCTTCCCCCAGGAGAACAGTGCCCGTGGAGAAAAATGCACACAAATAATGGGTTTGTAGATACAGATGGAGAACAGACAGTGGGAACCGTATTCTTATTTTCTTCTGTTAATTTTTAATGATAAGAAAGGAATGACCAGTATGGACCTGGAGGACATTATGCTGAGTGAAGTTAGCAGTCACAAAGGACACACACTGTGTGATCCCACTTGTGTGACATCCTCAGAGCAGTCAAATCCCTAGAGACAGAAAGTGGGGAGGTGGGACCAGGGCTGGGGAGAGATGGGGAGCTGGTGTTTAATGGGGACAGTGTCAGTTTGGGGAGGTGAGATGACTCCTGGAGATGATGGTGATGGCTGCACACTGAGCTATGCACTTAAAAATGGTTAATATAGTTTAATTTAGTCTATGTACATATTTTTAAAATAAATGACTAAAAAGAAGCCAAGAAAAAGGAATGGTTCATCACCTCTCATGCGAGACCAGTGGACCGACTCTCATGCGTGTGCTTACTTTCGAGAATGGCCTTTCCACAGCTGTGGTGGGCCCAGACAGAAGCTCAATAATAAACAAGCATCTCTGCCTTCACGGGTACTCTGAGCTTTTCTCCATCGTCCACTCTCTTTTGAGCCCATGACACTGTTTTGGGAGCCCTGGTGCTAACAGAGGCCTCTCTGTTGGGAGGCAGCTGGGCAGGCTCTGGCCACCAGGTGGGGAAAGGGGGGTGTGGGTACTGAGGCGAGCAGTGTCCAGTCTGTGAGGTGTGAGTGTCACCTGTTAGGGACATGGCAGGGAGGACTCACATCATCCCTGTAAAGCACTATGTGTGGCTCACAGCCCACAGTGAGCCTTCAGTGGAGGTGGGCATATCAGTGTGGCAGTTCGATGCCAGGTGGCCTGGAAGTGTAAGTGGCCCCGGCCAGGTGCAGGCCCCTGCAGACAGGAGCAGGGCTCCCTGCCCCGGAGGCACCCTGGTCGGGGCTCGTCCAGGTGCCTGGCTCATCCGGTCCTGGCAGAGCCCGCTCTGGCGTTGCGTTGGATACCTCGGTCCACTGGCCCGCGTGAGGCTCAGGTTCTTGTCGGAGCATGACTGACTGTCGTTTAGAAATTTTTGGCTGTCTGTTGTGCTGCTGAAGGTGTTAGAGTTACAGGTGTGGGGTGCAGACTGTTTTCTCCTTATGGGAAGGATCAGACTGAACACCTAGAAAGCCTGCAGACTGCGTCAGAGCACGAATCCCAGGCCTGTGGCCAGTAGATGCACAGATGGTGTGGGCCAAGGGCTGCTGCCAGACCCCACACCTCACTCAGGTGGGCAGGGAGGGGGGCCACCTGCAGTCTACCAGCCTCAGCCCCATATGCCTGGGGAGGGTCCTTACAGTCCACTCCCTGCACTGCTGGCCTTTCTATGGAGATGTTGCCTAAATTCCCACGCCCCCATCACCGGCCGTCTGGTGGACTTCAGAGGGAGTTCCTGTTCAGACTCCTCGCTGACACTTGCTGATGGCTTCAGGTGAAGGAGAAAAGGAATTTAAGACGGTCTCCTTCTCCCTCCTCCCTCCGAGGCACATGCAGGTCAGGACATCCGGGTGGCGCAAAGAGACTGTGTTCCCAAGCAATGTCACATTGTCACCCCATGTTCAGCAGAGTGTGAGTGCTTTGTAAACAGGTGAAGATGCTGTGAAAATGCCATGTACACAGGTGACCAGGACAACACTCATTGCTTCTCTTGGGATCCCTAGTCGTGGCAGCTGCGTCTCAGTGGTCAAGGTGATTTGTCCAAGATCACAGCGGGTCACAGGGGGTAGAGTCCGGCTATGCTGTTGCCCTCAGACAGCTTGGGGTCCCCAGGGAAAGGAGATCAATCGGCTCGAAGACATTTTCCTCCAGGCTGTGTCACAGTGACACAGTCCCCACCCTCCCTTTGAATTCATAGGGCTTCTCCATGCCCTGTCCCTGGGAAACCCAACATGAAATTCAAATCTGTCTCTGGAGGATGAGCCTTCTCACTGTGATGGTGCCACTAGCCCTGTTGTCTGAGGGCCCTTCTCCCCATCTTTGCACAGATTTGATGTCAACATGAACTGGACCCCAGGGAAAGGCAAAATTTGGCGCAGTCCTTGAGTGTTGAGTGCAGACGCAGGGTGATTTTAAAGAGAGGAAGAAAAATGGAAACGCTGAATGCAGGTGTCACTTTCCAATTTTTGAAGGCTTGGCCTTGACTCTCCTTTGGTTTCAAATCCACTTGCTGGGTCTTTCTCTCCCTCTCCTGCCATGTTTCAACCCACTCTGGCAAACCAGAGAGCTCGCTCTGGGTGTGTGTCCATCGTGGAAAAGTCACAGCACTTTCTGCCTGCGCACAGAAACCACTTAGTCCGCATCCATCTTTTTAGCACTTTAAATGGGTGTCAGTTTAACTCTTGGCTACTGATTGGAGAGAGACACGATTCAGGGAAAACATTCTTGTAAAAAGGGATTATTGGTTTTCATGCTTCTGTCAGTTCTAAGCAAGCGTTTTTTTTTTCTCTTTTTTTTTTTTTCTGATGGAAACAAACAAAAAAGCCCAGTTGGATTTTCTAGCCCAAATTAGGGACTGCACAGCTTCCTGGGAAATAACTGCCTTTTTCCTTGTTTCCTTCTCAGTGCCTTAAAAATTGGACTGAGCATGGTTAGCACATCGGAAGCCGTTCTAACTGTGTTTTTGTTTTGGGCTGTGTTAACAGATCAGAGCCACATGGCCGCCACTGCTGGCACCACAGCTGCAGGGAGGCTCAGAGACAGGGCGAGGTGACAGCACAAAGGGCTCCGTGCCACCTCTGTGTGAGGATTAAACCCTCCGCAGACACCGCGCCGTAGAACCCATGCTCACTGGCTATTAATTGGTCAGCCTCGTGCCCAGGGCAAGGGAAGCAAAAAACAGGAATAGTGTAAGCAGTCCTGATCCTGCTCGTGCACTCCATGCTTTGGGAAAATAAAAACAAATGTTTGTGCTGGCGAATTGTAAAATCCCCTACGACGCCCTTTATTCCCTCTTGTGCTTTTAAATAGAACGCATTAAGCTCGCCAGGGGTAGCGGGATCTGGCACGGTGCCGCGTCCCTCCTCCTGGAATGAAAGCCGTCTGTGTGATGAGGACAGTGAGGCCCAGTAATTTACTACTTCGGCTGTAATGTTCAATGCTCCCCACTGCATGAAGTGAAGCTTTCTGTCCGTAATTACGGTGGGTGACAGGACTGGCACACTAATGTGCTCCGCTATTTAAAAGACTTTCTTCTCAGCCAACATGTTTTTAATATGTCTTTGGGAAGGCTGCTGGGATTAGTCCTCTCCTTTTTGTCTGCGTTTTCCCTTTTAAAATATTATCACTTGAAGATTCAAATATTTGTGAAACCGGAAAGGAAAAGGAAATTTTAAAATATAGTCAAACCTTGTTGTCTCTTTAGTCTGCCCCAGAGTTCTGCTTTCAGACAGAGACCCACAATGGACCGTCAGCGCCACCAGAAACGGAAGGAGACACTCTGGGCCTCTTGTTCTGGCATGTGACAAGAGCCACCTTCTTTCTTTGGGTAAAATTGCTCCCTGCTGGTGGGGTGTCAGGCGGGGCTGGCCACCTGCTGTCCCCTCACGACATGGCTTTGTCCACCTAACCTTCACCATCAGTCTCGATGGCGCCCCTGTGTATGGCTATCTCTCAGCATGCAGTACCCTTCCAGCACCCAAATACTCTACGGTGGAAAAGGCAGACGCAACTAATGGAAATAGCAGACACCTGAAGGTGCTGAAGAATAGACTGTGTGACTAAGGCAGGACTTTTTCACTCCCAGCAGAGCAGCAGCACCATCTGCTCTCGTCCAAGGAGGAAGGGACCATCCTTGTGACCCAGAACTTCAGCTGCTTTCTTGTCAGAAGCGGAAGTGGCCACCATGTCGGGGAAATCTGACGCTGAAAAGGAGCCAGGATGGTCATAGGAACTAAGGGTCCATGCCCCAGAGAAACACCTTTCGTACTTTCCTAGTTACCGGGTATGAAATCTGAATACGCCGGACATTTTGTTATTTTACGGATAAGATGCTGTAGCTCAGAAGGCTGAGGCAGTCTGCCGAGCCACACAGCATGAAGGACTGTCCCCTGCTCACCACCCACATTCCTTCAGTGCAATAGTGCTTTCTTGTGATTCAATCAATGGCCCCTAGGAGTCGGTGGTGGCTTTTGGCCACGTCCACCTCCTCTCTTTCTGACAGAGCACGTTGACCACAGATGCTGAGAGGGTTGTTTCCATTAGAGATGAGACTGTAGGCAGCTGATGTGGGCTCCCCAGAGCAGAACACATGGTGCCCTCACTGCTCTCTGCGAGACACCTGTTGACAGCTTAAGGTCACCGCAGGGTGTGGCCATCCATTGGTTGGCAACATGCAGACTTTTCAGATAACATTTAGCGGTCACATCTTGACTTATGCCATCTTTATTGCCTTGTATGAGTTTGGAATTATTATTATTGTTACTTTTTAGTATTCTGATCTTGGAATTTGTCTTTAAAAACTGCAAAAAGTTTTGAAAACCATTAGATACTTCAGATTTCACTTAAGCTCTCTGATGATGATTGCCAGTTTTTTAAACACCACACTTTTACCATGTTATATATGTTAAATTTGAGGGCTTTTCGAGAAGCTCAAATAACAAAACTCTCTAGAATAGACTGGTAGAACGAGGAAGTAATGATCAGGTAGGATAATAATTCGCTTAAGAATTCTGACATCAACTTATTTAACTGAGTGGTTTGATGGCAGTTTTCATAACTGACATTTATTCACTCCTACATGTATCATATATTTTTAAAACAGGACATATTTAATATATACACTGTGATGAGTTTGCAGATATACACCCATGAACCCATCACCATAATCAATACAATAAACATATCCAATACCTCCGAAAGCTTCGTCCCACCCTTCTTTTTCTGGTGGTGAGAAGACGTTACTCTAGACACAAGCTCTTGCCACAGGTTTCGTGCACAGAACAGCAGTTTTCTCTGCAGGGGTTCTGCTGGACTCACTCATCTCAACCACTGACACTATACCCTCTGAGCACCCGCATGTCCTCCCCAGCCCCTGCTACCACCTTTCTATTCTTCATTTCCTATAGTTTGACTATTTTAGATTCCACATCTGAGTGGGACCATGCAGCATTTGTGTTTCGGTAATTGACTTATCTCACTGAGCATAATGTCCTCCAGGTTCATCCATGTCGTGTGACGGCAGGGTTTCTTTCTTTTTAAAGGCTGAGTACTTTTCCATTGTGTATATACTGGGGGTGCCAAAAAAAAGTATACATATTTTAAGAAAGGAAAAAACTGTATTAAAATTGTAATACTCAATGTATACTGACAACAAAAGATGAATACAAGTCATGTTTGACTCCTGCAATTACAAGAGGTGCTCAAAGTGGTTACCATCAGTGTAATTTTAATACAGTTTTTTCCTTTCTTAAAATGTGTATACATTTTTTTGGCACTGTCTGTATATACATATTTTCTTTATCTGCCTGTCTTTCAGGGATATTTAGGTTGTTTCCATATCTTGGCTATTGTGAATAATGCTGCAATAAACATCTTAAACTCTTCCAAAAAATTGAAGAAGAAACACTTCCAAATAAACTTTATGTAGTCAGCATTACCTTGATATCACAGCCAGACAGACACCACAAGAAAACTATGGTCCAATGTTCCTGATGAACAGATGTAAAAATCCTCAATAAAAAATTAGCAAACTGAATTGAAAAGCACATTAAAAGGATCATACACCACAATCAAGTGGGATTTCTCCCTGGGATGCAAGGATGGTTCAACATCCACAAATCAATTAATGTGACATACAGATGGGCAACAGGTACATGAAAACTTAATCACCAGAGAAATGCAAATAAAAACCACAATGAGATACCACCTTATTCCTGTCAGAATGGCTATCATCAATAAATCAGTAAACAACAAGTGTTGGTGAGGATGTGGAAAAAAGGGATCCCTTGTGCTCTGTTGAGATTGCAAATTGGTGTGGTGATGATGGAAAACAGTATGGAGTTTCCTCAAAAAATAAAAAATAAAGTTACCTTATGACCCAGTAATACTACTTCTGGGTAGAATTGGAATCAGGATGTTAAAGAGATACTGCACTCTCATGTTCACTGCAGAGTGATTCACAAATATTTTTAAATAGTTTACTATCTATGAGTCACTGTCAGGTAATTTTCGGGGAGAAAGAGAAATAAACTAAGTGCTGTTATCCTGTAGATGAGAAGAAGAGACATGAACTCTTCTAGGGGTGATGACAAATAGGAAGAAGTCACATGCGAGAAGCACAGATAAAGTGTTGAGAAGGTCCTAGGAAAGATGACATCCACCAGAGAGATTTATAAAAGGGCCCAGAAAGGAGGTGGACAGCGTGAATCCGGATGGATGATTGAATCTGGAACTTGTGGAATCGATCCAACCAAACGAAAGACATAATCAGGTCTTGGAGACAGTTATGAACAGGACTTGCATGGGGAATGTGAGCTGTTCAGTTTGGAGGAAGTGTGTCCTTTAGAGGATGTGAGGCGGGAACTCGGATGTGACTCTGAGTAGTCTGGACTTTGTCAAGGCAACACTGGAGAGCTGCAGGTACCTAGAACTGGAAGGCCCCTTGTAGCTTTTACCTAGCCTGACCCTCTCCCTGATGCATGAGTTCTGCGTCTAGCCACAGTTCATCTGGGGGCAGGTCCCCTGAGCCACCGAGCAAGGGCATGTCTGTTTGTGCAACACAACTGATACGACTGCTTGCCACACAAGCCCATTTGTGGGCATTATGTGCTTATCTGCTTTGTCAGAAGGTGCATGAGTTACTCAGATTTGAACTGCAATGCATACATCTTTCCAAATCCAGCTATTGGAAATTATAAGCCAAAATATTGATGAAAACATGCATTTCTATACACTGTAGGGTTATCAAATGACAGATAACTAAAAATACTAGCACTACATTAATAGAAATTTATCCTTCACAGAATGAAAAGTGGCAACTTGAAATCATGCCTAACTCAAACTAACATTAAGCTGTGTTTCTAACAAGCATTCCTCCACAGACTGTGGGATCCTACTTATCTGTGGGTGCATGTGTTCACAGGCACTTTGGACCAGCTAGGAGTTATCGTAAACAGAATTTCAGCCTTTATTAACTCGGAACACTAATTTTTAGTACACTTTATGACTCGTAGTGACCATATGTAAATAATATTCGGATATAAACACAGATAAAAATCTATGGAACCAATTGTTTGTAAGAACCCAGGAGAAGAGAACCCATAAAGACTCTGTCACATTTCTTAACAGCCAGGCACCCTACTGCGGAATGATCCTGAACGAGTGCTTTGTCAGCCTTAAAAGAATGTGCACATACTATTCCACAGAGATTTTACTCCCCAGCCAGACCTCCCCAGAAAGGTTTTCTTGTATTATTATAATCTACCTCCTTGTCAAGTCTACCTCCTAAAACCCACAGGGCTAGTAGAACTCTATTTGTACATGTCTTCAACTATCAGACAAAAACTAATTGTAATTATTCTGTATTTCATTTTTTTTTGGGAGGGGGTCAGAAGAGAAACTAAGGTATCATGTTTTCTTGTTAAACTTTACGTTGCTTAATTGTTCACATTATTGCATCCTGGTGAGATGTGTTTGCTGTTCAATCCTAGCACCTACTGCATCCCCCAGGCTTTCCAGGTTCATGTGCCTTAATGATTTTAGGACCTATGTCCACATCTAACATAAGACAAGGTGAAGGACAGCACCTCCACCTCCTATTCTTCCTGTGAACAGTAGTCTCTGGGTGTGGTCTCTGACCAACGTGGTAGTCTGGTGACGGTCATTTATACAATTACAAGATGATGAGTTATGCTGTAATTTAGCTCACACTTCATTATCTCACCCTTAAAGAAAAGAGTTCAGTGTAAGAGTTCAGCCCATGTGTTGGGTACCTACTGTGTGCCTAAGAATGGGACTGCAGAGATGGGCATGATACTGCGTCTACACTTGAGATACTGCTTTTGAGAAAATGGGTCATTTCAGAACATTGCGGTGATGGCAGTGGTAGGAGAATGCATGGGGTGACTGGGTGGGTGAGAAGTGGCCATGATCATGACATCCTTCACAGAAACCCTCCCTAAAGGATCAGTAGGAGCTGCCCCAGCACAAGGGATTTGGGGCTCTAGGTGGAGGGACCTGGCTGAGCGAGTCTGAGGAATCAAATGGCATGGCGTGTCCATGAGGAGGCAGGGATCCGTGCGCTAGAGGGTCACGCATGGGCCAGTGCAGGAGTGGGCACCAGGTCAGAGCGAGGCTAGTTTGTCCATTGAGGGATTTGGACCGTCTCAGGAAGAGAGGCCAGTTAGAAGATGGAGCAGTAATGCGGGACAGTAATGACGGTGCCCACAGCTGCAGTGGCTTCTTGGAACATTGGAAAAGGAAATTTGTCCAGTGTAATTTCTTCGTAGTATATCTTTGTGATCGGTTTTAAGTATTCATAAATGGTCTATGGGATGATCTTTCCTAGAATTTTCCCTGAGATTCCTATGACACCTACTGAGCTTTTGTTTTTAGAATATACATTCATCCCTTTTTGAAAACAGGAGATATTTGCTCAGATCCCATACCTAGGCCACTTCCCCATCCTTAGAGTGGAGGAAAAGGGTTACACAAAGAAAGAAAGGCATGTTTGAAAATTTGGGGTTAGAGTTCACATAGTTTTAAGGAACTAGCAAACCAATATGATTAAAATTGGGAAAGAAATGAGGAGAGGGCAAAAATAAGGGAAAAAGTCGTGGAAGACACTGCCGACCATTTTAAAGCTTTGGAATCTTATCTCAAGCACCATAGGACTCCACAGGGGAGAGACATGGCCAGTTTTGTGCACATAACGAATTGATCAGACCCAGGGACAGGGGCTGGTGGTGTGAGAAAGGACGAGGACGTCAAGCCACAATCCAGCAGAGGCAGAGGATGTCAGCAGGGGTCACGAACACTGGGCAGAGTGGGATGTTGGGGCCTCTGCTACTTGGTGACGGACGGAGCTTAGTTGTGATGCTGTGCCCTGCTCAGAGCAGGCTCTCCAACCACACCTCCCCCCTCAGTCTCCTCATCTGCAGGGTGGGACATTACTTCTCCATCTCACAGGTTTGCTGTGAGGATGACTTAAACCCCGTAGAACGGCATGGGGAATAACAGAAGTACTGGTTGCTGTGAGTTGATGGATTTGGGGCGGATTTGAGGCATGTTGGAGGTGACGCCTGCGTCCTGTGGGCAACGTGGCAGACATGGTGCTGTGGCCAGAAGCCAGCTCTGGGAAGGGTCATTCTGGGGGGTTGTGGCCCTGACACGCATCACTTCTGTGCGGGATTTTGGGGAGAATGTACGTGAAAATGTGAGATAGATGGTCTTTGAGGAGCTGTGGAATCAGCCCAGGAAGCAGGGGCTGTGGCTAAGAGGCAGGCGTGAGAAAGAGCCAGACGCCTTTGGGAGGTGACAGAGGTAACCTGTCTGAACCAGCGTGGATTATGGAGGGTGTTAGCGGATGGAGGAGAGGAAGAGTTAGAGTTGCATTTTAAGTAATCCCGTTATCACCAGAGTTGGTGTTGTCTGCATGAGAATGATAAAGACTTGAATTCAGTGCTACAAGGATGGAAAGGAGATATTTCACAGAAACATAGCTCTGTGCGACCTGCTGACTTGCAGTATGGGCTCAGGGCAGAGAGGTTTCAGATTGGACAAGTGGGGTAGATCCCCATGGTGTTCGCCAGGATGAAAAATGCAGAGTCAGACGCGAGTCTGTGGGGGAGGGAATGTGGTGAGTTTGGTCCTGTGGTCCTTCAGGTGGGCTGACCAGCAGGCAGGTGGGTCACTTGTGGGAGCCAGGGCACCCGGGTGACATCCCGGGCAGGTGCTGGCCCTGGTGTTTCTGGGGTGGAGTGGACATGAGCCCTATACCAGAGGCCGTCAGCGTTTTTGGGGTGGAGCGGTGGACAAGTGCATTTTGAAAATGATGCCTGATAGGACACCGGGCAGGGCCCCAGGCACACGGGCGCCATCTCCTTCTGCATGTGGGCGCTGCCACGCTTTCTGTTCTCCAGCGTGGACATAAGGAAAATATGGTCCTCAGGCTGCTGTTCCAAGTGTTTCTGAGCAGTTTTCTTCCTTGGGGTTTATTGATTTATTTTCTCACATATTTCTTTAAGGTGATGTGACAGAAGCCAGCACACTTTTGTTCTAATCTCCTGCTTTTTGTCCCCAAAGTACAGATTGTTGTGCTCTGGGCCTCAATTGCCTCATCTGTGAAAGGGGAGAATGACGCTGTACCTGCCCAACTGGAGGGATTGTGTGAAATTTCCCGGGTGACATGCGACAGAATAGGAGTCTTCAAATGGCCCTTGGAATTGCCCCACAGCCTGAACGACTGTGAAATGGAGAAGGGTACACATACTAAAAACAGAGGCAAAAGAGTGTGATGCCTTCTCTTTTTTACCTGGTAGGCTCTTCCATATTTTTTAAAGTGCGAGAGAGACCTTCCAACGGGAATTCGGAGTGTTTTATGCTTGATGAATATTTTGCATGAATTTTGAACTGAAGTTGGCAGATACAGGGCTGAGCAGTGGAAAGGAAAACGTGTAAGTCAGTTAACCTTCTGTGTTTGGGCTTTATCTCCAGACGCAAAGGCCACTGGGATGAGTCTCCACAGGCCGCCAGGGGCATAAAGCTGGGTTTTGTGGGCGGATGAGAATGGTATGTGTTCTCTAGCACAGAGTCTCCAGACCTGGTGAAAAGTCATTTGTCTTAGAGGCAGTTAAACAGGATGGTGAGAAAAGTCTCAACTCCTTTGAAAACAGCTAAAACACTGCATTTTCAACAAAAGAAATGCATTTTGAAAGTGAGAAGTTGTTACTACATGATTAAAGAGAAAACTGGAAACTAGGAAAGTAAAGCACCTTCTCGATGGGGAAAGAGAGAGGGAGGGGTGAGGAAGGAAGAGAGAGTAAGGGATCGATGGAGCAGAGGGATACAGAGCTCTGGATGGAGCAGGCAGGACGGTGGGGAGAGGTTCAGTGGTCCGCAGAGAACCTGGGAGAGCAGGGTGGGGACCCCAGGACGGAGGCAGAAGATGGGGTGACTCACGGGGTAGGAGGGTGCAGGGAAGAAGCCCAGGCCCCAGGGTGCCCCCTCTGCTGGGTTGCACTCACCTGAGAGGGGGAAGGAGGCTCAGGCCCTGCCCACCAGCAGAGGGGAGCTCCACGCCTGGGCCCTGGGCCAAAAGTCCTCGTAAAGCTTCCAATTCTTACATTTAGGGTAAGTTCAGGGTCTTGAAAGGGGGCCCGAAGCTGCCTGACAGCCTAGGAGACCTAGACAGCCTGGCCAGTGCTGATTGCTTCTGCTTCCATGGAAACGAAAGAGGTGGGGAGACAAGGTAAGGCTTTAAAGACAGCCTTCTTTTTATAAGTTCCTGTACCTTATCCTTTTCCATCTGCCGCCGTTCCCATGGCAACCAGATCGCAAAGGCCAGCAGCAGCCACAGCTCTTATTTGCACAGTGGATTCTGCCAAGTGTGAGAGTACCTGGCTCCTCTAGGCAGGCAAGGGCGGCCTGTGCAACCAGAGCCCCAGAGTGGGCGATGGAAGCGCCAGAGGGCTGCGGACGCCCTGGCCCTCTGTTGTGCAGATGAGACTTCAGATGCTGCACCCCGTTGGGGACACGTGAGTGTGCTGGCCATAGCAAGTTCACCAGCTGCAGACGACTTGTGGCCCACAGTATTTTCCTTCCCTAATGAGCAGAGATAGAAGTATTGGGCTGCCTGTGGGTTGGAGAGTGTGGGGAGCCATGGTTGCAGTTAACTTTAAAGCCTTAACAGAATGGCTCGGTTTATACTTAACCTATTTCCTCCCCCTGAAGCAATTGTCTCTGCCTGCATCTGGAGAGTGCTTGCATGCTGCTCAGGAATGTGGTGGGAGTGGCCAGTTCCCAGAACAGAAGGCTGATGCCTATCAGGGCAATTGATAAGATAATTACATTTGGGAGTTTCAGTAAATTTTGTGTCTCCTGTGTTAAAGTTAAAGTTTTACTGTTAACTAGGTAATGCATTTTTGTACTTGCTAAACTGCACGTCCACAGAAGGTATAAATTCTGGGGACAGAATAAACTCAGGGTCTCCAGGAACACTGGGGTCCGCGATCGCCATCATCAAAGTGTGAGTGCCTTTTTTCATTCCCACTCCCCTTGTCAGGAACCGTTCGACTCGTGGCGGCTGGCCCGCTACAGGAGAGTAGAGGTCTTGGGACAGATCATGGCAATTCTTCCTGGAATGCTCCCCCAGCACCAGTTACTGCCACTGGAGAACAGTGTTCTGCCTCTTCTGTGCCAGTTGTGTGGATGTGGGGCAGTCACACTTCTGTAAACCCTGCATTTCTCCTCTGACCAGAGGACTAATAACCCTTTATCAGACATGGCTATTGCCGTTCCTCAAAACTCCGAAAACAAGCATGGGGCTATCAGTGTCTCAGTAAACACAGGCGGACCACAGCCTCACCCTGTGCATCTCTCGTCGGATGCGAGGCTGGTGATAACTTTCAAGGAGCTCTTGCTTTGTTACTATTAACCTTGGGTTTCTGGGGCAGACTAGGCCCAGAGGTGAATTTTATGCTAGATTTAAATTGACTGTGGGATTTCTATGGGCCACAAATGTCTCTGAAAATCTGAAGGCAGGTGTGGGCCTGCTCTCCAGAAATTCTGGCCAGGTGCACTTTTATCCCCTGGGAGGGACTCACTGTTTGGAAGGCCACCTGGGGGAAGGCCCCCTCCTTAGAGAGCTTCAAACTGGTGCCTTGGGGACATCATCATGCTCAGGTTCACTACGTGATCACGTGTCGCTGTTCAGTGTTTCTGCTAAGTGAAGACTCTCAGTTCATTAAACCTTCAGAAAACCTTGCCTGAGCCCATGAGTAAAGATCTGGGGACGCAAAGGTAAGTAAGATACCAAAGCCACCTACACTCCAGTTGTGTACCAGCCTCCTGGCCCTCCCCCAAACACTGTGAAAAGTCCCATCAAATGTGTAACATTAATTTTTCCATTACTGTTCTCATTTCCTCAGTGAAACCGAGCTACACTGACAACGCAGCTGACTCCCAGAAGCAATCCCGAAAACCTAAGGTCGAGACGCTACCGCAGGTCCCATCCTGACTCTGACACAGGGCGGGAAGACTTCAGCGGCCGAATGGACTTGGAGTTACAAGATTCTCTCGTCTCTTCCTTGCTGTCTTAACATCCCTGCTGAAGTAGCTTAGAACGCTGGGCCCAACTGTTAAATCTGGGTGTCACATTTCTGTACACTGACATAGTTTGCAAGATTTCAACATGACAATATGACAATGGGCATAGCCCCTGGCTGGGAGCCCTGCGTTCCACAGTGTTGGCCATGAGGCACTAAATGGGCATCTGCAGAGGAGCAGGACTGCGAACAGATGGGTCCCAGGCTGAGGGTTCCAACCACCAGTGCACTGTCCCCAAGGGACAGGCTGGGTTCTGGGTTAGTAAGCACAGCCTGGGAGGCTTGTGGGAGGTCGCATGTCAGCATCTCAGCTGCAGGACAGGCTCTCTGGGTTGACAAGAACTCCAGTTAGTAGCTGGGGGGACAGAGCCCAGTTCTTACTGCAGGAGTGAGACCAGAGGCTGGGAAGCCAATTCCAAGGGACTGGGGTCAGGGCAAGTGTCTGCGACACAGACCAGAACGTAGGCAAGCCACCCACCATGTGGACCCAGGAGGAACCGGAAGAAATCCTGGCATTTGAGAGGTGTGCTGGAACCTCTGCTGGGGCAGATCGCCCATGACACATAGGATAAAAGTTAGGGACAACAGAGCCTTCTGGATCCTCCTCGGGGAGATGGAGCTATGTAGCCAGCCTTGGTAGCTCAGATTCTGGGCAGCGTGAAGACTTGCAGACAGAGAGCTGGGAGCAGGCAGCTAGAGGGGTCTCGGCCTGGACCTGGCCAGCAGCTCTGTGCCTGAGGCAGACGAAGCAACAGCACACTGGACACACGTGCCATCCTGGGTCACCTCTGCCTCTGTCACTTGTCATCTGAGACTGGACAAATGACCGCCACCTCTGGCCTGGTCTGGAAGTGAAGGGACAACCCTCCTCTCCTTGAAAGGTCGGCATGAAGATTGAAGAAGACCGATGTGCAAATATTTTCATCCAGTGCATATGAATGTTTTGGGGGAGCATAGAACTAACTCTAGGAAGCTACCTTACACCAGGTTTTCCCTGCTAGCACTCATGGGAATGGTCTGCACACCTGCCGTGGCTTGCCCTCTGAGGACACTGCTATGACTCAAACTCTGAAACTGTCTGCATGTCCAGCTGCTGGGCACCCGTGACTTTCTCAAGTGGTCAGAGACAGTGCGTGGCTTGGGCAAGTCAGTTCTATTTCCTGGGGACAGTTTGTACAGCTGTGAAGTGGGGCTACAATAACTACAATAAACACCTTTCTAATGACAGAATCTTGGCTGTGACCAAAACACGTAGTCCCTGAGGACTGTACACCCTCTGGAAAACAATTCAACAAAATAAGTGCCCAATGAAGGAAGAGGATGGCCTGATGGGTGCTCACAGAAGCTTGCTGCTGGCCTGCCTGGGTTCAAATCCTGGCTCTACCCCAATAGCTTTGGGACTTCTTAACCTCTGAGAGTCTTAATTTTGTTTCCCTCCATAACTATAAAAATATTATACCTACTTAACACCACCAAATTGTACACTTAAAAATGATTAAAATGATAAATTTTATGTTACATATTTTTTACTATAATAAAAAAGCAAAGAAATAAAAAATCCAGCACACACACACACACACACACACACACACACACACACGCGCACGCGCACATGAACCTCTCACTTTACCTTCTTGTTCATGCATTGAAGGGACACTACGAGGACACAGCCCCGTCAGCACTGCATGTGTGGAAGCTCATGTGTAGCCCGTCTTCAGTCTGTGTCCTAGGCTTCCCCTGAGATGCTGGTACACTTCCCCCATGAACAACAACTTCACAAAACTGTAATCTAGTCAAATGTTTCTTTACACTTTGCAAGGAAGCCCAGAACTAAGTCTGTAACAACTTATAAATTGTATAGCTGTATGTCCTAGCTTATAATCAAAATTATCTTTCTATTTTATCCTGTTTCTGGATGTGATTTTAATATTTCTTTCTCAATTTTTTTTTTCCAATTCTTTTTTTTTTTTTACATCGTAAACATTCTAACAACTGACTTCAATCTTCTTGTAAACTGTGGTGGGCTAATTATTATAACAAAATACATCTTTGAACCTATAGCACACCTTTCAGTTTTCCCTTGTTTCCTTTTTTTCTAAAAATCTCATAGACTATAAATTATAGATTCAAATGATGCTGAAAGTAAAAGTGAAAAAAAATAATGAATTTCAACATAGCATATTTTAACAATTTCCTCTGCCTCCAACAACATAGTTATTTTGTCAGTTGCTTTCTGGACCCTGTCTGCTACAGGGTTTGGGATCTAGACAACCCACTACTGGAAGTACAGGCTCGAATTGTGTAAGTGGCATGACCCTTAATGGCAACTTTACAACTCGGCAGTAATTCCAGGAAAAACTTAGTCATTTTGTTTTAGCTGTGCAAATATCTACAGAAAACCACACTGAGTTCTCCAGTGAGCAGATAATTTTCACCAGTATTTGGCTGGAGAAGAAACAAAGATCTGTCTGGAAAACTCAGGGACCCCTTTTTTTCCTTGTAAGATGCTGTTTTTCTGATCTCTCAGTGGGTGCTTTTTACACTGTTTTTCTGATCTCTCAGTGGGTGCTTTTTACACGATAACACCCAGGAAGTCAGTTTGTTACATGACACCAATGAAAATTTAAAAAAATAAGGTGCTTCTTCCAGCTCCAAAGTGGACAAACTAATGCTAAAACAAAATAAACCACAAGAACAACAACAAATGTGGGGCTGGCTGGGTCTAGCTGTTATTTCTGAATTGCTGGTGGTGCTTGGAAACTCTTCAGTTGTCACACCTGCTTGTCCTTGGGAGACTTCCGCAGCTCTGTTTCAGGAGGTAAACACAAGGCCCACAGGCTGCCGAAATGATGGCCTTTAGTAGAGTTAGGGCTGAGCCTGTAACGACTGCTTCCACTTTCCCTGTATTTGCAAATTGCAGCTTTGGAATTGCCCCTCCAGGTTCAGAAACAACACGGAAGTGACTTAGACGGAAACACCCTTCTCATCCCACTGGGTGCCAGGGGGTTTCTCTTTTGCTGAATGAAAAAGTCAGCCTTCACTTATTCATGACACAGATACACATCAAAGCCACTCTCGGATCTGTCTCTCCCCACGTATGCCATCTTCCCATTCCCACACCCTATATTTCTTGTTTAACAAATTGCTCTTCAGGTGATGTATTCACAATGAGCCCATAAGCACGGCTGAAACACAATTTCCTGCTAGCTTCAGTCAAAATACATTAATCCTCTGGATATTTCCCCAAGACAATACTATCTCTCACGTGCAGACTTTATTTCTCTCCTTCGGCTGCAAGGGAAACAAATCCTTGAAAATTGGTTTGAAAAGTGACACACAGGAAAGTCAGGGCAGAAATTCTTGGTGTGCACAATTTTCTTTACCCTCATGTTTCTGTGATGCCCTGCTTGTTAAACACTCACGTGTGAGGGAAATGAAGAGTAAGAGGAATCCCCCCACAGCCATGTCTCTGTGTAGATGCCTCCACACAGCAGCCCAGACAAGGGCCAGAGGCAGCAGCTTGGCGACAGGTGAGCTTGGCTCTGTCCACTGCCTCTGCCGGGGACCCAGCCCTGGGCTCAGGGGTAGGAAGCACTTGATGCAATGTTTAAAGATTCTGGCACCTAAGCATTGATTCTCCTGACCACTCATCTGTCGGGACTTACGCACGCTCTGCATAGCTCAAAACATGAAGACCTGCCTTTATGTGTAAGTAGGGATGTAGGAGGTAAGTGTGCATGTGTGATCTATGCTTCATGCATGTACGTGTGCAGAGGAACATGTAAGGTACCAGGTATGGATGTAGGCATGTAGGGACCCAGGTATGCATGTGTATATGTATGCATACATGCACGTAGTAAATCATGTATGCAGTACACATACATGTAGTCATACAGCATGTATGTGCATATGTATTTAGGTACACATGTAGGTGCCTATGTAGGTGTATGTGTAAGCATCTGTGTATACATGCACATATGTAGGTAAGCATGCAGGTTGTTGTGTAGACACCTATGCACACGTGTAGGTACAGATGCACGTGTGTAGTAGGTGAGTGTGCACATGTGTAGGTACAGATGCAGGTGTGCAGTAGGTGCGCGTGCACACGTGTAGGTACAGATGCAGGTGTGCAGTAGGTACGCGTGCACGTGTGTAGGTACAGATGCAGGTGTGCAGTAGGTGCGCATGCATGCGTGTAGGTACAGATGCACGTGTGTAGTAGGTGCGTGTGCACATGTGTAGGTACAGATGCAGGTGTGCAGTAGGTGCACGTGCACGCGTGTAGATACATATGCAGGTGTGCAGTAGGTGCACGTGCACATGTGTAGGTACAGATGCAGGTGTGCAGTAGGTGCGCGTGCACATGTGTAGGTACAGACTTACCCATGACTCACTTTCCAGTCTCTCTCGCAGCCTGCTCTGCAGGGATACCACCATGCCAAGGGGCAGACATGCACACAAGGTAGAACACTAACCTGCTGCTGCACTCCTGTCACTGTGTCATGACACATGCCTGATAGGCAGTAATAATGCTCTATCTCACAGTGAAGGCTGTGAGAATAATGGTGATGACAAATCTCCTTTGTCCATCCAACCACCGCACCCCGCTTTCATGCACTGGGACAATAACGGCATGTGCTGGAGCCTGGCCAGATTCTGACTTCTAATGTCATCTGAATGGGTGAAATGTTGGCCTTGGCTTGGAGCCCTCAAGTTTCCTCAGATGAGAAATGAAATATGTGACTTTCCCTGCCCCCTCTGGTTGCATCATCAGATTTCAGCAGTTGAATGTTTGAGGAAGGCTGGCAGGGGATTAAATCTACTTCAGGTGGTGAAAGCTCAGAAGTGATGTGTGTCTGGCACATATTTAAGAGAGAAAAGGCACAATTTCTGGAGGTGCCACATCAGCTAATCACTCACCCAAACTTGGTCACTGGGCCACTGATCTCACTCTGTGATTATAAGAGAAACATTAATGTGCGCGTGCGTATGTGTGCATGTATATACGGATGTGTGTGAGTCACATGTATTTATTGAGCACCGATACACAAATAACTATAGCCTTCTAGCTGGCAACTATGACCGAGATCTTTTTAAATTATTATTATTAATTAGAGTTTATTTGGGTGACAATTGTTAGTAAAGTTACATAGATTTCAGGTGTACAATTCTGTATTACATCATCTATAAATCCCATTGTGTGTTCACCACCCAGAGTCAGTTCTCCTTCCATCACCATATATTTGATCCCCTTTACCCTCATCTCCCACCCCCATCCCCCTTACCCTCTGGTAATCACTAAACTATTGTCTGTCTCGATGAGTTTTTGTTTCTCATTTGTTTGTCTTGTTCTTTTGTTGTTTTTGGTTTATATACCACATATCAGTGAAATCACATGGTTCTCTGCTTTTTCTGTCTGACTTATTTCACTTAGCATTATAATCTCAAGATCCATCTATACATACTTCATTATGTATATATACCACAACTTCTTTATTCATTCATCTATCGAAGGACATTTTGGTTGTTTCCATGTCTTGGCCACCGTAAATAAAGCTGCAGTGAACACTGGAGCACACATATCTTTATGGATACATATTTTCAGATTTTTTGGGTAGATACCCAGGAGAGGGATTGCTGGGTCATACGGTAATTCTATTCGTAATTCTTTGAGCAACCTCCACACTGCCTTCCATAGCAGCTGTACCAATCTGCATTGCCACCAACAGTGTATGAGGGTTCCTTTTTCTCCACAGTCTTTCTGACACTTGTTACTATTTGTCTTGATGATAAGCCATTCTGACGGGGTGAAGTGATATCTCATTGTGGTTTTTATTTGCATTTTTCTGATGATTAGTGATGTTGAGCGTTTTTTCATATGTCTATTTGCCATTTGTATGTCCTCTTTGGAGAAATGTATGACAGAGATCTTATCTGCTCTTTGGGAGATGATAAGTACAATTCCTGAATATTCTCCCAAAATTCCAAAGCATTGATATTCCACATGGGTAACTTTAGATGCACGAGTGAGTAAAACATCTGTTGAACTGAATAATATAGACAAAAAGTATGAAAACTTGAGGGCACGGGGTTGGGGCCACAGATGTGTGGGGACTGTCAGTGTACCTGGAGTACCTGGGCTGGTCTGCAAAACAGATTTGCTTTGCTTGTGTGTTAAACAGTCAGGACTGCTCTTCTGCAATTATATTTGAGTGCGTTCTTCTTGGTGTACGCTTTATTTTCTTATTTTCAGAGATAGGGGAACACAGAAGTCATTATCGACCTCAAGAAAAAGCAACAATGCAGAGTAATGCGGGACAGCGCTTAACACTGGGCCTCAGAGTTGGGGGTCACAGAGCTGGGTGAGGCCAGCCTTGGGAAGGCCTATTACCACACAGGAAGGTGGGCCCATTTCTGCTGGGTATATCAAGAGAAAACAGAGATCTCAACGTTTGTGTGAGGTTCTCCAGTTGAAAATGCCAAGAAAATAGCTAACAGCGTTGGAATTCAGACATATGAAAGTCTGTGCACTGGCTTTGTGCTTGGAGGAGGAAGGGAGAAAGAATACATCAAATTTTCTTAGTTTTCAACGGAAACCTTGCTAACTGGAATTTCTGTGGGTCTCTAACTGCTCTGTGTATCCGAGGCCTGGAGGACCTGTGGGCACAGAGCCATGTGCTCTGAGCCCCAGGTGGCCACTGTGCTGGACTTCAGCCTCTCTCACCCCCTTGGACAGGGCGTGTGTAGCTGGGCGGGGATTAGGCAAAGGGTTTTCAAAGTCCCGGGTTGGTTCTTGTGCAAAGGAAGTGCTCAGGAAGACTGTAACATTTAAACTGCTTCAGCTCTGCTACAAATGATTTAGACAAGCAAGAACAACCCCCCACTAAATAAACATTCTCCACACACACGCATCCCACTTAAAAACCAGAATCATTTGGTGAGCTACCCTCTCACTGGTGCAAATCTGCAAGGGGGGCCCAGCAGAGGCGCTGCGGTTTTCCGGTTTTCCGTAGCTCTCATGGGGGAGGAAACGAAGTGCCCCTTTAGTGAGGGGACAGCAGAAGCAGGGGTGTGGCCGCCTCTGACAAGGAACATAACTGCACAAGTGAAGGTCACACAGCTCCAGCTGGGACACAAACTTATTTCTAAGACTGAGCCATACTCAAAAACACAAAAAAGGGATGGATCTAGACTGCAACAGGCAAAGTTTAGGAAAAACAGTTTAAGGACATAAAATGATCAAAAACATGTTTGTTGTCCAGTCATGTTTTCGGGCTTGTGTTCACTGAGCACAGATCACAGCTCTGCAGAATGAAGAGTGATCAGAGACATAAAAGTCACAGTGGTTCTCACCTACCGTGACCTAAGAGGAAATGCCCAGGAAATGCCCTGCCCTTGGCACCAGCAAGGACCCGCCAGGATTCCAGAGAGGAGGAAGGGGCAAAAGAAAAAACAGACAGAAGGGAATGAATCGAATTTAGAGCAGACTGCAGTCTTTCCATTGTACTAATTTAAATACTAATATAGCAACTCCTCATTTTATGAAAATCGCAGAAATTATGTGAGAAGGCCATATTTTTGTTTCTTCATTTGCTTTACAAAATCATTCAATATGCAGTATCCATTCTATTATTTTTATACATACTAAAATCTCTCTTAAACGTATGAATACTTTATAAAAATTTATAACATATTACAGATTTTTGAGGCAAATACTCTCTTTTAAAAGATACAGACATCATTGCAGGTTTGGTAAAAAATGGATGTGCAAAAATCCTGCAGTTGACACTGCCTTTTTAATTATGTTAAAAAATGATACACAGCAAAGTGAAAATGGTAATATTTGTTCACACCACAAGTCAGTTTGGGTGGCCAGTGGTCTGTGTCTGGTTTGCTGCAGGGTGACACATGGCGGTTCCTACAATTTGCTGTGGGCAGAAATCTTAATGACGGCCACTGCTGGGTAGTGCTCTGCAGGGGGCATTACCAAATTGGTGTAAAAATAGACGAAAGGCCAAATGCCCAGGGAGATCGCAGGGTCTCACTGAATACATATTTTCCCCCAAGGCTGTGTGATCCTTGATACGCAGGCTGCAGGACCCTCTGTTATCAGTTAGCCTTCCCCTGAGGGAAGAGATCCTTAGTACTGGGGAGAGGGTCAGAGTCACCTGTGTCAGCCATGCTCTCTGTATGTCACGGCCTACGAGGGTTCTGATGATGAAAGCAGACCTCTTCTCCTAACCAGGGTCCCATTCATCTATTTCCATTGGATGGGAAAGACTGTGATAATTCTGGGGTTCTTGAAGCTCCTTCCTGACAGGCCTGCATTTTAGACGATTTCTTCTTGGTCGGCAAAATGGGAGGAATACATTCTTGTCGTATGATGCTTGCCCTCCCCTCAGAGAAAAACTGGAGGGTGTCCTCTACCAGGTCACAGACGGTCGCTCTGCTTGACGACACACAGAGCCCTGCCATACATTGCTCGGCTCAAATCGGTCAGCTTCATCCTTCCAGTTTCCTCGGGCTGCATGAGGTGTTGTGGCCAAATGTTTCCCAATCTGCTCATTCCTTAGCCAGATTTATTCCCTGATGTTTTAACTCTAAGACATTTGACCAACTTTGCATTTACTCATGGACACCCACAGACTCATGTGACCTTGTGTCTTTGGGCGAGATATGACCATGCATTTCTGGAAGCTTCCATACATTTGGGCACTAGATGTGGCTACACCATCTGGTAGTATTTAACCATTAATCCATCTTTCACATCTGCCAGCATCCTCTGAAGTAACATTTTTCTGATTCCAAAGGAACATATATCTTCACAGCCCCGACTTAACAGTAAATCCACAAATCTAGACTTTTCTATTTGCACCAGCAGGAGGAAGACAAAAACCTCAATCTCAGACGTTGTTAAACTACGAGGAAAACATGAAGTTGGAAAATGTTTCTGAATAGTGACACTTGGGTAAAAACCACCTCAATTATTTCAACCTGACCGGTCTTTGACAGAGATGAACTCTGAATTTCACAAACAAGCACTTTTTAAAGCCCAGAATGAGAATATTCAGGAAGGACCAACTACACCACAATGCTAGTTAGGAAAAAAATTGGGTGATTCAGGCATATTAGGATAAAAGGAACAGAGTGAGTGACCAACATGCTTTCTTAACTTCTCTTTCTTGAGTGTGATACCTTGTGAAACTAAATGAGACAGAAAATATTATAGGAAATTTAAATTAAAAATATATAATCTTCATACAGTGAGGGCTTATTAATGCAGGCTGTTGCTGTGAATGCAAAGACAGCTAAGACACTGGCATCGCTGAACCAATGAACAACCTAATGGGTGGGAAGCAGAAGCAAGCATGATGGAAGCACGTGTGTGTAAAGCACCATCGCCAAAGAGCAAGTGAGCCAAGGACAGTGTATGTGGGTCTGGAGGAGGGTAGGAATTTGTCACCGAGGAGGCAAGGATAGGACACTAAGAGCAGGCCATAGTATGCTATAGATTATATGGAAACAATAAAGGACCGTAAGGTAAATGCTAAAATTATCTTGTAGGTATAAGCACGTCATTGTTTACAAGACATGCTCAAATCCGTTCATTCAAATGATCTACATAAAAATCCTGCAAGGTAGCTATTAATCCTTTTTTATAGCCGCTTAAATGGCTCACTGGAGGTCACGTACAAACTGAAACCCCAGATAACCTTGGTTATCTGGTGTTTCCGTTTCTGAGGCCATCTGCCTCCCATCACGGGAAGTGGGTCTGCAGTAAGTCAGGAGGTAGGCTGCCAAGTTTAAAACCTCAGGGTTTGCAGTGATTAAGGAATGGGAACTTGAAGTCTAAATTAAGGCAGAATGCTTCATATCTGTTAAAAACAGTGAACAGTACTTGGCTAAATTAATGGTCTTCCCAATTAGTCCTCACAATTTTGCAACTTCTTTCTAGGAACTATTTTGCACATTTTTAAAAATTGAGGCATAATTGACATGTAACATTGTGTACGTTTCAGGTGTACGAGACGTGCTGATTTGATCACTGATGTGTTGCACCACGCTTGCCTTCCTAGAGCTAGGTGACATCTCGAACACCTCTGTCCTGTCACAATCTGATTACAAATTGGGCAGACTTGTTAAAAACTAGACATTTTTTCCAAAGAGGACAGTCAGATGGCCAATAAGTGCATGAAAATGTGCTCAAGATCCCTAATCATCTGGAAAATACAAACCAAAACCACAACGAAGTATCACCTCACTCCTGTCAGAATGGGTATCATCAATAAATCAACAAGTAAATATTGGAGAGGCTGTGGATAAAAGGGATCCCTCAGGCACTATTGGTGGGATTGCAAATTGGTGCAGCAACTGTAGAAAACAGTATGAGGTTCCTCAAAAAATTAAGAATAGAGCCACCTTATGACGCAGCAATCCCTCTCCTGGGTCCCTGTTGTGGGGGTGCTGCTCCTCCCACAAGTCACATGAGGCCACAGCAGGACCAACTCGGCCACAGGTGCGGAAGGGCAGCTTTCAGCCTTCTGGACACAGAGCAAAAAGCAGGCCTCAACTCCCAGCAAATGTGCCCCAATGAGCCCTCGTACATGCATGTTCACGGCAGCACAATCACCAAAGGTGGAAACCTTTGGTGAGGGGATAAAGAAATGGTGGCAGATGCATCCGACAGAATACTCCTCAGACATAAAAAGGAATGAAGTACTGACACGTGTTACAATGTGGACGAACCCCCAAAACATTATGCTCTGAAGGAAGCCAGACATAAAAGACCACATATTATGTGACTTCATTTATGTGAAGAATCTAGAATAAGTAAATTCATAGAGACAGAAAGTGGTTTCCAGGGATAGCACATGCCCGGGGGTGGGGAGCAGGGTAGAATGCACAGTGACTGCTGACTGGGTATGAAGTTCCCTCTGCGGGGGATGAAAATGGTCTGGAACTAGTTAGAGGTGGTGGGTGAACAACATTACAAATATACGAATGTCCAATGGAAATGAATTCTTCTGATTTAACCATTTTACACTCTCGTGGATGCACAGCATTCGTGCGCTGCCCCTCGAATGGTTAAGAAACAACTGGTCACAAGGACAAAAGCCTTTAGTGGTGTGTCCACCCTTGGGTTTGGCATCTTGTGCCCTCATTCTGCCTGACAACTTAGAGGTCCCAAACCGATGCCCTGTTTTTACAGAGAATGAGAACACAAGAGGCAGGACCGGGCTGAATGACAACACCACCCCGAGGACAGTCTGCACAGACCTCGCTCCCACTGAGCCGGTGGTCGCCTTCAGTCACTTATCTTTCCATACACACACTCCTTCCGCAAGACGATGAGCTGGTCTGTATAAGACTTCAGGGGAAAGGAAAGGAAGAGGAAAGCAGAGTCACAGGATGGGTCTCACGCTCCCCCTGCCATTCCTGGTGCAGCCATTCACCTCCCTGCACCCAGCTTTCCATGTGAAAAAGGGAGAACACGTCCCTTGCTGCCCAGCTGGACTGTTGTAAAATTCACAGGAGATAGGACTTGAGACAGCTGTTTTTAATTTGTAAATTGCTACACAACCAGGGTTATCGTCACAGCTCTAGATCTCCAATAGTTTATACCACTAGCCTTCATGTTGTTGAGTTTTACTTTGTGACTTAGCATCATTCATTCATTCTGTAACTATTTATTGAGCCTTTGCTTTTTGATTTTGGGAACTGAGCAGAGAACAGGACAGGAAAGGTCCTCAGTTTCACAGAGCTTACAGTTTAGTGGCACAAGACAGGAAATAGAGAAAGAAGAAAGTGGTCATGGCATACCAGGTGGTAGGAAGTGCTACACTGGGAAGTACCACAGGGTCACATGATGAGGATGTTGGGAGGGGTGTCTCTACAGAGTGGTCTCTGTGGGTTGAATTGTGTCCCCCCAAAAAGATATGCTGTAAGTCCTAGCCCCAGGGCCTCCGAATGCGACCTTAGTTAGAAATAGGGTCCTTGCAGATGGAACGAAGGTAACTAAGGTCATGGAGAAGTAGGCTGGACCTTGATCTGATCACTGGTCCTTGTGAGAAGACAGAAACCGAGGGAGAACAGACAGCGTGGGGCGATGAAGGCAGAGACGGGGTGGGTGCGGCAAGTCCCCAGGCATTGGGGAGTCAGGTCCTCCCGAGAGGTTTGGGGGGAGTGTGCCTGCTGACTCCTTGGCTTTGGACTTGTGGCCTCCTGGATGGTGAGAGGATAAACTTCTGGGGTTGTGTGCGTCCCGCCTGTGGCACTGTTGTGAGCGCCTGCAAAGGCATTCCGCTACACTTCAGTCTCTTCCTAAAGTCAAGGAGACGTTAACCCCTCAGCAGGGCCCTACGTCCCTGTGTGGTACTTGTGACGCAAGTGGGGAACAGAGTCCCGGCACACAGATCAGATAGAGTGAGTAACACAGCTTTATTTGGGAACCAGTGTCCCTCCAGAGACCAACGCTCCAGTAAGCACAGAAGGTTATACAGAATAGAACAGAATTCAATAACGAACCAAGTTCCAGAGTCAATTGAGGTGGTGAAGGTCCCTGTTCCGGGAGAGACGACTGGGCCCACGACGGGTCTGAGGCGAGCAGATCTTGCAGGGAAGAGCTTCCCAGAGCCCGGAGTATCGCTGCTTGCACCTCGCAGAGCACTCTGTCCGATAGTGTCTTGCTCAGAGCCTCGCACAGGGGCTTAGCCGAGCACCCAGTCAGACCGTTCACAGCACTGCTCTGGAGCTCTGCTTTTATCTTCTTTCCCTGGGACTTGTTTACTTCTTAGGTGATAACCAGAAGTTTTGGTGAAGGTGTTCATCACTCAATTTTGTTATGCTCAGTTTCACACAAAAATACAAACATGTTTACTTTCATGTGTATGCTCTAAACATAATCATGTTTACTTTCACTTCACTCTTGTCAGTCTCACACATGTGCGGCCATAGTCCTGTCCCTACTAGTAAACAACTTGCTTTGCAAACCTCAATCCAACATATATAACACATTTTACATGCTCTATACAGGGACCTTGTTCTGGCAGCTCTAGGAGATAAATATGTAGCCAAGAAGGTCTCTGCAAAGTGAAGGCCTGGGAAGGAGGGAAGTTTGTGGTCCCCAGTGCAGGCAGGCACAGGCATGGTGTGTCCCACTCACAGAGTTGCAGGGGAAGCTGGGTGCCACGGGCTGGCATCCTGGCATGTGAGGGGAGCTCAGAAAGGGAACGAGGACTTGCAGGGTGAGGGAGGGGTTAGGGCTTCAGGCCCCAGAGAACCGTACATGTGACCATCACTGACATTGAGTGCAGCTGGGAATACTGGACCCTACGCAGTCTCCCCAAACCATATTACACGCTTCCAAACACACAACGGATAGGCCCACGCACATTGTTGTAGCCATCTGACATGATCTTCTCTGCTTCTGTTCAAGGGACTTAAAAATGCTTCAGCATAACTTCTAAACCATGCAACAGGGACTGCCTACTGCATGTCTCGGCTAGGTCATAAAGTATGCTCCAGACCAAAAAGTCAGTGTTCAAATTTCTGGCAACACAGTGTCTGTCATTGCATTTTACTTTTGCTATTTAATAACGGAAGTGTTTTTGTAATACTTTGTGAAGTGCTAAGCGGTGCAGATAAGGGAAAAATTAATTTCTTATTTTTTGTGAATTCATCATGTATGGTAGGTTTACTCATCTCTTGTTGATTTCTTTGGCTATATTTTCAAACTAAGTCTGTGTATTCTAGTTTTAGACTGTGATGGGCTCAGGTCAGGAGTCTATCCAGAGGGGGAACAATGTTGAATTGCTGTGTATCTGTGACCCACCAAAGGGCACTGGCGGGCAACTAACGGGCCTGAGTTCACGGTTGTCAGCACTTTCTGGTGACCTGACCATGGTCCTCTCCTGGCCCACTGGGATCTATTTCCTTATTAATTAATTAATTCGTCCATTTATTTACCAAATTTATGAAGCACCTGGTGCTGGGCATGCGCTGCTGTAAGATGAGTGTGGTCCTGCCTTTGATCTGCATCTTACTCCATTCGTTTGTTCTCCTATAAACAGACTTTCAAAGCTTGAAGGAATGAGCACATCTTTTTACAGTCTCCATATCTCCTCTTGGAAATCAGCTTTGGGCCTGAGGTTAATCAGCCACCTTGGATTGAAATACTGTCCTGTGTGGATTTCTGCTTCTTGTTTACTTTTAAATATGGACATATACGCGTATGTGGCAGATGGAAACACTTCTCTTGTTAGGGAACTTCTGCTGGATTACTAACGCCACAATAACAGCACCACCAGCTACGAATACTAAGTGAGAATAACCCTTTGTTCTAATTTTAAAAATATGTGGACTAAAACAGCACTCATGGGGACAATAACCCACACAGTAGATTAAAAGCCTGTTAAATGTTATTTTCAGCTTGGCAGAACACCAACTGCTGGGTTATCCTTCAGATCTACTGCTTTTGAATATGGCAAACTTACCGTAGCCAGGTGACAACACTAATGTGTCATTTTAGAGTGTAAATAAATGTATAAACAAATGAACTTAAGTTATTCTCTAATTCCTAAATATAAAATGCAGGCTGAGCCAAGGGGTGAGTTGGGGGGCTTTTAACTCCCAAATGTCCAACATGTATCCCACACACCCTAAATATGTATATAATCTAGTAGGAAGTATGCCTGCTGAGTTAGTTCAGCTTGAAGACAAACCACTTCTCACTTCCCTACCCTCACCAAAGTATAAACCTCTCCTATATGAAAATCTTGAGTTACCTCTGGTTAAAAACCTAAAAGCTGTTATTGGGTTAGTGATTTTCTAGACATTCTCTCTTTTTTTTAAATTTTAAATTCTCAACCAAATCACAGGTATAACTTGTATTTTTCTGTGCAGGAAACCTTAAATCATCCACTAATTTTAAATAGTTTGATTCTGGTTAAAATAGTTTTAGACCACAATTCACATGATATGGTTGATTTGAAAATTGTTTTTACCATAAACATTAGAGGTTGGCAATTTGAATTGTTTAAGTCTTGCTACAAAATCAGTCTTATAAGAATACTTCCTCAGTTACACATGTGGCTTTAGGAGAATTACCAGTAAAAGCAAGCAGTTAGAAGATCCATGCTATAGGAAATATTCCAATTGTGGGTCTAATATGTAAAGTTCATAGCAAGAAGTTCACCTTTACATTTATTTATAAAATCCCTCAGAGAATTTCTACCTCACTAAGGACAAAAGGGGAATTCATAATTTCTGAATTCAATAAGAAGTATCTCAGAGGTTATGCTGCCAAGTAAAAATGCATCCAGTACAGTGCCACTATACAATGGACTGAAACATGTACACCTAGAATAATGACTGGAATTCCAGGTCCAGTGCACATTTGGGCAGAACATATTCTTACAAAAATTTTGGAGCAGACTTCAGTCATTAAGATGTGTGAGCTTTAGAGATGTTCCTAGTCACTGAGTTAGAAATAGAGACTAGAACCCCATAATCTTGTTTGGGTATGAAGAAAAGTACAAACATTCTAGTCATCATGGTGTTGTCATCATCAACATCACAAGTGCCATCATCACCACCATCATCATCACCATTATCACCATTGTCACTATCATCACCATCATCACCATTATCATCACCATCATCCCAACCACCATCATCACCATCATCACCATACAACCACCACCATCATCACCACCATCATCACCGTTATCACAACCATCATCATCACTATCATCACAACCATCGTCATCACCATCATCACCACCATCATCACAATTATCACAACCATCATCACCATCATCACAACCATCATCATCACCATCATCACCATCATCACCACTATCATCACCATCATCACCATCATCACCATCACAACCACCACCATCATCACCACCACCATCATCATCATCATCATCACCATCATCACAACCACCATCATCACCATCCTCACCATCACAACCACCACCATCATCACCACCATCATCACCATCATCACAACATCATCATTACCATCATCACCATCACAACCACGACCATCATCACCATCATCATCACCATCATCACCATCATCATCACTATCATCACCATCACAACTACCACCGTCATCACCACCATCATCACCATTATCACAACCATCATCATCACCATCATCACCACTATCATCACCTTCACAACCACCACGATCATCACCATCATCATCACCTCATCACAACCATCATCATCACCATCATGTAACTGAACTTCTATCTTATGGTAGGTGATGAACACTGGGCTATGAACAATGTGTACGTTATTGTGTACTTTGGCTTGTTGGGCTGAGACATGAGATAGAAATAATAAAATATTATGGAGTTTTAGAACAGGTATTTATAACACCATGTCTCAGTGGCAAAGACTAGGAGTATAGACTCAGAATCTTAGATCCAGTTCTATCTCTGGCAATCACCAGCTTTTGATCTATGGCATATCCCTTAAGCTCTGAAAGCCTAAATTGTCTCATGGATGAAATTGGGTAATACTTGCCTCAGAAGTTGTTGTGAATTTCACACAATATGCTTATCAAAATGCCCATTTTTCAGGAAGAAAAATTAAGCTCATTCAGGTTAAGTAACACAAGGAAGCACCGCTATCAACTGTCAGACTCTGCATATGAAATCAGGATCTTTCTGATTAGAGAATTCATCTCCTAATCACGTGTCTATATTGACTCCATCATATGGGATAGTGCACGTTTATTGCTGCTCTCCACTTTATGGACTCACAATAAATTTCTAAATAAGCTTGATAAAATATGAAGAAAATTTACTCCTTTATTTGAGATGGATTTTTATAATGAGATCATTTAAAATAAAGGTCCATTTATAAATTGTTTTTTAATCCATCAGCTCCACTCAGTTCTCTTAAAGTTATTGTTCCTCTTTCCCTTATAGATAATTGATACAAAACTACTAATAAGTTATATATATATATAATATACACTTATATAAGCTATTATATGACATATATTATACAATGTACTATATATAATTATATATTGAATTTGGTGCGCCTATGCATGTAATGTTTTAGATTTACGTGCCCAGAGTTTCCTCCAGGTTCTCAAAAGCAGTCTTCTTTGTAGTGAACCTCACAGACCTTTTGTATCAGAATCTCCAAGGTGTCAGGGCCAGGGCTCCACCCAAAACAATCACTGAATGTGGAACCCAAGACTCTGCATTTTAATAAATGGCCCACCTGCCCCTCTCCCCGACAGCAGAGTGACTCTCAGTGTTTCTGTACACACACACACACACACACACACACACACACACACACACACACTCATGTATCTGTTTCTCACAACCATCCTAGCTTCAATTAGAAACAAAAAAACGGTGAGCAACTTCCAAAGAGGCAATTCCACAGAGGGCCCCAATCAAGACAGCTCAAATATATCGCTCTCCTGCAGTCTGTTTTGATCCAAGGGTAAAATGTACAGTAACCAGGGGAATTTATGGACCTCATGTCCTTCAGACAATCCTCTATAAATATCACTTCCCCCACTGGGCATTTCAGGAGGATTAGAAAACAGAATTCAAGGTTTCCTCTCCTGACAAGAACCTGTAGCCTGGAAATTCAGTGTCTCAGCTGAAAACAAAGCCCTTTGATTTGTTCGTGAGCTGGGCAGAGGGCAGGATGACGATTTTATTCTCTTCTTTCTACGAACTCTGCCGGACTCAGCAGTCATTGCCCTCCTCAATCCCAGAGCAGACCGATGACAAGTGCTCCACTTTGGGACTAGCCTGGTGAGATCTGAAATTGGAACTGGAAGGGTGAGGCAGGTCCAACACACAGAAGCCAAGGCCACTGAGTGGAAAGGCTGGCGACGCTCACTTGTGAGCCGGACCATTGTTCTCACAGACGGAATAGCGCTCATCTGGCCGACCGCAATCCAGTGGCCAGAGGTCCTTGTGGCAATGCTGGCCCCCAGGTTGGATACTTGGATGTTGCATTATCCACAGCTGCTGGCCAGTCATGGTACCGATGGGCCACTTCCTGGACATTTCCCACCGTGTTTTCTGTTTTCTATTTCTTACATATACACCAGGAGAGAAGATGTAATTCTGTGTTATGGAGACATATATGTATGCTCATGCACGTGCACACACACTCTTCTGAGACAGAAAATGTGATCTGTAAGCCACATGCCTCTTTCAAAAGGCAGACATTCCCTCAAACGCTTCCTGTCGCCCCTCCTGACTCTCAGTATGGTGACCCATGGAAGAAGGGACTCCACCAAGTTTATTCATGTCTGAAAGGAAGTCGAGCTACGACACACCAGCCCCATCTGTGAGCCCTGTGCCTGCTGCCCGTCTCGGCAGCCTCCTGCTGTTCACACACCGCCTAAAGTTCCTTCACTCCAGAGAGCTGTACCGGGGTGGAGGTGGGGGGGGGCAAGGGGCATGTTTGCTGCTTTAAATCATCCATTTCCCAACCTGCATAAACTTCACATTTCTTTTTTCCTCATAACCCCTATCAAATAGAAAAAGAAATGGGATCATGGTGTCTGATTATTGCAAAAAAAATTGTTATGCATGTAAGAAGGAATTATTTTTCAATAAATTGTGTTAAGATATCTGTATTTTGGGTAGATCTCAGCACTAGCACAGCCATATGGTGCCATTTCCTTTCTCCCACCACTTTCCTCATCTCCCTATTATTATTTTGTGCTGCAATCTAGCATATTATCTTAATTATGTTTTAAATGACTTTTGGAAAAACATTAGGAAATGGCAGTGAGACGAAGCCTAAATGCATATATAATGTGCACATTCTACAACCAGACTTTCAAGAAAAAAACTAAACAAAAACCATTTCTACTTCCACTATCTAGGACTCCATTAATTAAGTTACACCACCACCCCTGGCATAATACATACATGTGAACTTGTTAGGAAAAAGGCATCTAGTGTGAACATCAGGCTTTCATATGGGATTTATTAAAGAATAAAATGAAAAGGTTCCTGCAACCTCAGTGAGTAAATACTTGTCACTCAGATTTCCTACATGTAACCTTGTAACTGCACCATGAGAATTTATATTTTTATACTGTTGTACTTTGTATTTGGATGGAAAATCATCAGGGAGCATTAGCCCTTCAAGTCAGAAACTATGTAAGGATACTGATATGTTTACTGTGCAGGGACCCAGTACCCCAGACTCAGGAACGTGAGCTTTGTCCTGCCACAGACTCAGCGGCGCCTGCGTGAGCAATGTCCCCACCCCTGCCACATCACCCTGAGACTGCACATTTGGGGAACTCTGCCAAACTTGGCCTTGCCACTGCTTCCTCAGGCCCTCTGCCCATTTGGTCCCATCTCTGCCTGATAAGCAGCATGGTGGGCCATGTCACCTGTGAGTCCTCCAGCTCCCTCTCTCCTCCCGAGGACAAAGCTCCTTCCCGCGGTCACGGCACTGCTTTGGAAAGACTGTCTCCACTCTTCCACCTTGCACCGCGGCCCCTCCTTTGGCCGGGCTATGGTGGACACGATGATGGTGGGAACCCCTTCCTGTGGCCTCCCAGTGCTACAGTGGGGAGTCCATTCTAGACGTACTTTAAACAACCAGTAAATGTTTTGTATAAATTATTATCTGGCATGTTTTAGATCTGCTGGCAAACATTTTCTGTCAAGGGCCAGAGAGTTGGCATTTAGGGCTATGGGTGCCTGTCACTGCTGGGGGCACATGGCTGAGTCCAGTCTCTTCTGTTTGTGCTCACAGCCACGTCTGCTCAGAGCCATCCACATCCAATTCCCTCTCAATCCCTCAGAAGCTGTTTAGTTAACTGCCTTGGTCCTAGTACCGCCTTCCAGATTCTTCCAGAAGCATCCACCCTTAGATCTCCCTCTCCTCATTTTTCAGAAAAAGATAGTAATTGGTATTTACTGTAAGAATCAAAATAACACTGAAACCTGGCGTTGGCAGCCAGCCCCTGCGCTGCATGTGGGTGGCAGTTGTGCAGCCTGCACCCCTCTGGAGCACCCCACACCCCCGTCCTACTGTGTTGTCCTATCAATTCAAACCCTTTGTTTCACCAAACTCCGCCGCTGCGTGAAGGCACGCAGCCCATCTGGCTCTGATTCTCCTCCAATGTCTTAGTGTGGATGTCCTTGCAGACGTGTGGCCTTGTGGACCTCACACAGCCGGGCGGGCCGCCCTGAGCCTGTCGTCGTCCACCAGGGCTCAGCCGAGTGTGCAGTGATGCGCCCACTCTGCTTGTGTGTGGGTCTCTGCCCGCTCTGCTCTAACCCAGCACGTCAGGAGGTGCCTTTGCACTCTGGGCTACACGCTCCAGATGCCAGCCTGCAGGCTGGGGACAATGGGCCACACAGTTTTCATCAGCCCGTGACCAAAGGAGAGAAACAAGGACACTGAGGTGGAGTTTTTATAAAGCTGCACGTTTTCAACATCTAAATAGTCCTTAGCAAGATTTCTACTATTTGTTTTTACGACTTAGACAGAAGATTTAGTCCTTCATGGTCTCACGATGTGCCAGACATCATTTTGTTTTGAAATTGTACTGAACTGTGCGGCCCCCCAACCTGGGGACTGCATGTTACAAACACACAATCAGCCCAGCACAAGTGACAGGCTCACTGTCACCATGTTACCTGTCCATTCCACTTGAACCTACATTCTGCCTCGTCGGGAGATCTGGAAATGACGGTGCAGCCACATAGGACCACAGGCATGAAAGGAAGGCAGAGCCAAGTGGTATTAAAGTCGGCCCTTCTTTCTCGCTCTTTCTCTGGTTAGTAACAAAGAACTCAACTGCCGCTTTCCAGGAAGTTTCTGGTTGGGTAGCTGAGTCGCAGGCAGTTAAGTGATCTCCCCGCGGCATCTTCTGACACACACACCTTCCCACTGAAAAGCTGGTTCTGCTCGAGTTAGAACCCAATCACCTCCCAGCCCTGAGCCATTTGCTCCAACTACTAAAGCAGGGCGCCCCGCCGGGGGGCATCCGGCTACGCGGCACCCCACAGCTGTGCGGTCGCCTTCCTTGCCATCTGTTTTTCAACAGACATCTTTTATTAATCAGACCCTGAACCCTTGTCCATTAGCTCTGTGTGCGTGTGTATGGTATGTTAAAATAAGAGGTAATAAATACTTTTTTTATTTTATTATTTATCATGACCTTTCTCATCCTTGAGATAAAAATCAGGACACAGTCTGATAATTGGCTAATTGTTACCAGTTATTTTTTTATTATCGGAAGATCTCCATTAACCCTTGATTGGATAATCCATTTTACCGTGTCTTTGGGTACAAAATTGTGCATCTAAATTATTAGGTATGTTCATTCCTTGCTGCGAGAATTCTTCAGAATATTTTTCACATAAAGAAGAATATTTCTTCTTTTGCTATTGGTCAGGAAGAAATTTAATGACATGTGACTTTGACTTTGGGGGGAAATGTTGGAATGCTTCCTGGAAGCTCCCCAAGTGATCCACTCTGAGGTCTAGAAAGAGCTGGGGGGTCACCAGTGCGCCCTCTGCTGTCATGTGAACGTCAGCTATGGCACGCCCGTATCTCAGAGGCCAGCAAGTGCCTCCCCAGGCCCTTTTTGGGCCTTTCTGTTCACTTCTTTCGTTTTTCTTTTTTCCTTCTGTTCATTTCAACAGCATCTGTTTAGGCAAGCTCTCCCAGAAAAACACAGGTTGGGGCTAATACTGACAGCGACACTAATCCTAGGTGCACTGAGCCCCTCTGGGTCCCATCGTGTCCTCCTGTGAAGCCGCCAGCCCTGGCGGGAGCTGGTCACTATGTCCATTCACAAGACAGCAGAGTCAAACTGAGCGAGCTGATACAAAGTACCTGAGACTGAAATGTTTCTGACCCCTTAGGGCTGAAGGAAGACTTGATGTCCTCATTCTTCAAATTGTTATTGAGTGACACTGGTATTTGTTATATAATCATAACAAATAATATTGCATGTAGGATGGTGGGAGGGGCCGTCTGCTGGTGAGTGGTGGGGTGGAAAATCTCGTCTTAAGTGAGAAGGTGCCAAGCCCTGGAGTTAGGAAGGAGAAAGGCTAGACCAACTGGGGAGAGATTTGAAACCAAGGTAGCAGGAGGCAGGGGCAGGGCCTGCCTCTCTCAGGTCTCACAAGTGCCCAGGTCCCAGACCTGGATGCTGGTGCTTTTTCCTGAGCCGGCTCAAAGTCTATTCCAGCTCCCTCAATTCACAATGCTAATCTGACAACTGCCTTGTGGAGTTTGGATTCCTCCCAGTGATGGTCACACTTGGTCAGGGTGACAGTTTTCGACAACAGGGATTAAAATCTGCTAACATGCAGAGCAGCTGCGCCAACGTGCATTCCCACCCGCGGTGGTTGTGTGAGGGCTCTTTCTCTCCTCAGCCTCTCCCACACTGCGACTGCTTGTCTCGTCCATGGTAGCTGTTCTGACTGTGGTGACGTGACATCTCACTGTAGTTTTATTTGCATTTCTCTGATGATTCGTGATGCTGAGCAGTTTTTCCTATGTCTATTGGCCATTTGTATGTCCTCTTTGGAGAAATGTCTTCTGCCCGTTTTTAAAATTGGATTGTTTGTTTGTTTTTTGTTGAATTTTACGAATTCCTTACATATTTGGAATATTAGCCCCTTATCAGAGGCGTTGTTTGCAAATATCGTCTCCCATTCAGTTGGTTGCCTCTTTATTTTGTTGATGGTTTCTTTTGCTGTGCAGAAGCTTTTTAGTTTGATATAGGCAGTGTGGACATTCCTCAAAAAATTAAGAATGGAATTACCAATAGGATTCCCAGCAATCCCTCTCCTGGGAATTTACCCCCCAACCCCCAAACCTGAAAACATTTATCCGTAAAGATATACATGCTCTGATGTTCACTGCAGCATTCTTTACGGTGGCCAAGACATGGAAACAACAAAAGTGTCCTTCGATGATTGGATAAAGAAGGTGTGGTATATATACACAATGGAATACTATTCTTCTATAAGAAGAGATGAAATAGTGCCATTTGTGACAACATGGATGGATCTTGAGATTATCATGCTAAGCAACATAAGTCAGAAAAAGTCAAGAACTATATGATTTCACTGATATGTGGGATATAAAACTGAAAGTAACAAAGGAACAAGACAAACAAATAAAAAAAAAAAAAACCCTCCTAGACACAGATAATAGTTCAGTGGTTACCAGAGAGTAAGGGGGAAGGGGAAATAGGAGAGGGAAAAGGGGATCAAATATATGGTGATGGAAGGAAAACTGACTCTGGGTGGTGAACACACAATGTGATATATACATGATGCATTACAGAATTGTACTGTACTCTTAAAACCTGTGTAAGTTTACTGACCATTGTTACCCCAATAAAGTATAATTAAAAAAAATCTATGAATGCGGGTTACATTTCGGGCATTAGTTTCTGCAGTGAAGGGAAACGAAGACGCTTGCATGTCTTCCTGCCCCACTTGCGAGGTGGCCCGGAGCACGGGTGAGGAGACGGGTCTTTCCTGCAGGAGTGCTTCTGACTGGGTCTGAATCATGATGCCAGGTGTGGAAAGTAGCCAGCGCTGTTGTCACTGGTATACACATGGCTCTCTTGGCACAAAAGGGTGGGGAGCCAGTGGGAAGAAATCTGGAGGCACCATCCCTTTAGTGTCTGCCTCCAACTTCCTGCCATCATCTCGGTGGCTGGGCAGGTAGAGATGACTTGGCTTTTCATGGGTTCCTTGATGGTTCAGACACTAGTAATATGATCAGAGCTTTTCTCTGATTTTAGGGGTATTTGATGTAAGCTCCACAGTTTATTAATAGTGTGACATCAGGCAAACTATGGAATGTCCCTAAACCTTATTGTTCTGAACCACATGATGGAGATAAAGACAAACACCCAAGTCACATGTTCGTCAAAGCCCAATGAAGTCCCACGCGCATCTATAATCTATTGGGGCACAAGCCAGGAAGCCCGAGAACATTACTGACTTTGATTGACAGGTAAGTTGGAGGGAACTGCAGTGGACAGTGAGCCATCATGTGATTTGACCTCCAAGGTAGCAGGAGGCAAGTCCTTCCATCTTCAGGACCAGCATCTTGCAGAAGTTTAATCAATGTCTCCTTTGACGATCGGTGTGGCAGGTGGAGCGCATGCGGGCAGAATTGAGGCTGCCCGTGTCCTGACTTGAACTTCAAGCCCCAGCTCCCCCACGTACAAAATGAGAAGAATCCAGCAAACCTCCCTCAGATGCTTGTTTGGAGACTCACATGAGAGCTTGCACGCCACCTACATATGGTATGGACTTATGGCGTCTGTTCACACTGGTCTCTGAAGAGGCCACACTCATGCTGTTGGCCTCTGAGAAATCAGCCTGGGTTTTAGTGGACATGAGAAGTCCTCAGAGCTCCAGCAAGTCCTCCCCTGACCCGGGGCTCCAATGAGGGTGGTCACTGTCCTGTGCCTCCAGGTGAGACAGCTATCTGACCCCCCTCACTGCAGACACTGGGAGGAGCACAGCCTTTTCTAGAAGAGCAGTCCATTAACAGACCACATTTCAGAGCATCGCGTGAAGAGCTGGGTCCATAAAGACCCCAGTAATCATGCTTGTTTCCTGCTTTTATTGGGTGCCATGCAAGAGCTGATGAGTGTGTTTTTCAGACTAACAGTAACAGTATACTGAACTAAAATGCCATTCCTGGATAAAATGATCAATCTCTTTGACTTCACCAGTAAACACGTCCCACTGGGGGTCACTCATATGCTTTTATGGCCTCCCTGTCAGAGAGGGTCCCATCACCATGCTTGATAAACCACTCTTCGGGGCCTCCTTTAGATTTTATTTTGCACGCCGTCATGGGAGACCATAACCGATAAATTTAGGCCAATGTGTCCTCACTATTAACTAACCCCACAGCAGCCCTCTGGGGCCCGCCAGGCACAACCCCGCCCGAGAATGCGTGCAGGATATTGGAGATGACGCCCACCATGGGATGGAGGGGGAAGGACTGACATGCAACTCTTTTCTTTGCCATTAGAGTTACAACTTGGCTAAATGTCATTTAGTCAAAATGCTGGATTCGGCAGGATTTGCAGACAGGACTGACTGTTTGTCTTTAATACATTCATTGACTCACAGAAGAGGCATGAGGTTATTTGTTTGAGGGAAGGATGTGCTGATGTGCAGGTTCTCATTAGGTCCGTCAGGCTCAGAAGCGTCCAGCCCAGATTAAGCTCCAGAGTCTTCTCGGAAAACATCGTAACAGCTGTGCAACGGCAAAGGGAATTTAAATGACTCCGAGAGGGGGGTTTATAGGAGCATCAGCTCCAGCCCTCTGCATGCTATGGAACCACAGGCACGGCTGCTTTGTTCTGTTCCTTTAAAAAACTGTTTCAATGTCTGAATTGCTCTTGAGGTTCCGCCATCTTGAAACCCCATTTGCTTCTAATTACGCTTTCAGCCACTGAGGACACTTATTGACAAATGATTATATTTAAATGAACACTCATATTTAAGAGGAGTTTTAGGTTAACTGTGGGAATAGCTTCTCCTTTGAAGTTCATGCTCATAAACCTGTTAGAAGATCCTCGGAGATGAAGGAGAAAACCAGTGACACCTCAGGATTCTTAGGATCTGTGATAATTATTGTGAATCTTGGATCAATATTCTCATCTGTTGTAGTCACTTCTTCACAAGAACTAACCTAAATCTGCAGCGGAATGCTAAAAACTTTGTCACAAAACCAGTAATAATCAGATATCAGTTGGAAGGAACTCTCGATTCTGAAGTATTTTTTTATTTGCTGTTTCATTCTATTTGTTGGTGTGTGTTTCCTGAGGGCTGGGTGGCGGTATGTAGGAGCCCTTAGAATATTGCTGCATCCCAAGCTGAGTCCCTGATTTCAGCACATGATTGTTTACAGGAATGTCTTTTATTAATTCAACAAATATCTACTGAGCGCCCACCATATGGTGGGCTTTGTTCTCATGCTCAGGAGAGCAGTGAACAAAACAATGGGGATCTCCTTTCTCATGTAGCTAGAGGAGACAGAGTCTATGTGTGCATATGTGTGTGCATGTGTGTGTGCTTTGTGCATGCATGTGCGTATGCGCGTGTGTGTGTGTGTGTGTGTGTGTGTGTGTGTTTTCGCACGCTTGTGCAATGAGTCCTTTGGAGAACAGAAAAGCAAAGCCAGCCCAACAGGCAGTGCTGGGGCTAGGGAAGGCATTGCACTGTTTGGTTGGCCTGTGAGCAAAGCCCTAAAAGAACGGAGTGATGAACGTGAAGATGAACTGAGAGCTCACTGAGAAGAGAATGTCACACCCTCTGGACACAGGGAGAGACCACGTGCCTGACACCAGCCGTCTCCTCACAGATCAGCTCAGTGAGGGTGGCATCACTACATCCGTCTCATAGATGAGAAACCTAGCGTCCCAAGAGTGAATGCTGTTTCTGAAGAAATTAAGGTCACGCAACACTGAGCAGGAGGGTTGGGATTTAAATTCAAGTGCTCATGACTCCACAGCACATTGTGTGTCCTCCAAGTTGCCGCTTGGTGGCTGGCGACACTTTCTCACAGGCTAGTCCTTTGCCGCAAGCGCAACGCGAAATGTTCTGTCATACAGGGAGATGTGGTGCAGGAGGCCGACCGTATTTTCCCATATTTTCAATGAGAGGAAGTAGGATGGGCGCTGCTCTCGCTGTGCTGGGAAATATCCCTAATCCGCATTCCACCCACATTTGTGTCCGTCACAGAGCCGTTTACACAGCGGGCATCCAGCAAAAACCCATTGCATAGAACAGAACCTGCCAAACTGATTCCTATGAAACATGCCTGGCAGTTTGTTGGAAAGTTTACCTGTTCTAAGAAACCTGTCTTCACCTTGAGCTACGAGAAACCCATCGATTGATGACTCGTATATCTACAGACGTTGTGTGAATACGCTCAATGACAGGGCTTGCTGTTCTGTGATTTTGCGTGGATCCCAGGTGTCACTGCATCACCGTGTGGGTCACTGTGGTACCTCAGGGCTGGTCAGGTGGCCTGGCTTCTCCATCCTAGTTCAGGGTCCCTTTTTCTGGGTGCGTCTGGGACTTTGGTGGGTTGTAAGCAAGTGGAGTGCTCGATACACAGCTTATACACAGACCCACACAAATATGAACAGCTGCGTTTGTACAAACGATCCAAGAATATACAACGGGGACAGTCCGTTCACTAAGTGGTGTTGGGAAAGCTGGACAGCCGCTCGCAAAAGAATGACCACTGTCATATACCGTACACAAAAATTAACTCCAAATGGAAAGACTTGAATGTAAGACCTGAAACAATAACATACATACAAGAAAACATGGGCAATAAATTGATGGACCTGGGTACTGGAGGGGTTTTGTGAACCTGCCCCAAAGGGTCAGGGAAGGGAAAGCAAAAATAAATGAATGGGACTATATAAAACTAAAAAGCTTCTGCACAGCAAAAGAAACCATCGACAAAATAAAGAGGCCACCAATCGAATGGGAGAAGATATTCCCAAACAACGCCTCCGAGAAGGGTCTCATACCCAAAATAGACAAGAGACTCATCCCAGCCTACATCAGCGAGACCTTCCTCTGCAAAGCACCACCGGGGTGACGAGGGTCTGTGACTTTGGTGTGGCCGCCGTGACCCAGGGCTGCCCTGACCTGAGGGGCGCCATGATCTGACATCTCCTGTGATATGTGAGTGGAAGCCCAGGGACCATTTCCATCTGGTGGGTGAGGGAGAGCTGGGGAACAACAGCCTCCTGCTATCGACACAGGACTCGTAGCTGATCACATTTCCTGTCAGCTGCTGAGATGCTTATGGTTTGTGCTTGAAATGCTTTCACTCGTGAGCCCATGTTGGTGTCCTGCCAACTCTCTCTGGCTTCCCCTCATGGTTCCTCCCTTGATTGTGCCCTCTTTTTATCCTACTATGTCTAGTTGAATTAGCCATTCAAAATGTTTTTGAATGAGAAGGTGTGCCAACAAACCAGCAAAATCGTATCAATTTATAAAAATATACTTGACGTCGCTGATGTAGTGCGCTCCTGGACACTGGGAAGAACGGAGTCAACATTCTGGGGTAGCAGTCTGGGACTTAGTACAGCTCCCTTCCAGTGTAACAGCAGTTAATCCTCAATGGCTTTTCAATGATTTAAATCAATCAATTTGGAATTTTAATGTCTCTCAGTGACCCTGTGATACGTAACATGATTTTCAAATGTCTATTTCCTGGAAAACATTTTCCATCTAATGTTCATCATTCAGTAGATACCATTTCAATCTGGACCAGAGTTACTAGGACTTTCTGCAATAATGGAAACTTTCTATGTCTGGGGTTGTCCAATATGGTGGCCATCAGCCACGTGTGGAATTGGAACACTTGCTCTGGGGTGGGTGAGACTGAGAAACTGAATTGAAAATTGTATGACTTGAGTGCAGCACAGGAACCATCCTCAGCAATAGTATAATGACTATAATGTGGTGCCGGGTGGTCCTAGACTCATGGGGGTCGCTTCATAAACTATACAAATGTCTAACCTCTATGTCTTATCCCTGAAACTAATATGATACTAAACGTTGACTGTAACTGAAAAACAGAATTAAAAAATTGTGGTTAAAAACTTAATTTTGATGAAATCTGAGGACCCACATGGCTCATAGCTACTGTGTTCGCGCAAGTCTTAAGAGTGATGTGTCAGCCTGCCACCAAAAGGCTGAAGATGACAGTGCACTCACGTGTCTGATGGATTTTATGTTGTGAGAATAATAAATCTTTTATGAAGAGGTATTTATAGCTTGCGAAGTACATGGAAAATTGTGAAATTTGGCTGCATGGCAAGAAATGGTGCAGCTGCCTGGCTCATGCCAAGGCCAGTGTTGAGTACTGGGTTTTAACACTTATGCTGGAGAAACAGGCAACTCACACAACTTGAGGCAGATGGTGACCATTAGGTCACGGCAGAAGAAAACAGAAAAAGAGGCCAAAGAGAATCAAATGGAGAGGTCACAATGTGAGCGAGTGCCGATGGCTGACAAGATTGAAAAGTCTTTGTTTTGTAGCTGAAAACAAACCTACGGGCTGCGTTCAAATTAAATTTTAGCTGAGGCTTTTGGGAAAAAAACAGCAGTGATAGTACAGCATCACTAAAAAGGAGAAAACAGGAGAAAAACTTCAATGGCATGAAGCCACCCTGAGGGCGGCCTCAGGAAGCGTGGGGGGTCTGGAAGCACACGGCCTCTTACCCAGCGCCCAGCGGTCACGCGCGCATCACGTGGCCACGCACAGTCTGAGTGACGGTGTCTTGAGCCCTGAGCCACCGACCAGCAGCCAGGTGAGTGCGGGCTCAGGTGAGCACAGGCCTGGTGCTTTCAGGAGGAAACTCCATCTGTCCGGCTCCCGCTGGGACCAGTTAGGTCCTCATTCACACAAGCTCCCACCTTCTGAGAACTCATGTCACAGGACAGTAAGGACACCATCCCTCAGTCAGCGTATAGCCAGGACAGAAGTGAATATAGCCCCTGCCACCTAGAAAGCTTGGGGATGTGGGACAACTTTGTAACTTCTGCCCTTTACGCAATGGAAGGACAGACCCTGTTAACTGCCCTGGCTGCCCCCAAGTGCCCATCTGGTCCTGTAGCCAGTATCACTCAGGGGCCCAAGAAAACAGTGACCTCAAATCCAAGAACACCTTATCCAAGCCCCGGAAAAATCAGGGAGCTGCCTGGCACTCAGTGACCGCTGGTGCTTGTGGAGGCGAGGCAGTTCTTACCCGGTGCTTCTGTGAGCAGCTCTCTGTGGCGCCCACGTGATCCCACGTGTGCGTTTGCTCCTGATTTTTGCTCTCTCCCCAGCACTGAACACACCATCTGGGACTTTCTCCATGTTCTGCTTCCGTATGTGTGGGCACGGAAGCTGAGCCCACCTCAGATTTAGGGCAAAGCCTAAGCCCAAACCCAGCCTGGCACCCTGTTGTGGCAGATGTCGTGGGCTCCGACCACAACGCTCACCTTCCACTTCCAGGGACAGTGAGCTTCTAGCTGCATCGACGCTGCTGTGCCTGAGGTTTCTCTGGGGCTGGGCCCACCGGCCACGTCAGGGTTCCCCCGTGTGCCGGGACTGGCCTGTACTAGAGCTGAGAGCTGTCACCCGGACCCCCGGGTGTGGCTCTGACGTGTATTCTACATCAGACCCTGCAGCCTCCGCAGGAGGACTGACGCCAGTGCCCACCGGGTATTGGCAGGAGGGGGTACCCCTTCTGGATGCCTTTCTCCCTTGTCTCATTGTCCTGTCACTCCAAATGAGCCATCTTGCCCCAGTCCTTGCCCAAGTGTCTGTTCCCACCTCGGGGAGATGGGGGCCATCGGGAAAGGTCTCTGATCAACAACTGTAGTTAATGATGATGCAACAGAGGCAGCTTCTGTCTTTTATCTTCCGCTTTCACGCTGCGTCTGGCCAGCTCATGCCTCAAGCTCCCTGACGTGGCCCCTCGGCACTGAGCCTTTACCTGTGTCTGCTGTTCTGCTCTTTGGAGAGGAAGGTTGGCCTCATCTCCTGCGGTAATGTCACCCGGTTTCATGCCCTCGTAGGGCCTAGAAAAGATGCACTTATTTTACTGGGTCACATGCGAGCCTCATGTAGAGAGTGGCCTGTCACAGGGTCCCTGTGCACACTCCCGACGGTGATGTAACAGGAAACACGAGATCACGCTGGGAAGCACACGCAGGATGATAACAGTACAGCCACCAATGGCTGCACAGAGGCGTCTGGACTTCAAGGTGTCGGCGATGGCAGCAAAGGGGACAGCAAAGGGGACACGTGCCGGGAAGTGTATCCCAAACCCGTAGGAGCAGGGAGGAGCAGGTGTGTCCCCATGTTGGCTGCTGCTTTCCCGGGTGCTTAGCCACACTCACTGAGGTGCGACATCTGATGCAGACGCCAGGCTCCCTGCCCACTGGGGGGAGGGTTTCCATCAGGAAACTTCAAATTTGAAGTTAGACGCAGCTGCACCGAGTGAGAGACAGATAATGTCACTCAGGCGCTGGCCCTGGAAGTCACCCTGCTTTCTGCCATCCTTTACTGGAAAATGGCAGCATTTGCTACATGGTGAATTGGACAGGAAATAATTCTAATTTATCTTTCAGATCAGATGGTTTAAGCAAATTCATATCAAAAAGCAAATTTTCCTTGTCCTTCTTCACAGTTCTCAGTACAAGCCAAGTGAGGTGGAGAAACCCTGGATGCTGTGATTTTCTCTGGGCAGAGCAATCATGGAAGCTGGGATCATGGGTGAGACGCCCCCGAGGTGTGCAGTCTGTGCATCCCCTCTCGATGTGCCTGGGAGAAGATAGGGACCCACTTGCTTTTCTCATATATTGGTATTTAAGTTTTTGTATTTATTATTTCCGTTTCTTATTTTCCCGGTCTGCTTACCTACTGAATTTGCTGACACCATACGCTGCTTAGGTTTCTAATTAGCAATTTTGTCAAGATGCCTGCGCACAACCCTCCCAGGAGAGCAGGCCCCTGGCAGCCCAGCCCCCCATAACACAGATGGCGAGAACAGCACTCAGCATCATGAATTGCTTCCAGCTTTGTTACTAGCCACCTAGGAAATTCTTTAGTTTCATTAGGTCCCTGTTTCCTCACCTGAATAACCAGATGTAAGCTCGAGGGGGACACTGTTTCCCACAACTACAGGCCCAACATGGAGGACCCAGCCTATTATGTAGTAGGTACTCACTAAATGATTCTCGAGTCAGTGAAGGATGGCATAATGCACATCTCTTTCAGTCGTCAGTCACCAAGAAACAGACTTTCTAAGTGGAACGGTAAATCAATTCAAAGATAAGACAACAGATGACACATAGCAGATGATATTTAGTTTGGGTGGAGGGGACCAAGCCCCCCAAAATATTCTAGCAATGAAACTTAGGGACACAGAATTCTTCCAATCAGATCAGAAAAGATCATGTTGACTAAGTAGTTTTGGAACCTCCGTTCCTCTTAAGTAGAAACAGCAGTTCAAAAAGATGAATTCACAAAGATGGACATTTATCTAAGACTCAGTTTTATCACAAATCTTACTCCAAAACCAACCAACTGAGCAACCAAGCAACTCTCTTCACCATATTCAGTTCCAAGAAAGTGATGACTTTTAAAGTTACTTAATGATCAAATTTTATTTTTACATTTGTATCCACTGGTATGCCCTGTGCATGGAACCCCTGCAGCACCTCTGGAAACATAAATAGGTTTAATGCTTCAGCATGTTTCCTATTAAAACCATGCTCTGTACATCAAGTCTTGTGCAGGGAAGGACACTCCTGACTCCCCTAAGGGGTGCATCTACCATGGGAAAGTCCCCTGGAGGAGTCCGCTGCAGCTGAGCCAGAGATGGCACCACGTCTCCAGCGCCCAGTACACGGACCCTCCACAAGCCGTGTGTGTCCTCCGGGCTCCACTGACTTGTCTGCTGCTCTGATGTGTTCATTGTATTATTAGACCATGAAAAAGTCCAGGATTTGGACTTTCCATTGCATGTTACCAAGGCCACAGACCCAACCATGTTTCCATCTTACATGTATTTTGTAACTCTATTCTCCCTTTGCTCTCTTGAAAGAGTAATGATAGGGCATCACGTAATTGCCCCACAAGCTACATTGTATCATCTGGGAATGTTTTTGCTGAGGCTGAACTGCTTTGCGCAGATACTCTCACTTAGTTTCAGGGCCCACGCTGCCTTTGACCCAGGAAATCCACTTTCGAATTTATCCTAAGAAAGTATTGGATAAATTTGCATTGGCATATGTGAGAGTTTTCATGACAGTATTTCTCACCAGATCAAAAAATGTAAGCAGTATGAGTATCCACTGAAAACTAAATTAGGTTGTACAAGGCGAGGGAGAATGTGCAGCCTTTTATCTTGATAAAACATTCACTTAGGAGTTTTTACATACTATATTGTTAGGTTAAAAACTCAGTTTTTGAGTGGTATGCATTGTATGATTCTGTTTTTGTAATAGTTACATATATGTATATGCATAAAATATATCCAGAAGGACATGCACCAAAATTATAAGAAGACTTATATCTGGGTGGTGGGATTATGAGTCATTCTTCACTTTCATTTTTAATATCTTATGTATTGTCTAGATTTTTTACCATGGGCAAATATCATATTTTTAAAGACAAACAAGCAGGCAGATAAAAAGCTAAGTTTAGAGAAGAAAGAACAATGGGTCTGAGTCCTTTGCAACACATGATAACAAGTAAGACAACTGGGCTGACCAGTGGGTGCAGACAGCACTCGCCGGCTACTAAGCTCCCGTCCACTTTTGACGTCCCAGCACAGAGAGGCAGGAACCAGCTTGTTCATGAGCTGGTTGTTTGGTGGAGTTGCGAGACTACAAAACCTGACTTCGTGTCACTCCATGTTTATCTTTGCTTGATGTAGGTCACTCCCTATGGGAAGAAAATGAGGTACAATAACCTCACAGACTTGCTGGGTGATTGGCTCTTACAGATTTCTCAGAAAAGGCATCATTTTTACGTAATGATGGCATCAAACAACACCTCAGGATCTGCCACAGGTGTGACACTGAGAGCAAACTTCCCAGACAGCCTGGGGCCTATCCCATTCCTGAGAACGAGGCACGACTGTCATATAAACCAAAATGCTTAATTTGGGAGGACCCTTTGGGGAAGGTCGAAGGACTTCATCTGGGTCCATTCCATCGTCTTCCCATACTTTCACTGCGACTTCAAAACCAGTCACACTAGATACAACAGTTCACCCGGGAAGCTTGCTTTCCTATTCAAATGTGCTCAACAAACGAGATGGCGGTCCCTGCAGGCTGCGTACCCCGGCCGTGTAAGCTACATGTTAGTCGTGGAAATTCTTCACAGCAGCCATGTGCATTTTAGCAGCAGGTAACAACAAGGTTTCGAAGTGCAACACCCAGGTATGAGTCCTGACTTAATGACTCATAACAATTTTACATATTTTAAAAATCCCTCCAATTCTCAGTGCTGTCATATATAATCCTTAGTTAAAAAGTCCAGAGCTGTAAATCTTACCAGTGGCTCTTAGCCGCATGCTTTATTTGTCCTGTGTTTTCCCCACGGTGTAAATGCCTTCTCACTGGCCAGGGTGAAGATTACGGTGTTATTGGTTATAAAGCCTTATAAGCTCTCTGTTCGGGTGTGTGTTTCAAAACTTGATCTCCCACACTAACTAGGACCGCCTGTCCGCCACAGAGAGATGCTGAAGGATGGAGCGGACGAGGTGGCATGCAGGACACCGCTGCCGCCTCTGCCGCCCATCTACCTCACGCAGGAAGAAGGCCCATCACAATGCTACCGGCAAGTCAGTGGGGCTAACGGATGCAATCTGAGGTCATCACGGTTACTACTCTCTGTTTTACATTTGCGTTCTTCACAGGGAAAGGATGGCAGTTACGTATGAGTCTCTGCTTAATCGGAAAGCAAATAGATTAGCGATAATAACAAATGACTATCCACTTAGATATCTAACCTAGAAGATGAAAAAAATGTTTCATCATGAGAGTTTTTAATGAGAATCATAACGTCCAAGCATGTAAGCAAAAAGATGGTGCAGTCTAGACATCCCTTGAGATCCTACAGATCTGAACATTAAATGCCAGCATGACTGGGTGACATTAGTTACCCGGCTTTATGTGGGTGAGTGAGCGGTAGGCACCTCGGAGCTTTCTGGGCATCTCACCTCCTGTCAAGAGTATTTCGAGGGCAGCTTGTCTGCTGCCTCGGTCTTTAGTTTTTCAAGGTCCAGCATTTTTACCGTGATCCAATCCCAACACACAGAGAAGATTCAGACCCTCTATTCTTCATCAGCACAGTGATTTACCCCAGTCTTGTACTTCCCAAATTGCTAGGAGTGCTTTCCTCCCCCCAAAACCAATGGCAATAATCACAGGAATAAGGTCACAAGTCATTTACTCTAGGGTTTAACTCCCTCTAAAATCTGTTAGATACTCCACAGCTTCGTCTCATCACCATGGCGACTCAACTCTGACTATTCCCACTTCTAGCCTACTGTCCTTACTCTACTATTCTGTGTTCTAGTCCATCTCGTTTATTTTATTACTCACCATCCATCCATCCATCCATCCATCCATCCATCCATCCATCCATCATCCATCCACCCATCCATTCATCCATTCATCCATCATGTCATCCATCCATCCCTCAATCCATCCATCCATCCACACATCCATCCATCCGTCATCCGTCATCCATCCACCCATCCATCCATCATCCATCATCTATCCATCCATCCATCCATCCATCATCCATCATCCATCCATCCATCCATCCATCCACCCACCCACCCATCCATCCACCCACCCATCCATCCATCCATGTGTCATCCATCATTCATTATCCATCCATCCATCCATCCATCCATCCATCCATCCATCCATCCACCCACCCACTCACCCATCTTCCTTCCTTCCTTCCTTCCTTCCTTCCTTCCTTCCTTCCTTCCTTCCTTCCATCCATTTCTATTAAATATTTCATTCATTTATTCAGCACATACTATGCTTCAGACAATTCTGAGGAATATGGAGGTAGGTAGACAGATAGATGATAGACGACAATAATGTATTATAATCATCAAAGTTATTCCCACCACAAAAAAGAAATGATAATTATGTGACGTGACAGAGCTGTTAACTATTGCTAGAGTGACAGTCATACTACAATATATAAATGTGTCAAGTCAACATGTTGTACACTTTAAACTTATACGTTACATGTCAAATATATTTCAATAATAAAAAAGTGTATAGGAGCACTTGTAATAAGGATGTTTCTAAGAATGTGAAAAAAGATGATGGATGATAAATGCCAGATAGATAAAAGATAGATGGATGGGTAGATAGACGAATGGTGGATGATAGATAAACCATGGTATTTGTGGAACACAAGAATTTGTAGGAGAATCTGGAAGTAACAAATTCTTGAATACAATGGGTACGTATGTATTTGGTGCAGCAGAGGAAAAACAAGGCCTGAGCTTTATGATTACTACACATAGAAGTTTCCATGTTAACAATCACTGATTACGAGTCCACTAAGTTAACAGTTATTCCTCCCTAAAATTCAGTAGCAAAGGTATAAACTAAAATTTAAGTTACTAGGGTTCCCTAATTATGTTTTTTTTTTTTTTCCTATCACAAACATGCATTCATTTTCTTGGTTTTTGGGGCAGTTTTTTGAACCGATCGGCATCCCAATTTTGGGGTTTTGCCAAGTTCCTCAACCTAGTTGATTATGGGTCAGCAAGAAAGCTGTATTCCTGAGCCAAAGCCTGAAAGCTTTGGAGCAATGGCTCTAATGAAAAATTTAATATCTCTCGTTTTCTCTTTCTATTGCCTTTTTGTTTGGTTTTCAAGGAAATCTATTTCTGTGAGTGTTTGCTGTAGGCAGGCAGACACTTCTGTTCTCTTAGCCTTAGATTAAGAGAACAGTTCAGCTGGGTGGCTGCTTAGAGGGCAGTGGTGGGAACGGGTCAGAGGGTGGCGTGTATATGTGTGTGTGAGCCTATGCACACACGTGTGATGTGCACGTGTGCTATGGGGCTGCAGGAACCACGGGCTATGGATGTGAGACACCACGTGAAAGCTTGGGAGGCTATGCTTAAATAATACTTCCAGCCTCAGAACTGGCAATCTGCCAGACGTGAAACACACAAAATATAGAACAGTCAAACCTACATTTGAGCCTCAATATGTAAAGGTAATTTATATCCACAAATACATAATGCTACCTTTTTGCCCTTCTATTTTCACAGCTAACTGCCAATTTGAGTAAGTGTCCTGCTTTAGTGATGAGCTTTAGTAATAAAATGATAATAACTTCACAATAAGGACCACATTTTATAAATCCTGACTTTCACATCAGGAAGTTACCCCAGGAAATACTTTATGTGCTAATAGCTGTAAAAAAAGGCAGTGACCTGACTTAAATAATTTCTTTCTCTTGGGTATTTTTGGGAGGAGGAATTTCAGGTTGTACTTGTAATGTGTACATGGCAAGTTACAAACAATCATTTTTATGTAATCCTATACTTTGAAAATATGAAATAATCATAATTAAAGCTACAGCATAAGAATAGGAAATGCTGCCATATCCTTTTTCAGAAGTCATCTGGCGGTGGGGTGGGGGGGACCTGAAATCTGAAAAATTTACCTCATTTACTACAATTGTTTTTACTCTGAAACCGTCTGGAAATTGTCCTTTGACTCTTCTGAAACATTCTTATCTGTGTGTTGCATAGTTTACCTAAATGGCCCAGTTCCATGAAGGGAAGGCCTTTCAACTCAAAGTGTGTTTAACAGCCTGACAGCTGGCCCACCTCTGCCATTAGCACGCCCCCACTGTGATTTCTGGTGAACTTGCAGAAGTGCGTTAGTGGGCACTGGTGAGGGAGGTGGCCTCAGCTAGGGTGGCACATGGACGCCTGCCCTTACACAGCTGGCCTTTTGTCAGTGCTGGGTGCTGACTGGGAGGGGCGGGCATGTGTTAGGTGGCTGGCACCCTAGGGAAACACTAGGTTGCAGAGAGCAGAACCGAGTATGTGCTTGGAGAGGACACAGATGGGAAGGGAGACGTGTGGCCTGCAGTAAGTGGAATGGGCCTTAAGGGGTGTGAGGCTGACCTCTCTCCCTCTGCCTCATTTGCAGGCCAGGGATGAGCTGTAGCTGGCCACACCCACCGTTGAGAAGTGGTTTTGTCATCTTGTGCCCCCAACACACACATTTAGCTCATGGAGCAGAGGTCCCACACATAGGCACAGATGGCTGCTTTGCAGCACAAGTCCTGGAACAGGAGCACCCAGGGCATTGCAATCTGCTTTCATCACTATTTCTTCCAAGTAGAGAAAACAGCTCTACGGTTTGCAGAGTTGCACTTCCAAAGCAAATCGTACTCAGGCTTTGGGGAGAGTATAGGACCAGTGAGTACAGACAGAGAAGTTCACCATGGAAATATTTACTCAGGGAGACAAGTTTGTGTTCTTATGTTGTTACTGTGATTGACTTAAAAAAAAATTCAATGAAGAAGTTTAAAATATCCCCAAACTGTTACTTATGTTGCTACTCTTAGTAAACTGCATAGAGTAATCAAAATGCAACATTAGGCAGCACACCCTGTGAAGAACGGTACCTCAGAAACACTGGCCTATGCTGTAGGGACCGGAGTGCTTCTACAAGGAAAGGAAGATTATACTTTTAGTGTACTAACAGCATCAGCTAGCAAATAAGGATGCTACAAGGACAAGAAGTAGCAACTTAAGTAACAGTTTTGGGAGTATTTGAAAACTTCATCACCGATTTTCATTGTAAATCAATCAAAGAAAGTCATCAACAAAAACGAAGCCCAGACCTGTGCCCTTCACAGGACAGGCCTGCAGGATGCTGCTTCAGTTGTGAACATACTGGGGAAAAAAGCCCATCAACGCACACACACAGGATGGTCCCAAGGTAGAAACACAGTGCTGGGTGATGCTATTTGGTTTGGTCCAATGGGAGGAAGATATTATATTGGAATCATTTTCCTTCTGTTTGATCACGCATTTTATTAAAAGAGTGAGAAAATCTCTCGGCTTGAGATATTTAAGGCTGCATTGGGGAGCGTGGCAGACGGATGACAGAGTAAAAATGCCACAGCTGCAGGAAGTGGGTGAGCGATGGCTCTTTGCTGCTGCTAACATCCCAAAATCTATCATTCCAGATGCACAAATTGAAATCATTCACTAAGTAAGAGTGCTGCTGAGCTGCACCTATAACGACCCGAGAGTAAACAGGCACGTCCCAGGCTGACAGATGTGCCCAGTGAGAGGTGTATAATCACGCCACCTCCGAGAACAGCCCCTGCTGTATGGACGCCGCTCTTTCTGAGGCAGCCAGGAATAACCAAAACGCACGCGCAGCGTCTTGCCCAGGCCACAGCAATGGATGGAATGGACACACAGCGCCGGCGACTCCGTCTGCAGCTGTCAGGCATGCTGCGCACTCTGCTGACATATGCGAGCTGCAGCAACCCCACCTACCTGTGGGCTCAGACCCTGCTCCCCAGAACCATCAGCCTGCCCCGCCCTTCCAGCCGACACCAAGTAACACTGAGATGTGGTTTTCATAATGCCTGGCCACATTGCATACTTTTCTTTGTGTGACCCATCTAACCTGTCATGTATGCAGAACTGTGAATAGTTATTTATTGAGTGAATAACTATGTGAAGTGCTCAGTTGAAATTCACACAGATGCTAAATGAGGTCATGGGCTGCCTTGCGCAGTCCTACGAGGTTCACATTTTTAAGCCATGGCACAGAATTAGCGTGATCTGTCTGAGGCCTCCAGCATTCACACCCACTCCATTCCTCGTGGTTTTTCCATGTGTGGTACCCTGCCAGTGCTGACATGTGACCCCCGTGCCCTTTGGGTGAATCAAGTCCTTCCTTGGGCGGGTGATGCTCTCCACAGTCAAAATAATTACCATATTTTGCCGTGTGTATTATAATGTGCACTGTTTTGCCCAAATTTGTGAGGGAAAAATAAGGATGTGCATTATACATGGGTAGTATCTCTTGCTATGTAAATGTTTCCTTATGTATGTAAATGTTTCCATATCTATATAAATGTTTCTAATTCTTTTATTATTGCTTATGAGTTAAAAGTGTAACTCTAATAAGACAAGTGCCCATCTGAGGAGTGTAAATGTCTAACTATTACATTCTTTTTACACCTGAAACTAGTAAAAAAAAAAAAAGTGTAACTCTAGAAATCAATAACAATATCCGCATGCAGAATAATACCCTGGAATATGATCATTGGTTTTGCTGAACTTATGACGAACTTGCAATGACAAAGAGTTCTTGGCCTTCTATGATGCATAAATGTCATAAATTTGTTACTAGTACATAGAATTTCTTGTACGTCGTATCTGTTCCTGTGTTTTGTAATTATTTGTTACATAAAATTTCTTGTACCATAACATGTTAAAAAATAAATGCTAAAATTCCTTTAGAATACAAAAAAAGTACTTAAATGTAAACAAATACAAATTTGAATTAAAAACATTAAAACGAAAGATTCCCCCCCGAAAATTTGGGCCAAAAACGTGGGTGCACATCACATTATACATAGGAACGCGTTATACACGGCAAATAGGGGAGCTGTTGCTACATTTGGTCAGGAGATGAACAGCAGAATGAGGCAAAACAAGCCTGAGAGGAAAACAGTTTTCCTCAATGCTTGAACAATGCACAGAATAGGGCTTTGAAAGCACGTTTAGCTAGTGGCGTGTTGTCCCACGTAGTGTCCCTTTGGGTCTCTGTGGCCCTGTCCCACGGCCTGCGCATTTCTGGTCCTCACACCCTCTCTTTGCCACACCAGGACTCTGCACCAGATGGTTTTGGGTGCACAGGTTGTCACCTTTGAGATGGTTGAGACTGTGGGAAGCCAAGGGACCACGGCTGTCCTCTCTGTGCCACCTTGCGAGGCTCCCCTCACAGACTCTGCAGAACACGTTCCCACTCGTAGTCACTTAACAACCTCTTTTCTCCAATCTTGGATGTGCTATAACTGTGTCTCAGCCACCCCCTTAGGTGGATGGGGCGATCTGGGGACCCTGAACCCACGGCAGCCAGCACCGACCTGTCAAACTTGCCCACCTCCGTCGTCTCGCCTCTGCTGCTACAGGACCTGCCCCTGCATGGGCCAGTGTGAGCCCCAGGTTCTGTGAGCTCCAGGACCCCACCTTCTCAGGTGGGATATGGCCTCTCTTTCACTCTTCTATATTCTTCCCCCAACTACATCCTTAGTGCCAGACTTTGAACATTTTCAAGTCTCTCCCATTAAAAAATTACAACACTTATCTGACACCTCACCTTCCTCTAACTCTACAGCTTCAATGGGGTGGGGGGGAGTCCTCCAGGGACATCTGAGAATGTCTGGAGACAGATGTGCTTGTCACAACTTGAGGGGTGCTACTGACATCTAGGGTAGAGGTCAGTGGTGCTGATAAACATGGTGCAGTACACAGGAATGGCCTCCAGTAGCCAAAGAATTATCTGTCACCAAATTCAACGGTGTCAAGGTCGAGAATGGGCTGTAACTGTTCACCTGGGAGCCACCTGCTGTCACTGTCTCTCATCTTTCCTCATCTCTGCTGATGTGTCAGCCACCGCACTGGGACTCTGCCCCATGACCCTACTGAAGCATCACCCTCAGAGACCACTGATGACCTCCTTCCTGACAGCAGGTGCAGACATCACTCTGCTCTCACCTTGCATGGCCTGTGCAGCTCAGGCATCCCCGCCCGGTCTTCCTCTCTTCCTCAGTTTTCTTCACCTAGTCTCCACAGCCCACAGTCACGCGTAGTCAGTTAACTCCCTCTTTTCTCCGATCACCCAGGTCCCGAAGAACCCACTTTGTCTCTGTCTCTGGAACTGTTTCTCCATCTCATCTCTACCATCCCCATCCAGGTTCCAGCTCACCTGGTCCCTCAGGGGCCCCCTAACTATCTGCCAACTGAGATGACCTCTCCCTGATCTGCTCTTCATGAGGTGGCCAGACGGGCTTTTCTCATCATAAACTGAAGGGTGACACCTGTGTACTCAGAGCCCTTCAGGGGGCACTGTCCTCTTCTGTTCCCTTCCTTCCGAGATCTGCGAGGTCCTGTGCAGTGAGGGGCCCCCCAGACACCCCAGATGCATCTGGTGTCACGCCCCTCATCTTCCCGCCCTGCTCATCGTGCCCACTTCTGACTCAGGGACTTGGCACAGCTCCACACTCCTCTTCACCCGTCTGAGTCCTGCTCATTCCTCAGGTCCCAAGTCACTTGTCACTTCCTCACCTTTCCTGACCTTCTCGTCTGTTTATTTGTGTCAAACCCTTGAACTGGAGGCCTTCAAAATGGTCATCACATCAAAATAACTGATTGAAGCCTGGCTCAGGTGGACACTGGGCCAGGCAGGCTCACTGCACACCGGGGCCCAGCGCCGGGCTCTCCATGGCAGGGTGTCACTATAACCACGGAGTGAGCCAATGAATGAGCAGGTCCTGTCCTCCTGAGACAGCTCTGCTTAGTTTACACATCTCTCCTTACAGGGCAGAACTAACAAGGAGGCTGTCGTGTACCTCAGGTGACAGGCGTGACCAGCCTCCCAGAGGACAGCTGAGCACTTCCTGGACCTGACTGTTTACAGTTCCTAGACTGAAACTCCTCTGTCTGGCTCCGACGTGGACCACAGATCTATACTATTCCACTATTGCAACTCAATGAAGCATTCTGTTCATGGAGGTGGTAACTCTGCCGGCTGGTCTCTGCTAGAGTGAATAGTGAGAACACGTTTCAAATCCAAGTTTTCTTCCTCAAAATGTACCATCAAAATCCACATCTGGTTTCCAGTATCGCTTCAGATTTCTTCCAGCTCTTTGTGTTTTCTGCATGCTGTTTTCAAAACACATTCCATAGTGTCTCAGACTGCAAACTGACACCAAATACTTCACGTCTGCAACTGGAATCAGAGCAAAACACCACTGGGCTCTGTCCCGAGTTAAGACTGCTCACACAGTGTGCTTTCTGCAGGCAGCGCCTTACGTCACCCGTGCGCCTTGCCCTGACTGTGTGTGGGTGGTGGCTTCCCCTCCACAGTGCCAGGCTGATCGCTAACCCGTGTTCTGTTTTCTTTCTTCTAAGAAACCAACACACCCGACATCGAGCAGTTCTTCACCCTCACAGCCCTCGAGACAGGACCAGCTCTCCCCATACTAGTTCCTGTCCTGACCTTGGGTGATCAATGGCCCCCTCGGCCCCATTAAGGAATGGCCACTGTCTCCACATGGTGACGTGCCCTCCTGTGGTCTGTCCTGTGAACCCTCAAGGCCCTGCCCAGAGCAGTGCCCGTGTCAAATGGCCTTAGGGGCGATGGAACCCAGAAAATCCTGTGTTCTGCTGCTGTTTTCTCCCCAGAGCATCTGCAGGGGTTCTTGTCTGTGGATACAGTTGCTCTGAGGAGTTGGCTCACGCGCTGATGGAGGCTGAGAAGTCCAAGAAATGCTGCTGTTTTGCTGAGGCCCAGGAGTCTGTCAGTCTCGCTTCAGTCCCTCTGCCTCTTATGGACACTCTCTGCCACCCTGCCCAGCCTGGAGGTGGCCTGACTTTCTGGACCACCAGCAGCAGGAGTGGCAACCAAATTAGTTTTTCAGGCTGAGCCAGTGGCCTGTGGGGTGCTGAGGTTATTGGGGGGCCTGGTGGGAAGTGTGAGGGTGGACGGTGGCCTGCACCTCTCAGTCAGGAAGGGGGGGAGGCGCTTCCCAGGCTCAGGTGCCCCATCAGCAGCGGCCCATGCCTACGGTGGCACCTCCCTGCTTGGGGACACCGCAGATGTGCTGCCTTAGCAGTGAGGCCATATGTCAGGGAGAACCTGGGCTGCAGTAAAGCCAGGGCCGAGCCCGCAGGTCGGGGTGCTGGCAACCACTCCCATACTTGTCTGAAACACCGCCTTTTCATCTGCCTCCAGTGACAGCCCTCTCGCTGAAAACAGAACACATCTAAATTCCAAATCTGCTCTGAACTTCTAGGGCCATGGTGGCCCCTTCCAGGCTTCTGCCAGCTCTGAGCTCAGCCCCTGGTTGTTGGTTTTTTTTTTTTTTTTTTTGCTATTTTTGGTATTTTGTGCAGATTCCCTTAGGAACATGGGGCACAGATCATCCCAGGGGGCCTTCCAGACTTAAGGTCACTTCCAGTGCCAGGAAACAGAGGACGCCCATTTCTGTTGCTGCTCCCACCTCGAGCCGCAGCCCTGTCGCCAGCCGGGAACCCCGGTCCAGGCTGCCTCTGCCTCAGTGCCCCTCCTGAGAGAGGATGCATGGGTTCATCTAAGTGAAGGACACACACAGTGAGTGGGCCCAGCTGTGAGTGACAGGCTGGTGATGACTGGGGCTGTGGCTTGGCTGAGAGGCCGGGACATTAGCTGCTGACTGCTCTCGGAGGGGGATAAATGCCCAGGCAAGCCCGGGTGGGCCAGAGAGGGCGACCTTGCTCAATAGTGCTAGCTTTTCTGGATTATTCTGCAGAAACCCTTTAATGCCAGGTAATCAAATGGGACGTCACTGCCCCTGCCCTCTCAGTTCACAGTGAGTGTGGCAGGTGTCATGGGTGGGATCATGAACCCATCCAGGTGGCACCCTGTGCGTGTGAACTTGGGCCAAAACTTCCAAGGCCAAATGAGGACAGGCCACTTCCCCGATAGGGCAGTGAGACATCACGTCTAAAACAGAGCTGGGACCTGTCAGTACACGCAGCCCCCACGGTTCATCAAAGCCCCTGGGCAGGGCCATCAGCATGTCATCCCGCAGACACTGCTGGCTCAGGAAAGCCAGGGTGACTGAGGTAATGCCACTAGGCCATACCCAAACGCCAGCAGTGACGACTGAAAGCTGAAATGTTTCCTTAGGGTCAGGTAACAGAGGCCCAGGGTTCAGAGAGTATGTCGAGCAGGAAAGTGGTGTGGTCAGATCAACATTTGCTTGTATTTCTCTGGGTCAATGGGTTTGAGGGGAAGAAAACCACCAGAGACTACGTAGACGGATCACAGGCGCCACCATACTTATTACCTTGGACCTGAGGCTCCGGAAGTCATGCACAGCTCAGGATTCACACTCAGTAAGTGATGGGATCAGAGTCCAGCACAGTCCCCCTCCCAGAGTCTGTGCCACTAACCAGTCTGTCACGTCATGACACTCACCAGAAAGCTGGGCAGTTGAGTCCCAGGTTCAAGGAAGCAGGCAGGCCTGGAGATGCCTCAGACCAGCCAGGCTGGCTGTGGGCCAACATGCTCATTGGGCAAATGTCTGAAGGTCTCGATGCTGGAAAGATGACACACTGGTTCCCAGGCATCTGCCTGCTTTGCCAGTTAGGCATTAGCTAGGTGCAGTTGTCACAGGAAGAGAGGCCACAGAGGGAGGTCAGGAGCGTGGCACATGGGAGCTGTCCCCTGGCAGTGAAGGGCACAACCTCAGGAGGACAGTTCACACAGCCCTCTGAGTGGAACCCTGAGAAAACAGCACCCACTGTCCCAGACTCTGTGTGCCCAATGGAAAGCAGGTAGAGGCAGTTCTGCAAGTTATGTGACTGAAACGTGCATTGGGACATTTGGGTACATGGCCACCATGGACAAAGTGAGGCCAGAGCAGAGCCCAACACACACATGGGTGAGGGACCCCCAGCCTGGAGTTGGCAATTAGAGACACAGACTGTGAGGAAGCAACAGGAGCCCCTGATGGAGAAAACACCACCATAAGCAGGGGTGGTTGGGGGGCAGGAAGGATGGAGAGACAGGCAGAATCTCTGGGGAACAGGACTTGAAGAATGAAAGGCACAGAGTCTCAGTGGGGACCTCATGGTCCTGGGGTCAGCCGAGCACTCTCATCTGACCCCGTGTGCCGGGCTGGCCTCAGGAAGGGTGGCTGGCAGCCTCGTCAGGGGAACGCCGGATCTGGTGGGGGTAGGAACCAGTGTCAGTCATTTGAAGAGCTGGTGGACAGGACGGTGGGCAGATTCCATCTCTGGTCTTTGAAGGAACTCAGCTTGGAAGGAAAAGGTGGGAAGAACCCACAAGCTCCCAAGTCCAGAAGAAGGTTTGCTAGAGGGCCGTTTTCAGGCCGGGGAGAATGGAGACGGCATGGAGATGCGAGGCAATGGAAGCTGTGCAGTCGCAGGAGGTGTGGGAACTTAGGACCAGAGCACCAGGGCGGGTGGAAACAGAAGCTGGTCCCGCAAGCCTGTGACAGAACACATACCCTCCTTGGAGCGAGATAAACATGGGGGTGTTGGCACATAAGGCCAGCACACGAAGGTCTATGGGCATACTGAGTGGGGCAGGTCTTGCCACACTTACTAATACCCTTTTCTTATCTCATATTTCAATAAAGAGCTTTCAAAAATTTGGCGATGGCTACTTTAGAAGCAGTCGGTCCCCGGGGAGCACTTGCTTACGATCAGTTGATTAAGCTTCGCCTCCCCTAGTCACCTTCATTTCTCTTGCACTGGGAGCCCCAGGGTTCTTGGAGGTCCAACGGCAACACGGGCTTTCACTAACCCCCTGTTTGAAGACGGAAGCGTACGTGCGATGCCTACTGATGCTCTGGGTGTCCAGAATGGGCTGAGGGACACCGAGAAGGCATGGTGGCCATCTGGAAAGACCCGTATATTTTAGGACAGTTTATAAGTTCTGCAATGCTCCAGTGTCACGAGGGCACAGGCCCCATGGAACCCCAGAACTATGCACCCCCTGAGCTGTAGGAGGTAGGGGCCACAGATTCTATAGCAGTGACGTTGTCACCCCATGCTGGTCCACGTCCTTGATGTCCACATGTTCTGCAAAGCTCTGTAGCCAGAGCTGCTATTGCTTCTCTGTTTTCACAGCTGTTTCGACTCTGCAAACTCCTGCTGTTTGGGGGTGGGGGCAGTGTGCAAGTGTTTCCCCCTCTTTTTAAATATCTTCCCTGTCCTGTGAGAGACAGCAGGAGCACATTCTTGTAGGTCTATGCTTTCCATGCCTATGTGACGGCACAGTCAAAGGGAGCCTGAGGCAGGGTCGGTCAGGGGCTCAGAGCCACCAGGAACCGAACCAAGGCCCTGGCACTGGCCGGTCAAAACGCCAGGCTCTTAGAGTGTAGCAGGAGCCGGTCATTACCGCTTCCTTCGTGGTGGTCGGAAGCTGGCCCCTAGGTGCTGCCAGCATCGGTGCCTGCTCCGGCCTGTGTCTCTCCTCTGTCTCCAGGAATTGTTACTATATGTGCAGTCCCATCACTGATCGGGGCACGACATGATGGCAGCTGGGGAGCGGGGTGCCAGAGCTGGGAGGACCGTGTAGACAGGTGAACGTGTGACACAATCAGACCCACTTCTCCATCTGCCAGTGATGACAAGCTAAGGTTCTGATGAGACGGGACACTCATGTTCCTGCCCCCACCCGTCATGGCTACACCCCACAGGCCCCGGGGTCACGACAACCTGGGTGTCAGAGAAGTCAGGCTCTTCCCTTCCCGACCTGAGAAACGTGAAGCCTTGAGTAGGATGCCTCCTGACGGTTCATAACATTTCCCCCAAGAATTGGTCTGATTTGCAGGTGAAATGAAATGAGCTTCTGATAACTTCCCGGTCTCCGTGCATCTAAGTTCTGGGTAAACACACTAGACCGAGCTGATACCGTGCTCTCTTCCCTCAGATTAAATATATCTTGTGCTCAGATTTATCCTGGCACTTTATGGCTTCTGCAAATGACTGCCTCAGAGCTGCAAAGTAATTCCACACTGTCATATTTGTCTTTGGAAATTGTAACAAATTATGGTGATTTATAACATCAAACTCAACTCTTGCATTTTTCCCCAGACGGCCATGTCGCTGATGGCAAGATTCTAGGCCATTCATTTGTTCTGTGAAGAAGGTGACAGTGACACATGTTTCATCTCCCTGGCACGACACTTGCTTTCCCTTTGAGGGGAGTCTGTCAACATAATTCAAGCTGTCACCGCACCTTCGCCCAGGGTTCCAACACGTCTCTGGCCCTGTGTACCTGCAGCCTCCCAATAAGAGGTGACTTCCCCTCCAGGCTGCATGAATGGACGGATGTCCTTGTGTCAGACCTCATCCTACCAGTCAGGGGGAGTCAAACCCCGACCTGTCATGGTGGGAGGACAGCCTGGGACCACAGCCACAGGCCAGGCATCCCTGTGGTGGAACACAGCCTTCCCTCCCAGGCTTTTGTCTCCGAATCCAAATGGAAGCAAGTGCCAACTCTCATGGTTTCCTGGACAACTCAGAATCCTGGCCTTTACCAGTAGAAGGAAAATGGAGAGATGCAGGCACAGCAGCCCAGGACACTGGGGTGGCCTTAGAGTGAAAGGACTGAGGTGTGGCTGGTTCAAGCCATGTGCTGTGGACTGAACTGTGTGCCTAAATACATGTGTTGAAGCCCTAACCCCCACCAAGACGGTATTTGGAGGTGGGGCCTCTGGGAGGTGATTAGGGTTAGGCGAAGTCATGAGGTAGGGCCCCCCGATGGCATTAGCACCCTTATAGGGACTGACACCAGAGCGCTCTCTCTACCAGGTGAGGACACAGCGAGAAGGTGGCTGCCTGCAAGCCAGGAAGAGAGCCCTCACCAGAGCCCACCACACTGCCAGCCTGCCCGCACATGTCCAGCCTCCAGAACGGTGAGGAGTACATGTGTGTTGTTTAAGCCCCAGTCTGGGCTGCTGTCACAGCAGCCGAGCTACACCCCAGCATGTCATCACTGTGCAATCCTCAGGCTGCCTTTGCCTTGGTCACCTAGGGTCACTCCACACCCAGCTGGTGGAACCTACTAAAAATGCAGTCTGCTAGTGACAGCTCCCCTCCCTCCCTCCCTCCCTCTTCCCCTCTTCCCCACGCCCCACCCCCCAATGTAGGCGCTGGCTCCATGCTGCTGCTGGGCGGTCTTCACAGCCTAACACATCCCTCTTATGGGTTTATTTCATAAACACCTAAAGTCATGGGACCAGGACTCTGACTTTGAAGACTGGGAAACTCTTTTTCCTTAAATTATCCTTAGCAAAATGAAGTCAAAACTGTCCCCACCCCCCCTTTTTCTGTTTAATTGGAAGTGTTTTCGGAAATGCCAACAGCCGTTACTGTGAGAGCAAGTCAGCTAAGCAGTCCAATATGAACACTTTGACCAATGTCAGTGATGCATGGAGGCACTGAACATGTCACAGAGGCCATGGGAGAGGCCCCCCCAAGGAAATTTGGGGCTAAAATGATGAAATGACATTGCCAACCATGCCAGAGCATCTGCCTCTGGACCGAGCTGTGTGGGGATTTTTCTTGACCTGTTCTATAGTTGCCAGCTGCCTGAGTGACAGGTGTCCAGAGTGGATCAGCAGTGCAGCAGTGCCGTCACTTTCCACGTGTGTTGTTGGAAAACCTAGATGCTGAGCTACGTCCTCCTCACTAATGGTCACAGTGGTGCCTCCTCTATGCCTTGGTCTCGCTTGGTACGGATACATCACCCGCTGCCCACGCCGACCCGTCAGTGGGCTACAGAAGGCAGGACACTTGGCCTGGCAGCCCGAGAGGTATGTCTACCACGTCGCTGGGACAATGCTAACTATTCGGGCACCATTTCTCTAAAACTGCAGAAACACACCCAATTGAAAGGTGAAGAGGAAGCTGGGCGTAAAAGAGGCCACGGCCTTATGGGACCTGCTGTCACCCCACCTGGGAGAGCTACTGTGCCTTCACCTCAGAGAGATTTAAAGTGACACACTCCTGTTTGACAATTTTGCTTATATTTACAGGGGTGGATCAAACGTATATTTTACATGATCAGTGGGAAGTGTCAGAGTGAGCTGCAAATAAAGGGGTGACAAAAGAAATCATTTCAGTAAAATTACATAATGTAAAACAAGTCATTGAAACAGCTACACTAAGTATGGCTTGCAGGCAGCCCCATGTTATGCAATTTCTGACACTCGGCAGAGAGGTACCAGGTCTGAAGTAACTACAGTGAGAAAGCAATTTGCAAAATTTCTGTTCTTTTAGCTGCTTTGAAAGCAGTGATAATTTTTTTTTGTAGCTGACAAGTGAACAAAAACCAATAATTGAATCGTACCATTTTACCCAGAAGGCAGACTGATAATTAGAGGTGTAGCAGACAGACTGGATGTTATCTGAGTGTGGCAGCTCTGATGTTTTCTTTTTAAAGCTGAGAACCAAATCAAGGCCCCTTTCCCAATAGCAGTAAAAAGGGGAAACAGGACTCCATTTCCTAGTCCTCCTTCCTGGTTGGCATGTGCCTTCTTCTTGTCCCTAAATGAAGATCTAGGATCCTAATTTGGGAAGGTGTGTCCACCTGGGAAGCAAAGAGAAGTTCTCAGTAGTTGGCATGGTCAGAAATATAATACAAATAAAGCCAGTTTCTGCCACGAGGGAGCTTGGGAGCAGCAGCACCCACAGCCACCTGGCCCGACTGCCTTGTGAACGATCCTAGGAGGACGGATGCACCCCTGCGGGTCTCAGAAGAAATGTCCCTGACTGGAACATGGCTTAGCCCTGCAGCAAGAAGACTCACTCAACTCATGTTTTTAACTTGGGGTTTGGTCGCTGGACTGTTGCAGCCCTGGTGACATTGAGAGGTGAGCACCCCGTCCTGCTGGAAGCTGGAGCAGACGGGCCCTCAGGGCCGAGTGTGTATGCGACGAGGGTCGCTTTTGTCTTTGGACTGCAAGTGTGTAGGACGGTGGCATTCGTAGCTGGAAAAATGTGAGTCAGATGCGGAAGCCTGAGCAGCACTCGGGAGGACTCGGGTCCTCTCTGTCTCCATTCAGCCCTTCAGACTCTAAAAGGAGATGCCCTCGAGGTGGGTGTGTAGAGCCAGCCCAGGGTTTGCTCCCACAGTCAATATGCTAAAAACACATTTTAAAATAGCTCCCCACTCCTTTTAACAGCACTCGCAGACAAAGGAGCTGTTATTTAGTATCCCATTTTTGATAGCTCATTGTATCTAAAAGGAGATCAATTAAAGCACTAAATCTCTCAAACTTAATTGAAGGACAGTGCAGACAGCCCAGAGGCACAGATGATGCCGTCCCCTGTGCATTTATTTAGTCCTGGCACATCCGTGGTGCCAGCGAACCCCTGCTGATGAGCACATGTCACACGGAAAAAGAAACTTTGGCATCTGAAAGAAGATAAATTGCCACCAAGTTTATTCTTCAATGGATGATGGGAGATTTTGAAATAAAAGTATCTCTGACAAGTGATGTGATGGGACTATTTGTGCCTGAGTTCAGAATGATCAGGAACTAGCATTCATCATCTGTCCTTCACAAAGAGTGGGTGCTGGTGAGGCGGTGCCAACAACAGGAGTGTCTCATCTGCAGTGGAAGGCGCAAGTTGCCCATTCAAGTAGATTTTGTCTTTATTTTAAGAATGTATCTCTCGCAAAATGGGGCTTTGCCGTGTTTCGAGGAGCCCACCAACAGCTCTGTTGAATGCAAGACTTGCAGTTGAAGGAAGAGCGTGAAGTTGATGGCCCAGGGGCCCATGGTTTGTGCCATGGTGGCATCTGTGCATAGTGGAGCTGTCCTGCATGGGCCAGGAGATGGGGCACAGCTTGCTGCCAGTGCAGCACGCTCAGAAACCTCCCGTCCAGGTCTGGGCTTTGCATGAAGTCAGAGCTGGCAGGTGGCTATGAGAAGGGTGAATGCAGCCTGGGGCCTGCATGCACAGTCCAATGTATGCATAGCGTGTCCATGACACGCAGTCTGTCACACACATGTACATGCAGTCTGTACATACAGAGTCTATATACCACGCGGTGTTTATACTATATATGTGGATACATGTACACGTACATAGAAAGCACAAACACACACACACTCACACACACAGTTTAGACCAGGACTCTGACTGTCCCTAGGACATTCAGGAGGCTCAGCGAGTTAACTTCTAGAAAACCCCCAATTACAGGGAGTTAAAGATCAGCCCTTTTCTCTCCCACTGTCTCTCAGTGTTCGCCTCCAGGATATTGAGGTGTCAGTATATTGAGGTGTCCAATCTGAATACCATGTGCAGTGCTGTCACCATCACTCCTTGCTGCATACGGAGTACCGGTGACACCATAAAGATATTTTCTGAACCAAACACGCTCACTATGATTAGCAAGCATGACTTCTCAAAGGCTGCACGTGTACTGCAGCTCACTCTCGTTTTCTATCTTTCATACATTTAAAGGTATTTCAAGATGATTGAAGTCAATTAAGCTTTGGACATTTGGGCAATATTTTCAATTCCCTCAAGATAAACAACAGATACTTTGGGATCAATATAAAGAAAAGCAAATTAAAATCCATATAAAGACAAGGAGAATGGCTTTCCTTGCACGCCAAGAAATCTCAGTGAGTGAATGCTGGTAGCAAATGTGATATTCTGGAGAGCTTTTTGTCCCTCAGGCTGAATTCTTTTTTCTCCCTGTTCTCCTCCTTCCCCTTTATGAAGAAGGCTGCTCTTGGCCAGAAAGGGTTCTCTCCCATCCATGGAGACCCTGTTGCCATAGCAACCAGATGGTGTTACCTCCTCATGGGTGTTGGGGAGGCATCAGGAGGTGGTGCTGGAGGGGTGATGGCCAACTACACTGTGCTCTACAGAAGCAACAGCAAAACCCTAACATCATCCAGCACAGCACCGGCAGGCCTGATCCCCAAAGGTGTCCCCAAGTACCCTGAGCAAGGCACATCTGGACAGCCTCGTGGGCATCTGCTCAGTTCCCTGAAGTACTTGAGGGTTGAATCATTAAGCCACGTACAGTGGTTTAACTTGGCCGGGCATAGATTCATGCCTTTATAACTGCAGCCTCCACTTAGGAGAAACGTCCCTGTCCTGCTACAACTGGACCCTCAACTGTCACTCAGACCCAAGGGCAATTCTAACCTCGGCTCCTCCTTCTCCTTCTCCCCTCCACCCAAGTCCAATCCCAGGCAGAGGGAAACAGGGGTGCAGGATTCCCACATGGGGGTGGAGGGATCAATTCCCTTCCCAGCTCTAAAATTGCCACCTGCAGCTCAGAGGTTGAAACACCTATGTGTCTGTCTGTGTCTTGTCCTTTAGTAGAACAGGGAAGATGCACAGCGCCCATGCAGAGGAACACACAGCCCTCACACACCAGCTCGCTACCCAAGTCACTGCAGAAAATGTAGCAGCGGCTGTCTGTGTCTCACCTCTAAGACAGAGGGCAATCCCCTTACAGGGGTCTTTCTGCCCATTAAGGCGGACAATGAAATCTCCATAGAAAGGTCCCTTACAGCCAGAGAATGGTAATGATTTTCAGAAGACCACATTGGTTCAGGGTAGAGACAATACTGGAGAGGTCAAAAGGGTCCAGAACCCATTACTGATCAGCTGATAACTATTTCAATGGAAGGATCCTGGCAAATTGCTCCCACAAAGCTGGATAAGCTCTCAGTGTCTATCACCTAGAGGCTGTGCACAGCCGGCCCATTGGCCCTTACAGGAGGGAGCCTTTTGTCGAGTGCTAACGATTGGTGTTTGGGAAAGTGCGAACCACCGAGTAAGCATCACATGTCAGGAAGGGACAGCTCTAGAGATTGTCTCCTGGCCTGGGGTGGATGCAGCACACAGCCTGGCCGGCTGGCAGAGTGAGCAGGAACTGGGCCAGAGGCCAGGCTCCACGAAAGTGAGACATGGACATGAGAGATGCGTGATGTGGCTGGTGTAGCCCATGTAGTGACAATGGGCAAAGAAGGGGCTATTCAAGAGATAGTTGGGAGAGAGAGTCTCTAGGACTTAGAGATGAGATAATTAAGGAAAAAGAGGCAAATAAAACAAGATTTTCATGCAAGTGAGTTGGCCACTGAGCACAAAAGTGTTAACTCAGCAGGACTGTGTTGCTCAAACCCTTTCTGTCTTCAGCACTGACACCTGGACAGCTCCCAGGATGGGCCCTGGCCTCTTGGAATGCTGTGACATCCCTTCTTTTTGAAAAAGATTCTGAGTCTTCATAAACGTAAACCTGAAAGGGGTCACCATGGTAAATGTGGGTGACTCCAGGTGAAGAGACACTTCAGTACTCAGTCCTTCTCTTTCTCCTATCTGGTAGGTTTATTACCAATCAAAACACACAGACGGCATTATGGAGACAAAGTCGGACAAAGGACCTCCTGGCCCTCCCCCCACCTGTCCCGTTCCACGGGTAGAGCTGTGGTTGTGCTCTCTGAGTGGCACATGTGTCTTTGATTTTGTTCTTTGCTCTCTCTGTGCATCCACTATGCTCGAACTTGTCCTGATAATGTGAGCAATAGAAAGAATCTCCTCCCCCCAAAACCCAGCAATTTTTTTTTTTTTTTAATAAAAGGCTGGAAGGGGCTTCAAGGTGCACACACACACAAACGAGCCAACAAAATCCCACACACCCAGCAGGACCCAGGAGGCTTTTCTCTGTCTCTCCAAGGGGTTCTGAGAATGGGGTCCCTTGAAGCCTCCCAGGAGCCCCTCTTCCTTGTGAGTTCCATGACTGAGGTGCCCTTTCCCTCTGTACTAGGCGAACGCATACAACGACACTTGCTTCCTTCTTCCAACCTGTGACTGAGGCTCCAGCACTCTCTTTGTCCCTTTGATTTCCCTGGATTTCCTGGAAGTGTTCGCCTCCAAGCCCCCTGGACAATCCCTTCCTCACTGTGCCCCTGGCCTGACAATGGGGGCAGCCACTACTCCCCAAGAAAGCTCATTCTTTTGAGAGTTTCAAGGTAATTGTATGATTTCTGCTGGCTCTGGAAACCTCCGTGCATCTTAGGTCTTTGAAAACCAAGAATGATGCGGCCAGAAAGATGTTGCAGTGGCTAATACCTTTGTGAAAGGGTGAATCCATTTCCTACCTGACTAAAGCCAACAGCTCCAATGAGCGAGCACACCGTGGTTTACTGAGACTTAAAAGGCCCACTCTCAGCCGCCCTCAGGTCTGTCATTGTCACACAGGTTTGCATGGGGGCCATTTTAATGGAATGCACTTGAGGTCATCACACAGCTTCAGAATTTAATGATATTATTGTGAAACTCGCTTACAGAGCCCTTTGAACTAGTTGAGACCTTGGAGAACATTTTGTAGACACCCAAAGTTTACAGGTGAGAGAGCTGGGACCCCCCGGGGTTAATCATTTGGCTGACAGATGGCAGATCTGGGACTCCAGTCACAGTTTTAAGTTGCTATTTGCGCCACAACAGGATGGAATGACACAGAATTCAGAGCCATCAATGTGCTGTGTTTAAAAATACAAAGAGCACTAGGAAAGGCCTGTTGTGGACTGAATTCCTGTGGTGAAGTCCCAACCCTCAGGACCTCAGAAGTTGACTGTATTTGTACAGTCTTGCTCTCACTGACCGAGTCAGCAGCTCTGATGCTTCTCTTGCCTCTGAAAGGAGTGGCTGCTTCAGAACACATTCTGTTTGGGAGATGCCACCCTGTTTGCCAAGGACTTCTGGGCAAATGACACATGACTCGCGTCAAGTACCCAGTGTCTCTTCAAAGCCAGAGGTCACAGGACCTGGACGCCCAAAGCCAGCCCCCTTGCTGGATTAGTTGGCCTTCAGGGCTCCATGTCCCCTTAGCCTTTTGCAAGGCAAAGGGTGCTCAGAATTTTCTGGATGCAAAGTGAAAAGTGACAGGATTCACATGGTCTCAGCTTCCCAGAGCACCAGCCTCCAACCTGGCAGCTACAGAAAGCAAGCTGCCGGGGCTTAAAATTGATCCCCCCAAACCACAAAAAAGAAAAGAAATGAATGCATTCCACTTTCCTGCGCATTATTTAATAGGACAATTTGCTTTAGCCAGTGCCCTCATTCCTTCTTAATTAGATTGTTAGTATAATTAGGCTCTCACCAGGCTTTGCCATGTGTGGATCACATACATTGTCCATTGGTAACGAACTTAAAAGGTCAGGAATCATATTAAATAAAAAACTGACATAGTTCCTCAGTTCCTGCCCCTAAAAGAATGACTATGCTTAGGGCCAGGGTAACTCAGGAAAGTCAGAAGCACACGTGTCCTCCCACCGTGGGTCGGTCCTCCTTTCTGCTCTGCACCCCGTGGTGGCCCAGGGACCTGTGCCCTCACCCAGCACTTGGCATTGTTATGCCATTGGGTCTGCACTTTCCAGCAAGCACAGGCTCTGCAACTTGTTAAACTTTTATTATTTTTAAAGCAAGAAGTCTTTCTTCCAAGGAACAGGAACTAAAAATCAAGGAGTGGTTGCCCCGGGGGATTGCCACTGTGGGGTCCTCAGGGCCTGGAATCTGCTTTCCCACATCTTTCATCCCCTTGGTCAGTGATGGACCAAAGTCTCGGAAATGGGCTAAGTCGAACAAGGGAGCTGCTGCTGTGACAGGGAAACACCGTGTGACCAGGTGGGTCGCAGGCTCCTGTTGCTGAGCTGGCTTATTGGGTGTGGTGTGGAAAGCAGCGTGGTTCTGAATGTACTGCAGCAGTCACAGGGCCTGAGCTCACGGGATGTCCCCACCCAGGGAGGCTGAGCTGGGCGAGGGTGATGGACGGGCTCTGCTGGGCTTCCTCCTGTGCCTGGTGGCCCTTCATCACCAGGACTCTGGTGACCAGAAGCCGGAGGCCTATGAGAACTCTACTGCAGGTACACGGTGGCCCTCTTCACGGCACTGTCCCTCTGATCCCGACAGGCTGGGGTCCCCTCACTGGAGGGAAGGGGCATGTGGGGATGTGAGCAGATCCGCTCTGGATCCCCTTCTGAGACGGGATGAGGAAGGCAGGTCACTGTGCACCCACAGGGGCCCCCAGGCACAGTGGTTGGCTCAGCACTGGGTTGAGGGGGGTCCCAAACGGTAAGGAGCAGAGAACAACTTTCTTACATCGATCACTAAATCTACTAAGAAGAGGAAGGAGGAAAGACTTTCAGACCCTCCGGTGCCACTGACGACCTTGAGTTGGGCCTGGTTCAGGGGGAGGGAGGGATCCCTGCAGGCACTTGCGTTGTCTACAGCTTCTGTTTGTTTTGGGATTTGTTTCCCATGGAATTGAATCATTCATTCATTCATGCATTCATTCATTCATTCAGCAAAGATTTATAAAGGTTTTTGAAGTAGAAACTGTACCTCCGCCTCATGGTGTGTGTCCATGTACTCTGGGGACAGTGAGCACAGAGCCCAGAGACCCAAGTTTGAGACCCCTCCCCCAGTGACAGGGAGCACAGCCCCTCCCAGCCCTGGTGGGTGTGCCATCTTTAATCATCAGATACCAGGTGGTTGATAACACTAGGAAATTACTGTTTTAATCATTAATTACCAAATAAATGTCACTTTGCTGGCATAATATATGCAGTGATTTCTGTCATAAATTGACATCTGTAAGTCATAAATTGCTTAGTTTTAGCTGCTTTCAATTGCTGAATTTTTGCAAGCTGCATGGCACATGCATTTTGGACGTGGTTCAGAGTTCCTGTGCACGGAGGCTTCTGAGAACTGGCACTCGGTCGTGCAAACACACGATTTGGAGGGCCAGCCTGCAGGGATCCCTCCCTGGCAAACGCATTTTGCTGATCACAGCCACCTTTAATCAGCCCGCCTCACAGGAGCTACAGTTCCCACCGTGGAAAACGGAAATCTAGGGGGAAGTCTCTCTAATGGGCATGAGACCTTGGGAGGCGTCCGCCTTGCTCAGAAACACCCTGGCTTCCTCTGATTCACACAGGCTGTGCCTAGAGGAAGTGTTCGTCCTTTCTACCCAGAGGCCCCAAAATACCAGCATTTGAGGTGGCCCTCAGTAGGTTAAGAAAAAGAAGGCACTTGGAGCACGGCTGAAAAACTCACTTTCCTTCTTCTAAGCAGAGATGATCACGGGACTGCCATGCTCCCAGGTTCCCACATGCATGTGCAGGGCAGGTGTGTGTCCCACCTTCCCGACGCTGTCCCCTTTGTGAACGAGATCCATGCTCACTTAGGTGAAGGGGGCCTTTGGAGCAGGGCCAGGAGCCTGCGTCCTGTGGCCTCGCCCAGGCTCCAGAAGGGAGGGGACGCTGGCAGAGGCCCAGCCGTGGGTTCTCTCCCTGGGTGCCCAGAAGGGCCTGCGCTTTGTCCCTCTCTTTCTCTCTGGTCTTGCGGGAAGGACCCTGGTTTCGTTTGTGCAGGGTGGCCGGGCCCTGGGCTGTCTACCCACATCTAGCTCAGTTTCTTTCTTTTTCCTTCCTTTTCCTTTTTTCCTTCCTTCCTTCCTTCCTTCCTTCCTTCCTTCCTTCCTTCCTTCCTTCCTTCCTTCCTTCCTTCCTTCCTTCCTTCCTTCCTTCCTTTTGGCTTCTCAGCCCTTCCCTAGCCCTTGGAACCAACCCGCTCTTTCCATTCCCCTGTTTACTCAGAAGTGGCTTTTGTTCTCTTGTTGTGACCCTGACAAGAGCCACCCAAGCTCTCTCTCACCCAGGTTACACTAGAGATGAAACTGTCATGACTGACCCCTGGCTCCTGGCAGCCCTTCCCGGCTCTGCTCACCCTGACGTCCATGGAGCATTGTCAGCCCAGCTGTCCCAAGTACGTATGGCTTCCACCCGCGACCGAGAAAACGACGTCAGAGCTGGATGGTAGTCTCCTTCGTTCCCCACGGCACACACAGCACCGGAGCACTGCCCGTTCATTAGCTCCTTTCAGATTTCAGCAACATGTTTGCACGCCTGTCTGCACCCTCATTTCTGAGACCTCTTGGCTACACTGGTAAAGGGCAAACATCTTAGACACCGTTTGTGGCTCAGTCATCCTTCTAAAGAAAAGGGGAGGCTGACCATGTGCTGGGCGCAGAGCGTCTGTGATTTCTGGGAGCGAGTCAGATGTCCGACCCGAGGAACCACATATGCTCTGGGCAAGGACACAGAACAGGCCTGACTAAGCCAGTGTCCCTGCATCACATACGTTAGGCCATACAGCAGGGCTGTGACTTTATAAAAACATGTATGTCACGCATGTTCATGAGAAAATGATAACATATTAAACGTAAGAATGCGAAGGTTTCCTTGCCTGTATTTTATACGCTCCACGTTATCAGATCTTAGAAGGTAGGGTCACAAACCCTCAGCTCTTCACAGCATTTAACATGATGCCAAGTGATAAAATTCACAGGATAAGACAGACAATGACCCCGGGCTTACATTTTAATAAGGGGCAGAAGCAGGGGGATTTCGGGGGCAAACGACGGTTCTTTACTCTTCACCCTTTCTAAGACCAACTGCAAAGAAAGCCTCCTCTCCCCCATCTTGTTTCCTTAAAATTCCTTCAAGGGAAAACAAATCCTTTTTCTTGAGAGAGCTTTCAAATGGGGTGGGGATGCACACATTGTTTAAATCTTGGCTGTGTGTTTCCATTTTCATTAAGGACGAGATTCTCAAACCTCATGGATGCTGGCAGCTCTGCTTCTGTGTCCTCCAAACCCACACTATCAGCAAACCTGCAAACATTTCCTCAAAACACACTCTTTACTGCTACTCCCCACGGCACTCCCCAAACTGCAATGTGCATTCGAACCACCTGGGGTCTTTTTTTAAAAATTAAGTTTATTGGGGTAATATTGATTGATAACATTATATAAATAAAACCTGAAGCAATAAAATACATAGGAGACAGCATACACACTAAATTTACGGACCTTGGTCTCAGAGGACTTTTTGTGAAACTGATCCTAAGGGCAAGGGAAGGAAAAACAAAAATCAATGAATGAGACTATGTCAAACCCAAAAGCTTCTGCATAGCGAAAGACACCATCAACAAAACAGAGGCAACCAACTGAATGGGAGAAGATATTTGCAAACAACACTTCCAATAAGGGGCTAATATCCAAAATATATAAAGAACTCATACGCCTCAATAGCAACAAAAAACCCCGAACAATCCAATTAAAAAATGGGCAGAGGACTTGAATAGACACTTCTCTCAAGAAGACATACAGACTGCCAACAGATATATGAAAAAATGCTCAATGTCACTAGCTATTAGGTTTCTTGTTAAATGAAGATGTCCATTCGATAGTCTAGGCTGGGGGTGGGATTTGCATTTCTATCAGGTTCCCAAGTGACAATAAGCTGAGGTGCTGTGAAGTTCACACAGCCTTTGGAGCACATCTGCCTCCTGAAGCATGGACCTGCAGACCCTACCTCACTGATGGAAGATTTTAGTTTGTGGAGCGTTGCCCCCTTTCACCTCTCTTTCCAGCATTGTTTTTGGTGACCTCACTCTCCATGAAGTGAACATCTGGTCTTTAATTGCACGAAATTTCTAGCTGCACATATCTTGCCCTTCATCTCTGTTTTCTAATCGATTCCCCCACACATGACTCCTTTGAAACCTCAATTTTAAGCACCCTACTTTCCAAATACTGCTTTCCTCCCAGTTCCCTCAGCACCAGCATCCCCTGCAGCCATGCCTCCCATCCGCTGTGCCTGCCGTTTTTCTTCTGCCTCCACTTCAGAATCCCTATCCACTCTTGGCTCCTGGCACCCTTGCCCTCTGCTGCTGTCATGCCCAGCTGGAAAAGCCCTGAGTCACCCCACGTCCAGTTGGTTCCAACCCACAGCCTCTTTCAGGTCTGCACTGACAGTGTGAATGCTGGCTGCAGAGAAACGCCAACCCTGGCTGCTGGCGTCACCTAAAATTCATCGCCACAAGCCTCCCTCAGGTCCTCATATGTCGTACCAACCCGATCCATCTCCTAGTTGATTTATAATGTCATTACATAATAATCCCACGTGGGGACTCTTCCACAACTCCTCTCTCAACTCCAGCCTCCAACACTCCTCACCTCCCTCCCTCTCAGCTGCTGAGCACGCTTTTCTGTTTTCTCCGAGGACACTCGTATTCCCCCAGCCACATACACCCCCATGCGTGCCCACACCTTACACCCCACCTTCTACTCTGACACAGCAGGGAGCGCTCTGGCTCTGACCCAGGCCACTCTCTCTCTCTCCATCTCCTCCTCCTCCAGTTACACTCCCCAAGCTTGTTTCATCAGGTTTTCATGTTTTATGGAACAAACTCCATTAGCACAAAATCTCCCGACAAAATCAGTCAAAGCAGCCCTGTGCCCTGCCTTCCCTCTGCACTGCATTTCTCTGTCCGCATTCCACCATGTCCTCTGAACTCTTCGATCTGAGTTCCCCAACGTGTCACCAAGAGCACATACTTCTCTAGCTTACCCACAATCCCCATGCCACCTCTCCTTCTTGGAAACTTCAGCAGCATTTGACCTGTCCTTCCAGAACCATCTGCTCTGCCTGCTGTCAGGACATCCTACTCTCCTGGTGTCCTCCTCCCTTCCGGCCATTTCTCCTTGTCCGTCTGCTTCGTGGGCAAGTTTCCTCTTCTCGCCCCTCAGATACCAGTACCCAGCCCACAGCCCTAGGCCTCACCCTCCCTCTTTACCACCATGCTCTGTGGCCTCTTTCAGTTTCACAGTCTTAAATTCTACACCCCACCCCTGCACTGACAAACTTTCATCTCCACTCCTGTCCTCCTTGAATCCAGGCTCCTGGGGACACAGAAGAAGCTTGCTGAGTGTCATGGTCTCAGAGCCCGTGCCTTCACAGACTCTCCAGACAGGAGTTAGCAACTCCGTTTGCTTCGTTATTTAGGAACCAGAAGCCCCATTCATCCTCAGTGTGTCCTGTTTCCCTCTCACTGCACATCCAGTCCTAACAGTTCAACCCTGAAACTGTATTGCACAGGTGACCACCTCTAGTCAGCCCCACCCCTGGTTCCTGAGACTAAGATGCCATCATCCCCAGTCTGGGCTATGACAGTAGCTACTGGTGGCAGAGTGTGATTTTTAAGAAAGTGTAGTTCTAGTTCCACCTTCTCCAGGTCCCAGTGGGCCCGTCTCCCCCTCTCTGCCCCCAGTGGGGTTTTGTCCCCTCCTCGCTATGGAATGCAGCAGAAGTGTGCAGCAGGATTCTGAGGCTACGTCATCAGAGGCATTGTGGCCTCTTCTGTCTCTCAGCTCCACACTACTGACCACTGGCCAGATTCTGAGGAAGCCCAGGCCACACATGTCTGGCCAAGAGCTCAGGTCTCAGCCTCAGCCAGTGACACCATGAGAGGTGGTACTGGGCCAGCCTCCCGATGGCTCCAGCCCAGCCTTCGAGGCCCCCCATCGCCCACCTAGGGGAAGAGAGCAGCTGCCAGGAAGCTCTCTTTCCAGAAAACCCCAAGGCTGTACCCCCTCCATACAGGTTTGTGCTCAAGTGCCATATCCTGAGACAGGTCCCTGAGTGCCCCATCTACGCTGACACCTGAACCTTGCCCAGGCCCTCAGACATCCCATATCTTGCCCTATTTTTCTTCACAGCCAGCATCATCTCTCAGTGTATTATACATTTATTACCTGTCGTGTCCTACTAGAATTCAAGTCCAGCAAGAACCGATGGTTTGTTGTTCACACTTGACCTCTGTGCCTGACACATAAGTGCTTGACAAGTGTTTGATGTACGGTGGTGTTTTTGAGGGTTAAACAGAGTAAGGCAAACTCTTGACAGTATGGCCACCTCTGAGAGCTTGATGGGCCATGTGCACATGAGGCTTTCAAATGCCGACACAAGTAAGTTCTGGAGACCCACTGGCCACATAGCACCCAGAGTTGACAGCTCTGCTGAACACTTAACATTTGCTAAGGGGGTAGATCTCGTGTTAGGTGCTTGCTACCAAATAATAATAATAATAATAATAATAATAATAATAATAATAATAAAAATACTAGGACTAGAGGAAACTGTGACGTGATGGGTGTGTCTATGGCCTTAATGGTGGTGATGGTGTCACAAGAGTCCTTATGTCCCCAAACTCATCGAGCTGTGTATGTTAAACATGTGTTGATGTGTATATGTCAATAATACCTCAATAAAGTGGTGTAAAACATAAATAACATGCTGTAAAATCATATCAAAGTCCAGAAGAGAAAGTGGAGGGCTCTGAAGGGAAGTACCAAATACGCACTTTCCCCATCAAGGGCCCCACTGCTCTGCACAGAAATGCAAATTGTGCTGCAGATGGAAGGAGGCTGAGTAATGTCACCATATGGATGCAAGCCTTAGCCACTGAATTCTGGGGACACTTGCTCTTGAAGCTGTTCCCGATCACGTGATAAGTTACCGTCTCTGGAAATACCAATGAGCACGGTGAAGTCACACGTTTCCTAAGATTCTGCAAGTGGCTGGGGTCCTGTGACTACGTGGGGACCGGATGTGGAGGTCAGCGGGCAGGGGAGCGTGGCCCCAGAGGCCAGAAGCCGTCTGTCCTCCTCTGCGGGCCGGTCTCAGGACATGCATCCTGTTGAGGAAGTGGCCAGTGCTCTTGGTGACACTGACAGATGCAGGAACATAAACGCTGAGTAAGAGATTCTTGCCCAGATGTTGACAAAAGGCAGGGAGAGCTCAGAGGTCAGTGACATGTGGGATAGGGCTGAGAAGTGAGGCCAAAGAACAGAGGCACACTGGACTATTCCGCGATTTTGCCCTGGGTTCCCTGGAGGCGATTTTAGAAAATTTAAGAAAGTTCATAGCATTTTTTTTTACAGATTTGACAGATCTTTGCATCTTGAAGTGGGAAACAAAAATTATGGACTAAAGAAAGGCAAAAACAAGAAAAAGAAACACAAGCTGGTCTGCCGGTTACAGCTTGCAATTGTAGCCGGTGATCGAACGTCTCTGCCTCAGTTTCCTCATTAGGACAACGGGGACAATAGCACCTCCTCTCCCAAGGGTGTTGGGAGGTTATCACGAGGACAGGATAAAGTGTGTATAACGGTTAGCGTCGCTCTCTGCCACTGCACATGCAGAGTAACTGATGGGATGCTGTCACAATTATCATCATCAGTCTCCTCCACAAAGTGTCCCCTCCATCCCCCGGCCAGAAAGAGTCACTTCTGTCACCCAACTCCCAGCGCCGGGAACCTCTCCTCAGACCTCCTGTATGCTGTGGTGATGGTGGCCTCGCCTCATCTCCCACACTAGGCAATGAGCTTCTGATGACAGTAGCCCGACTTTTTCATCTTCTTAACCCCTTTGGCCACTTTAATGGTAAAAGGTCACTCATAAATGTCTGTTGGATGAATGACAGGTCACAAATACAGTCGGGAGCCTGTGGAGCAAAGCCCTGCCCTATGAATGCACGCGCGGGGACAGAGACAGAGAGACACACTTGCTCTGGGTTCGTTTCCTGCCTTGTCTGACCATTGTGTCACCTCTGTCTGGCTCTGTGCACACAACCCCTCCAGCGAGGCCTGTGCTGCCATGGGGACACTCGTCTTCCCAGTTCTCGTGGGAGCGGGGCTGGGAGCCCAGCATCTGTACCATATGACAAGGCATCAGCGTTGCCTCTGGTTCTGGGCAGCCTCCTTATCAGTTTCTAATTTTATCCTTGAGCTGCATTGCGATGAGCTGCAGAGGAGAATGCCTTAGGAAATGAGTATTTTTACCTTAGCTCCTGTCTCCATCCTAGAAACCAGATGTGTCCATTTGCCACATCTTCCAACTAGTTAAGGAATTAATTGCCTGTAAATCTGATCACCTTTACCTCGTACTCTAGACACATAGAAATCATTTTCTAAGAATATCATTTTTTCCCCCTGAAAATGCAATACTGCTGCGGGTTTTATAAGATATTACGCTCAAGACTTTCTTGTAAATGACTTTTTGAAAGAATGACAGGATTGAGGGCTGCTTGCTTTTTATCCCTACATTTCCATACCACTCTGGGATATTGGCAATTATTATTTAAGTCAAAAAGGAAACAAAGAATAATGTGCATCGTTCATCACCGCTTCCTCCCTTTAATAACTGATTAAGTCACCTCTGAGAACCCCATTTAGGATGAAGCAGTTCATTCTGGGCGTGAACATGCTGGTTTTCAGCAGCACAAGCAGCCTTTCTGGTCCCCGCATATATACATTCACGCATCTAACATGACCCCAAACTCCAGCACAAGTCACCCGCTCCTTGGTGCTTGCTTTTGTGCCATATTCGTTTGCGAAGTTTAGCTCTTCAGTGGTATTTTTTGACATTGTGTGCACGACTATTTGAAGAGTTTTCAGGAAAAGTGGGCTTAGATTGGGATTCACCCTGAGACTGACCTTTCAGTGAGATGCATTAAAAATGCTATTCACTAACTCTGTGTATTTGGGCCACACTGCTGTATTTGGGCCTGACTGCCCATGAGTATCTAACCTTTGAGTTTCTGCCACCAGAACGGGAAAATTCATACACCACAGATGCTTCTGTGATGTCAGGGACATAAGACAAGTGGCCCGGGAGATAACACTCAACTTCCAGTTCCAACCAGCCCCCCTCCTAGGTGTGCATCCTCCAGCTGACCTTTGTAGTGTTAGCTTGTCCTTCCTACAGAAGGTCCTCTGCAGAAGCTCAGGCTCATCACCTTGGGTGATGGTGACATGCTGCTCATTTCTTAGGATTCACCAGTTTAGCACGAACTGTTATCCTCAGAGGACAATGGCCATCAAGGAGGCAGACCTTCCCAGGGAAAGGCCAAACTGAAGCCAGTGGATGCAGGATGGGACAGGGGCCAGTGGGAGAGCAGATACAGAGACAAAGGAAGGTGGGGTGCTGAACGGGGCTTGGGGACAAGGATGAAGTCACCCTCCCGGCACTTCCAGTAGGATCAGGGGCACGGCTATTCTGGAAACGTTACCCATATGATAGTGACAAATGGAGAACAACGCTGCTTTGATTGTACAATTAAAAAAAGAATGTAAAGATGATTCTGGGCCCATAACTCGGAACAAACACCCACTGAGTTTGTTGGGATCCCCGGTGCAGAGTGAGCAGGTTATTAGCTCTTCTTCGTTTAACAGAATTAAATCAAGTCCATTTATTTATTTCACTAAATAGGTATTGAATAATGGGAGACCCCCCCGAATTTCTAAGGATAACCGTAAATGTGTCCCAAAGTAAGATACATTGAAAGAAAGAGCGCCTCCGAGACTTTCTCCCCGGACCCGCCTTGGACGCCTGTCCTCAGCCGAGGCCCCGGGTGCGGCGCATCGGCCGTCGCGCTAGCAGAAGATTGCGACGCAGTTCTGTGCTCGTGTCTGAAGCCAGGACACAGGTGTTACTTGCAGCCTCACGGGAGTCCTTACAGAGCCTCGCTCACAGCTCACGTCAGTGGTCTGCTGCCACAGACACTTCCTCTTCGTGAGTGTAGCCGGTGAAACAGCGCAGCGTGCGAGGCTGTGCGCGCGACACCGCCGCTGGGCTTCAAAGGTTCAAATGAACGGGGATTGCGGCCACTCGCCATGAGGACGTTTACTGAGAAGCCGCAGAGCCCAGTGTCAGCACCTGCCCGTCAGTGTCCTCCGCTGCCTCTCTTCAGTTGCTGGAGGAGCCAAGGCCCTGTTTTGTGGGGTGACTGTGCCAGCCCCAAAGCCTTGCACTGTCATGTGGAAAGCCACCTGCATTGCTCCTGCGGCCACATACTGGTGAGTCTCGTGGCTTAGCTGTGCCCGGGGCCCAGCCTGCTCCTCAGTGGTTTGCTGTGTGTCTCACACCCCACGGCAGAGACGGAAAGGGCTGCTCTTCTCTTCCGCTTTAGCCTACTTCTTATGTAGAAAGAGAGGGAAGTTCGGCAGAGACGTAACTTTCTAATGTCCCTGCTTCTGACCACTGGGGTCATGGGAAACCCCAGGTGGGGGCCCACCATGCCTCAACTCATGTGAACAGTGTGTGAGGTCGGGGGAGCATCTTATTCTGAGCACCCCTGGTCCCCCCAAAGCAAAAGCAGAGCCTGACACGGAGCCGTGCTCTGGTGGTTAGTTAGGGAAACTGTTCAGGGACAGAGTGAGAGACTGAGCGGGGTGGGCAGGGATTGGGGGTGGTCATCCCTTTGCTGGCCGACCCAGGCAGTGAGGACATTCCCTCAGTGGGGACCCAGCCCTGCTGTTATTCACCCCATTCGTCCAAGTCCCTTTCCTAAAGAGCATGATGACCCCCACGTGGGAAAGTGAAAAGGGGTCTTGGCGATTATGGACTGCCCTGCCCACACCCACGCTGGCTACGTGGCAATCCTCCATGTGTTTTCATTGTGGGCCTCTCCCTCCTCCTGTCCTTCCCCAGGCATAGACCACTCTAGGCCCACCTTGCACATACCTGCCTATGCATGGAAAAAACACCCGGGAGGACCTGATAGACAACATGCAGACTCGGTCATGTCGGTCAGAAACCCCACACATGCTGGGACAGGGGAGCGTGGACCGGGGAATTCAGGAAGTGTAGATGGTGGAGTATGGGACACCGGCCTGCACTGCCCTGCACAGACTGTTGTGCAGGGTAAAATGGGACTTCCCAGTCTGCAACGACAGGAGGGCTGGCAGCGAGAGGTGGGTGCAGAAGTTGGGTAGGAAGTCAGGTGTCCTCACGGCTGGTGTCTCCAGAAGCCTCTCGCCTTAGCTGTCTTCCCCGTGTCCTCACAGGGTTATACCTCTGTGCATGTCTGTGTCCTAATCTCCTCTCCTTAGTGACCTTATTCCAGTGACCATTTTACCTCAATCATCTTTGTAAAAACTCATCCCTACATATGGGGTCTGACAATTAACTTTGTGAACTTGTTGAAATGATGTTGCCAACCTTTTTTGATATCAGAAGGATTATTCATTATGAATTTATAACAACTGGACACACAGTTAACCAAGTTTACTATTCAGAAGTGCTGAAAAGGCTGTGTGAAAAAGTTAGACAACCTGAACTTTTCACCAACAATTCATGGCTCTTGCATCACGACAATGCACCAGTTCACACAGCACTGTCTGTGAGGGAGTTTTTAGCCAGTAAACAAATAACTGTATTGGAACACCCTCCCTACTCACCTGATCTGGCCCCCAGTGACTTCTTTCTTTACCCAAAGATGAAGGAAATTTTGAGAGGAAGACATTTTGATGGCATTCAGGACATCAAGAGTAATACGATGGCAGCTCTGATGGCCATTCCAGAAAAAGAGTAAATTGCTTTGAAGGGTGGACTAGGTGTTGGTGTGGGTACATAGCTTCCCAAGGGGAGTACTTCAAAGGTGACTGCAGTAATATTCAGCAATGAGGTGTGTAGCACTTTTTCAAAGATGAGTTCGTGAACTTAATTGTCCAATGTTGTACAGTCACCTTCTGAGGTGCTGGGGGTTTGGGCTCCACATGTGAACTTAGGGGACACAGTTCAACCTGACAGGCTGTGTCATTACCTGCCTGGGCAGGTGGTGTGCACAGGACAGTGGATCCGAGGGATGTTTCTGGTGTGTGTAGCCATGCTAAGTGGGAGAAACAGGGACCGCACTGACAGGCAGAAAAACAGAACCCACACGAGAAAGCACTGGGAAGTCAGATTTCAACAGGCAACGAGGCCTCCTGACTGTCTTACAGGTTATTGGGCTGAACCAGTTTTGTGGGTGAATTAAGATTATTGATAGAACATAATGAATCGATAGCCGTAAAACCTTACGAGTAGCGCTAATTAATTCACCCCTCAGGAGCAGAGTGCCTGGGACTGCATTTTATGAGCAGAGCAATTGTACTGTTTTTGTTTCATAAAAAAAAAAAGAAACTAATATATTCCCCTGGCTGCTTAAGAAACTGTGATAAATTAATGGCCAGGCTTCTCGGCTCATTAAAAAGGGAGCAGTTTGATCCTGTGTTTCCACTGCTGATTATTTGTGTGGCAGGAAGAAATGCACGACTGTGCCAGCTCACAGGTGGCAGTCCTGGGGAACGATGGCCCCTGAAGATGCCAGAACAGCATGTTCCCCATTGGAGAAAAACGCAGAGTGAGACAAAACCGACCGCAGTGGTTTTCCAGCGTGAGTTCCCGTGGGATCAGGGAGGCCCATAAAACATCCTGTTTCTGACATTCCTGTCTGCTGCCCCATGTCACAGACACTGTCACACTGGAAACACGTGGCCTGTCGGTGCCTCATTGCCCCAGCTTCCTCCCACCTGCCCATGCACCTCTGCGGGGCCTCTCACCTGGGGTGTTGGTGGGCCTGGTGATGGCCAAGATTGCTGTGGGTAAAGGAGGGGCTGGGGTTTCTAGAGCAGGGCCCTGCAGATGGGAGGGTGGGGGTGCTGAGGGTGGGACAACAGCTTCCGGGACAGGCAGGGTAGCTCCCGTCTTCCTTCCACCATCTTTTGCTGGAGGCCCTCTTCCTATCAGAGCACAGTGAGAAGGGGATCTGCGTCTCCCAGTGCCACTGGAAATGGGCAGTGCAGTAAAAACAGGAAAGCCCGGGAGCCCTTCCCACATCGGTCCTCAGTGCCTCCCAAGGGAGCAGGACGAAGGGGACTGTGTGCAGAAGGGGCTGCCATCCCCTTTCCTGGGGCTGATCAGGCCCATTGCCAGATACTGGGAGCTGCACTGCACCATCCAATGGTGGGAGGTGCTGGAAATAACAGGGAGGGATTTCCTGGAGACCAGGCATTGCCCAGGAGTGGTCCCATGGGGTTCAATTAGGTGCTGGGGGACATGGAGATGGTAAGATGGTCTCCATCAGATCCAAGCAAAGTGAGGAAATAATGGGCACTTAGCACAGTGCCCAGCACAGGTAGGACTCAGAGATTAACAATCCTTATGCAGTCAACTGCCCTTAATAGACTCTTGCGTCACTCCCAGGGGCTGTGAGGGACATGATGCCCCCACGACCCACAAAGTCCTCCACCTTGGAATTTGCAAAGCTCCTCCCCCCAAAAGCATTAGAATAACTGTGAGTTAGCACAGAGGCCCACGATATGGCCAATCACTTGGCACTGGGTTCCAGGCTTAAATAAAAACACAAGATGGCCATTTAAAATGAATGATTTTCACGTAAACAACAGATGGATTTTAGTGTACGTATGTCCCAGAGAGTCGTTCCCTTCACATCACAGGTAGACAGGGTGGGAAATCTCACATGCATTCTAAGTGTGAAAGAAGACGAAGCTTAGGAAGGTTGCTTGGCATTTCCCCAAGTGACACAGACAGGATGTGGCAGGATGGGACTCCACCCCAGGCGCTATAAGTGGAACAAAAGGCCAGTCACAAACCCTTATGGAGCATTTTAGACCAGTTTAAACTAAGCTTTAAAAATAGTTTTTATTAAAGTTTAAACATTTTTCTTCAATGAATAAGTACTAATCAGGACACTTGCAAATTAAAAAAATGTTAACTAGTTTCAGCTCATTACCAGTGGCTACTTTGAAACCTGCATGGAGAGTGTTATTTTGACGGCAACTTTGAAGTTAAAAAGTTCCTGGCAGTAAAAGTGTGTGGTGGGTCCAATGGGTTATCACACACTGCGTGTGCCTGTGCGATTTTCCAGTGGGACCTCAGTGAAAGGGGCCGCTGGCTCCCAGATCCTCTTCTAAGAATGCTTTTCTCTGGTGCCAGTGTTTTTACACCACGCAGCCCCTCCGTACACGCACGCTCCCTGGTCGCAGTCACTGAGGAAAGGACGTCAGACCCAAGAGGAGGGAATCTGTGGGGAACACCTGTGAACCTGGCTGTGGCGAATCAACTGGGTGAGAGGACCTGGAGTTGGGAGGCAGGAAGACGGAGCCACTGAGCGGGGAGCAGTGATGCGAGAAGAGCACTGCCTCAGTTTACACCTGCCTTCCAGCTGCAACGCGGTCTCGTCACCACGGCACACCCACTTTTCTCCGGGCGCTCTCCCATCTCTGGTAAGAGAGGTGATGCGTGCTGCAGGCCCCTTGGCCTGGCGCCACCGGACAACACAGGAAGACGCGGTCACCTTGCTTACACTGCTGCTGGCTGGGGTTCAGTCCAGTCACACACTTGGTTTGCAGGTGATTCATGCAATTTTGCTTTTCATTAAAGATGAAAATGGGGAAATTATAGGATATGCATAACTGGAAGTTAATCATCACTCTGTCGGGACAAAACAATTGTTGACTACATCTGAGATACTTTCAGCTGCAACGTGGATACAACATAACATGCAAATCAGTGAAATGGACTCTTTTATTTACATTTAATACAGTCGTAGGCTTTGAAGGGGATCCTAAAACGCCCTCCAACCAGGTGTCATTATGGCATTGCATTAAAGAAGCCCAGAACCTCGCTTTTCTACACAGAGCAGAAATGCTTCATAAAGAATCAAATCAATTGTTAGTAAAATTACATAGAGTTCAGGTGTACAATTCTGTATTACATCATCTATAAATCCCATTGTGTGTTCATCACCCAGAGTCAGTTCTCCTTCCATCACCATATATTCGATCCCCCTTACCCTCATCTCCCACCCCCCATCCCCCACCCCCCTTACCCTCTGGCAACCACTAAACTATTATCTGTGTCTATAAGTTTCTGTTTCTCATTTGTTTGTCTTGTTCTTTTGTTGTTTTTGGTTTATATACCACATATCAGTGAAATCACATGGTTCTCTGCTTTTTCTGTCTGACTTATTTCGCTCAGCATTGTTTCTCAAGATCCATCCATGTTGTCACAAATGTTCCTATATCATCTAATAAAAAAAAAAGAATCAAATCAAATCAAACTTCAACTCAGAATTTGTGGAGTTTATCATATGATGGAGGAGCAATGAAATACATCCCTTCAGCTGGAGAATTCCTTGACCCCAATGGACGTCTCTAACCTCAACATGGATTCTTCCTCATCCCAAATTCTCTGCTACATGGAATCTGAGCTCTGAGTTCCCCAAACAACACTGCACAGTGTGGCCTTTCTGTGTTTCACGCGGCATTTCCTCCTGCGACCGCTACCCTCGTCCTCGTATTGGTGGCGGCCAGTGCCCCTCTGCAGTCCTGTCTGATGACCCAACCCTTATCCCTGTTCATAACACTCTCCACTCTCACAGGATTTACAGTTTGGCACATGAGACTGACAAGCAAATCATCTATTACAGAACAATGCCCTCTAATTGTCTGAATGGTGTGCCATAGTTCCAAAATAGCGATTATATCTTGGTCTGGTATTATTATCTCTTCATGGGTTTTTGTTTTTGAGATGAAGAAATTTGTCTTAAAGCTTTACAGTGGTACCTTGGTTTTCGAACGTCTCCGTTGATGAACATTTCGGTTTACGAATGCTGTAAATTTTATGGATCTATGGTATCATTAGATAGTAAAATTCATGCTAAATTTGTAGTTTTAGGGGTTGATTTTAAAAGTCTGGAACGGATTAATCCATTTTACCTTACTTTTTATGGGGAAACTGCACCTTGGTTTTTGAACATTTCAGAACTCGAACGGTCTTCCGGAACAGATTACGTTAAAAAACCGAGGTACCACTGTATTTTAAGATAATTTATTTTTTAGAATAGTTTTAGGTTCACAGTGAAATGGAGAGGAAGGTGCAGACAACTTCCCTGTACCCATATTTCCAGGCTTCTCCATTCACTCGCAGAAGGACATCAATCACCTCCCTGGAAGGTAGGGAGTGTGGGTGTCCACAATACCTGCACCTTGAGAGCAACTGGGTTCTGGGCCTGGTTGCACTTAACTGCTGTGATCTTGCCTGGGTTATAGCCTCAGTGCAAGTCTGTAAAATGGAACAACAGCACTGCCACACATGGGGGTAGTTTCTGAGTATTTAATAGTACCGACCGCATGGGGTCATCTTTAGAAATTACATGCATATCTATGTGTACATATGTATAGATTTCTACATCTATGGAGCTCTAGATACACACACACACACACACACACACACACACACACACACAGACAGATGATTATATATGTCTATATAGAAAGAGAGACATAATGGCACACATGTGCATATACCTGCCTCTATGTGTGGATCATTTGTCTATCTATCTATCTATCTATCTATCTATCTATCTATCTATCTATCTATCTATCATCTATCTACACAGTGATGGACCGTCCGATTGCACCTGTCATGAAGCAGGAGGCAAACTGGCTCCCGCCCTTGGTTGTCCTGACTGCCTGTGTCACGGAAATGGTTATCTGGGGGGTGGGGTGGGAGTGCGGGGACTGGCAACATGAGAACTTATAACCACAACCACAAAGGGCCATGAAAATAAAACCCATGCATTTTTTTTCACCTGATATAGTTTCCGTCTTCACTTGAGAACAAGGATAATTGCAGTTACTGAATGACCGGCGTGCCTTCATTAAAGCGAAGCTGGACTCTACGGCCTGACCCCTGACCCCTCGGCACGTGGGTCTGTGTCCTCATAACCTCTCCATCTCTGGTCAGATGTGTAGACTGCAAGTACCTTCCCAGCTCTGCTGAACACAATAGTTTCATGAAAGATGACCCGTGGGCCCTCTGAGAGCACGCGCATGTATGGACCGAGCCTATTGCTTCTGTCTCCTGCAGACAGCACTTACATCTCCTCACGGTCAACATCACTCTTTTTCCTGGTGGTTGCTGGGTGATAGGACCCCGTCTACCATCAGGAAGTAACCATTGGTTGGGTTTTACTAAAAGCATGAACCATTCGCTAGAATCACAATGGCGCTTCATGCTTCCCATCACTACTGACCAAGGTCACTTCTATAGAGGCCCATTGCAACATTCAATGCTCCAAAAAGTTAGGCTTCCAGGAGGGGAGTGCAAAGTGCCACACTGTGAGATGGCACAAGGGGTCACCACTTTACAGGAGTGACAGAATTCTGTATCCTGGTAGGACCTCTACCATACAGGCGTGGTCTGAAACACCTATAGGTATGTGCATTTCACAAAGGGCTTTCAAATGTGCTGTGTTACTCGGTCCTTATGACCGTCTATGAAGCAGACAGAGCAGCATTTCTTAGAAGAGGATAGGCTGGTGTGAAGAAAATCAATGAAGATCAGGAATTAAGTATAAAAGGAGCCAGTTCTCCCCTCCAACCCGAGGTGGTGAGTCTCCATTCTTGCCCCAACCATGAGGAAGACGAAAACGCTGGCTGAAGGGATGTGAGCGCAGCCACTTGGGTGGATAGCCATGGACTCTGGGACTTACAGAACTCACGTGGGCTGCAGGACAGTCAAGAGGGTCCAAGGCGCGTTCTCTGTGCTTTCGCACTCACTCCACCTCCAGAAAGCAGTGAGGCCTTGCATGTGTGGATCAGCACAGGCCGATATTTCCAAGGGCATTTAAAATGGGGCATTGTTCTGATCGCTCGGGGCCTTCCAGACACTGGGAATTAAGTCTCACCTCCTCTGTCGGGTGGTGACTGCGGATGTTCTTGGGACCTTCGTGTATCAAGTGAAAGCTGGAATCAACTTTTCCTGGAAAACCAGGAAAATGGACTCCCTCCTAAACAAATAATGAATTCTGGGCTTCTCCTTGATTATTCAATGTTAGTTAAACAACATCATTGTTATTATACTAAGAGAACAAAATGTGTTGCCCAGGTGTGATTTCTATTCAAAAAGTAGTTTGGATTTGTGAGTGGTATAAAGGGATACATAAAACAGCAACTTTATTAACTCGTTAAAATGTGAAACAATAAACAGAAATGAAATACAATGTAATGAAATCAATATGTAAGCTGGGGTATTTTTAATTATAACTTAAATTAACCAGCGTATTTCCATTGTGGAAGAATTAATTTCCGAAACAAAATGAACTCTATAAAAGGATACTCAATTACATTGGGGAATTGCAAATTTTCTGTCTTCTGGCACTCAAAAAATTCTGTTTTAAATTCTGGTTAAAGTTATTATAACTACTTGTGTACTCATTTTCCCTACCAAGGGTTCTCATCTCCTTTCTTGTTTACACAGAATTTGGCTGTAAGATTGGTTTTCTCCTAAACAATGGCTATGACCTCAAAAAAAAAACAACACCAAAAACAAACAAAGAAAACAACGCTTTCTGGCATGAAGACTCCTGATTGTCAACTGAGTTCCTCGGACTCTCAAGGGTCTCTTTGACAAGAGAAGGAATGGTGAAAGCTTCACCCATCATCCAGAAAGCAGAGGAGCTCAGTTTTATTTGTTTTAAATACATGACTTTCTTGCTTACTGAAAACAAAAAAACAGTGCTGGAGAATCACTGTGGCCCAGCCAGGGCTGATGACCCTCCTCAGGTAGGTCTCAGCAGAAGCAGCAGCTATGTGAGTGTGCTCACAGCTCTGGTGCCTCTGCTGGTGATCGGATCCCGGGCACTTACAGAACGACGCAGGTGAACCTGGGGCTTAGTCTGGGCTCACGGCTAACACATGAGAACTGGTGCCGATATCTTTCTGGCTCCTCAGCTCAAGAATTTGGAACCAAGCATATTTTGTCTGTGCTAAACACTATTAGGACAGGGGACAATGAAGTTAGCTCCAGGAAATCCTTGTTTCTGGATGAGAGATGGTGAGCTGATAGCACTGGTTTACCGAGACCAAGCTGGTTATACACTAAGGGCTCACTTCAGGTTTCTCGCCTTGCACACCAACGTCTCCCAAGCTCTCCAGTCTACACTCTGCCCAGTCCCGGCCAGTTGGCTGCCTTGCAGGACCTACCTTATCGTCAGCCAGCTCAGGCCCTAAGACCCTAACATCCTTTAATTTTCCCATTTTGAGACCCTCCAGATACCATGTGAAGGCGGTTTCTTTCTGACCTGCAGTAGGTCTGAGAAACTCAGTGTGCCTTTGTCAGTAAGTCCTCTCGCGATCTTTTGGGGGAGTCGGCAATCCATATGAGAAATGTGACAGGGCACACCGTGTGTACCCATGTGTAGGTGGTCCTAAGGAATCCGACTTGGGGATGTAGGGTGAATGGCTGTGCTTCAGGAAGATTTGCTGGGAGCAAGCAAGCAGGCTGACGGTCAGGGTGTGGCACATCCCAAGGGCCATCCCTATGCAGGGAAAACAACAACAGCACACACCTGGTTAAGGGATGACTGAGTAACAGGGAGTATGTGAGTGCAACAGTGGGACAAAGGGACAAAAGCGAAAAGAAAGAACTCAACTTGATGCTTCTAAGTGCCTGTACCGTGTTTCCCTGAAAATAAGACCTAGCTGGACAATCAGCTCTAATGTGTCTTTTGGAGCAAACATTAATATAAGACCTGATATTATATTATATTATATTATATTATATTATATTATATTATATTATATTATATTATATTATATTATACCCGGTCTTATATTAAAATAAGACCGGGTCTTATATTAAGTTTTGCTCCAAAAGATGCATTGGAGCTGATGGTCCGGCTGGGTCCTATTTTCGGGGTAACATGGTATTTGGGCTCACATTCAGCTGTGGCTAATGTGTGCAGGTGATCTGGTTTGACCAAAGTTCACGGGGGAAAAGGTGCAGAGTGCTCGGCAGGTGACAAGGGTGAAACGGCCCGGCAGGCAGCGCTCTGTGCAGACAGGACGCCATCTCAGGCCACCTCACGGACCTAGCAGAGTGGTATGGGAATGCCTGGGGCCCATTCGCTGTGTTGCCATTAGGTGGGTGGATGCCGAACTTCAGAGGGCTTGTGATAAAGCACAGATTCCTGCCCCGCCCCACCTCCAGTTCTGATTCGGTGGTCCGGGGAGGGGTTGAGAACTGCAGACAGACTCATGATGCCCAGCACTCTTCAGGACAGGTGGCCAGGGTTTTGCTCTAAGTGCCACTTCCAGGCCCCCTGAGATGGCAGGACTCTGTGGAGGGTCAGGCGGGTGACCACTATGCCTTGAGTTTTAGGGAGATCACGTCTGGGGCCAAGGGTCATAGTGGCCCCTTCTGGTCAGCATGGGTCGCCTCCCTCCCAGGAACCAGGGAGCCCCTCAAGGTTTAGTGAGAGAAATGACATCACTTCTGGAGGAAGGAGTTTAACAGTTGAGTCAGCACCAGAAATAAATTCTCAGCCCCGAACTAAATTCTTCTGGCATGTGAATTCGCATTCATCTCTGTGTCTTATGTAATTCTTTTGGCCACAAAAATGAGCTGAAGTGATACGAGGCTATTTCTCTCCATTGTTTGTCCCTCTTAGTCGGAATATTCATATGTTCTAATGCACAAATTGTAATATGGTTCCATGAACTCTACACTGTCTTCTTTCCTTTCAAATCTGAAATTCTCCTGAATTCTGAATTCTGAAGCATATTCGGAGCAGGGATGGTGCACTGTGTGATGGGATTTTTAAGGACTGGTATTGCCTTACCAGAACCTACTTACCATCAGCCCAACTGTCCACCTTAAGTGAGAGGAAGAGGGCTAACAGGTTGTGTCCTTAAAGATCCAAATCACAGCAGCAGCCGGGGTGTTTTGCTCCCTCCAGACACTTCTTTACATTGCTTCATCCCGGTGGCCCCCAGCTCGTCTGCTGACACTGGCTGACTAGTGGCCTGAATTGAGAGTGTCCCCACCTCCATGCTCATCTGCATGTCTTATTTTGGAATGCCCTTTCATTCCCCACTGGGGTTCTGTTCCTATCAAGCAGCTGAAGTGCATTTATTGGTGTATGCCTGGGCCCAAATATATTCAGGGTGCACAGACAGTGGATTGCATTTGGGGCAGGGTCTTCCCTGGATCTTTTGGGGTCATTTCAGGCCCTTGCAGGTGGTTCTGCTCCCTTACCTTCAACGTCTGAATAGTCAACAGAGCACTGTTCTGTTTGCCATTTTCTCATCCACATTAAATGAGCCTCCAACCTCTGTCTCCATCACACATGCACACACATGCACACACACACACACTCACACACATGCACCAGGCATCCCCCAGCCCCTCCCATCTTGTTTGCTGAGGCAGAGGACTGCGTTATGCTTGTCCAACAGGATTCCACGTCTGCCACTACATGGAAAACTCCTTAGGGCAGAAACTTGGTTCAGCACAATTTCATCTATTATTCAGCAATCTCCTTGTAGCTCTGGTATCTTGTAAGTGATAAATGATTATAATGAAAGCAAATCTGCTCACCAGTTAGTCTCGGAAAACGCAAGATCAAATTCTTCCCGTCAACATTATTCTTGAGCTCATGAGCCCGAGAGAGAGGGGAGCTCTGAGCCTCCTGGGAGGGGTCTTCTGTGTCTGTTTAACCCTGCATATGGGCACATCACCCCGTCTTTTCTCCTCAGATCCTTATTTTATAGTGGGATCACTTGACAGTGAATTTGAGATCCTGCCTGGGAAGGCTCCAGAGTAGATGCTGAGAGCATCAGGCAGCAGAGAGGGATAAAACCCTCATGGCAGTAATGCGCTCAGTTCCCGCTCGGTTGATACAGACACGTGCTGCCCCTGACCCACCAGCCTCCACAGCCATCCAGTGTCATCACAGCTCCCCAAGCTCTGCTCTCCTGTTTCCCTCTTTTCCTTCAACACAGGCTCAGGCATACCGTGGGCGCTCGTAGTCTCGAATTTAATCTTAAACAGGATTCCACGTCTTAAACATCCTGTAGGTTACTTGCAATTAGAAATAAAAATTGTGATGATAATAAAGAATTACAATAATTTACCAAGCATGTACCATTGTGCACTGTTACTGTCAAATAATAATAAGTGAGAACTTAAAGAAAAAGGAGAGGGTTCTATGCTTTTAAGACTTTGAAAATGTCCTCTTTATATCCATTGACTGGTGGGTTGATTCATTGATTGTTCATTTGCTTATTACTGTGGAACTCCTCAGAAAAGTCAACATGCAAACATGAATGACTTCTTTCCATACTTGCTTGACCCCCACTACTCTCCTTCTTTTTCCCTAGTATAGTGCTTGGTGGAACAGTCTGGGACAAATCAGAAGACGAATCCTTGCCTGAGATCATCATTGGACAACATTCAAAGTGCTTCCGTGTGCACATCGTATAATCACGACCCCCAACACACAGTTGCCTGCACAGGGCCTGCTGTGGACGCTGAGCAGCAAAGTGCATGGTTAGAATTGCTTACCTGCTGACTTAGAAGCATATTTTTATTATGACACACGCTGGCCTAGCGATTGCACTTTCGCGTGCACAGCCACGGCTTTCTTCTCCCTGCTTTTTGCTAAAGCCCTCAGCGACGGGGCTATTGCATCTTAGCCTCCAAGCGCTGACACTTTCCACTAAGGTCACTGGAAGAGATTTTGGCATGGGTGCCTGCTGGGAGCCAGTGCTGCTAATTACCTGTCAAATGGCTCAAACTCTCCTAGTGGGTGGAGCTCCCACAGTCTGGGCTCCGAGCATTTGTCAACACCCCAGTGTGCCAGCATAGGGACACTGACAAAAACTTAATAATGCCTTTAATGCTACTGGAAGCTTTCATTCATTTTCTTCATTGACCAGAAGACTCTTTTTCAGAATTAACATTTCAAGCAGCTTAAGTCACTGGAGCAAGATAAAGTGAGTGTTGGAAAGCAGGTAAAGAGCCTCAGCTATTCTGCAGCCAGTTGCATGAGTTTAGGTCCTGAAAACCCTGTGAAAAGTGACTCTCTGAATGTTAAACTTAGGGTTCATGTCACTCAACTCCTTCACTGTGTCGGGGAAACCAAAGCCCCAAAGTTTGACCTGTCTGTGACCAGGCTAGTCCATCCATTGATTCGTTCGTCTGCCCATCCATCCATCACCAACCATCCATCCATCCATCATCCATCCATCCATCCATCCATCCATCCATCATCCATCCGTTCATCCATCCATCCACCCATCCATCCATCCATCATCCATCCATCCATCCATCCATCCATCCATCCATCCATCCATCATCCATCCATCCATCCATCCATCCATCCATCCATCCATCCATCCATCTGTTCATTCATCCATTCATTCATTCAGCAAACATTTATGGGGCACTGACCCCCTGCTCAGTGTCCACTGGGATCAGCTTGTGGAATGGGGAATGTGAGGCATGTGAGAAATGGTCTTTGCTCAGGGAGCTGGGACTTGTGGTGAATCGGTCCCACTCGCACACACTCAGCATAAACAGTGCAGGGAGCTGAGTGGGGCCTGGATGCACAGAAGTGCTAAGGCTTAGCAAGTACTGAGTGTCCCCCAGGCAGGTAATCTTTGAGCTGGCCTTTGGGGAATGAGTACAAGCTTGCTAGGTGGAGAAGAGGTTGTGGCTTTGCAGTCAAAGGAAGATGGTTTTTAAAGTCAAGAAAGGCTCTGGAGAAGGGCCTTTGATGCACGATGGTGGGAGGAGAGCCACGGGGAGACCAGCAAGGCTGGAGGCACCCAGCAACAGAAGGGGGGGGTCAATACACGAAATCTTCCAAGGTTGTTTGGGAGGAGCCAATACCATCAGATCTGCATTAGAGAAAGTGGTGTGGGGGGTGGGCTCAGCAGGGAGCAACGGGGCCAGACGGCAGCTCTAGAAGCCACTGCTGCAATCCGGGTGAAGGCTGAGGGCTCAACATCCTCTGCTCCTGTGGGAATAAGATGCCGGGCTTCTTCCCTTGGCTCCTACAAAGACTCCAGAGGGAAGACAGACGACATACCCAGATTGGCGCCTGTCCTCAGGTGCTCACGGTCCAGCCGAGAAAACATTAACCCAAGTGAAGCTTTTTAAAAATGTTTTGGCACTGACAATACTGGACGTCACAGCTGGACACTGCAGCCTTCTACATAGACTGGCACGCTTCTATATTCTGAAGCTTGGAGAGCCATTTCTGGGGGCCTCATTGCCCAGAATGAGAATCTCCTGCGTGACTTTCTGTGTTCTGAGTCTCCCACGGTTAGTGGCATGGAACAGCCTTTTCCGCCTGTGCTTTACCATCTGTCTGCATAGACCGCTGGGTCTTCCTGGTCTTCCCGTGGATTTGCTGGAGAAACAGGAAAGTCGGCCTAATTCATGCAGTGACTGCCAGCCACACGCAGTTCAGGTGATAGATCTCGTTAGGATTTGTCTTGTAAGAATTCATACTAAAGGGTGGCAATAACAGTCTGAGACAGAACTCAACGACAATGGCGTGCTCAGAAAAGAAATGAAAGCAACTGCAAGGATCCAACACCACAACAGTTTTTCTCGTATCTCTTGTTCTTAAAAAAAATTAAAAGCACAACCAATCTATCTTGTTTGCGGACAATACGGTTCAAGTACAAAGAGAAGTTACCTGTGTAGAAAGAGGGATGCTTTTTGCCTCCCTGCAAGTCTCATTGCCCATAAATGATTTAATATCACGCAGTCCTTTGCGTGTTTAGAAGCCCCGGGAGATGCATGCTGTTCTGGGCAGGATGAGAGTCTGTCCTACAGAAGCTGGCCCAGGACAAGCCCTCTGGGCCTGCAGTGGCCCAGGAGATGGCTAGTGATGACCAGATAACCTGTGATGGGAAATGCCAGGGCTGAGGGCACAGAGGGGCACTGCCAGGAAGGTCTGCTGGCTCCTGTGCGAGGGCTGAGATGGCCACATCGTTCAGGGGACAGAGAGGAGGACTGCAGGACAGGAGAGAGGTGGGGAATGGGCCTGACGTCCTGGTCAGCCGGACGCAGCCTCTCTATTCCACATCCATCTTTGGTGCCTGCAGGGTCCTCCCAGGCCCAAGTGAATGGGGCAGCTTCCTGACACTGCCCTCTCAGTGGCAGTGTCTCCGGTTAAAGGGAAAACAAATCTTTTGCATGGAAACTACGAGACCCACGAGCATCACCAGAGCCACCGACCACAGTGTTGAGGGAGTGTGATCATATAAGCACAGAGTGCAAATGCTTATTTATATATTATACTGGCTGTGACTTTCTTGTGAAGAGGTATAAGCCTTCATTAAAATCCTGCAAATGACAGTAATGAAATGAAAACAGAGCCTTTCAAGTCAAGCCCTCTGGGTTTGCTTCTTTTTCTTTTTTGATATGTGTGTATGTAGCAAAAATAAAGCAGATGTTTAGGTGACTGTGATAGAAAGGTTTTTGAAAATCATCTTTAAAACAGTTCCCCATCACCCGATCTTGCTCAAAGCCCATAAATAGAGAGAAGCCCCTCTAGAAATGAGTGGTAAACTGCGTACGTTTTCTGGAATGGCAAAGCTGGGCTACACTCCAGTCCACGAGCCCTGTTTCCCTGGGAGCCTGCCCGCCCCAGAGGCTGAGCTGAGCAGGAAATGCTGCCCCAGGCTATGAGGGCGCTGCAGAGCATAGGCCTAGCAAGGGCCACCAGGAGCGGCTGCACGGGGAGCTTGGGGCCCAGCGGTCACTTTGCGGCCATTCCCTGACAAGGGTCAAGACCAGTAAGTGCTCTTGAGGGAGGGATCAGCTCTGTGCGGGCGGCGGGTCTGGAAGTGGCACGGGTTAGAGGCTGTGCACCCGGAAGAGAAAGCAGAGGGGTGACCAGGCGCATGGACAGCCTGGAGCTGGAAGACCTGGTCACATGTGCCCAGCCACACACACTGGTTGTGGCACACCACGGCAGAGGGCTCACGCTTGACAAGTGGGGACTCCTGTCCTACTGGATATGTACTAAACACATATCTCCTTCCTTTGCCATGCATTTGAAGAGTGTAACTTATGGGGTTATAAGAAGGACTAAAAAGAAGTGTCACTGATAAATTAGGAAATGTGTTTTGTGAACTAACAGTATATCTTAGACATAAATTTCTAAGTGCTCAGTTTCTGACTTGGTCCTGACAATCGTCCATCAACCTGGACTCGCTGGAGAAAGGGTCTCAGGCCTAGGTGCACACGGAAACCACCAAAGGCCATTGATATGCTTACTAGGACATTATCAAGGCTTCACTTATGTACTCCCATTTGCTGATCTGAAAAATGGGGACGATGACAAGTCCAAATTCACAGGGTTACTGTAGAGATGAAGTGGGACAAACAAAGTGCTTAGTGCACTGTGTGACTACGAACATACAGTCACTAATGTTAGCTGCTAATATTGTCGTCGTTACTGCTGTTCTGCCACTAGGATCTCACCCACAATCCTGTGTGTCACGCATGTGGCCCACACATTGTCCTTGATGTGGAGGTTTGGGGTGGGTGTGCACCTCAGGTGGCTTCAATGAACACTTCAATATGCTACCATGGTACCTTAACAGATATTCCATTTGTCCTTTGGAAGATGTGGTTCTCCCTACAATCACACAAATTGACCCTAAGATCACAGAAGAGAAATGGCCAGCTCCCAGGCTGCTGCTGAGGAGTATGTAACTGATAATGACGACAGTGACAGTGAGCTTGTGTCAGGAAAGGCCGTACGCCCACCTCCTTCCCCCAGGGGCATAGCGCCACTGCTGGCAGGAGCAGCCACTCTTAGCAACCCGTCACTGAAGAAGATACTGGATTTGGGACAGATTGGGCCCCAACTTCTGGTTAATATTTTAGGATTCTGAGCAGATGCTGCCCCATGAAATTTACAGGTAGAATTCATTTGTTTGGTCCCCACTGTGTGTGTGTGTGTGTGTGTGTGTGTGTGTGTGTGTGTGTGTGACTGGATGCACACAAGCCTACGTAGAGGGCGCAGGGACTGTACAGTCTGACAGCAGGGGCTGATGGTCTGGTTCAGTCTTGTGAGGAAAGAGCAGGCTGTGATGCAGACAGGTTAGAGAGTCGTGTCCACCTGCTGGCAGGTCACACGTGGCGAAGTGGCTGACTTCAGGAGTCGCAGGAAATGTCCAGGGTCAGAAGCTGCAGTTCGAGGATGTGCCTTGTAGGGCTTGATTTTGGATCAGTCATCGATTCACAGCAACACTTACAAGGGCCAGCATGGGTGACGTCTCAGGACCATGGATGCCTGTTCTTTATTTCTACATCCAATCTTATTGCAAATGCCTAATGCAATAGACATTAAGATTCAAGTAGGGAACCAATACATAACTGCAAGCCCGTGGCTCCCGGCTTGGATGAAGGTTTATTCCCACTCTCACATTCACTCCCACCTAACAACAGCATGTCTGGGGCAAATTTCCACTCTGAATGCAGTGACAGTGTCAGTGCCCCGTCACAGGTTTGTGTAAGGACTCGGCCAAGTAATGAGTATGCAGCACTCAGCCTGCGGTCCTCAAAATAGCTTGGCTTCCAGTTGTGGCAACAACCACAGTACAGCAGGGCCTACTCAGCCACAGGGGCTATTAAGTACAGTTTCTTGGAAGAAATCATCTCTGTGTGTGAGCTGCCCGAAACAATCAGAAGCAAAACCAGTCAGGTTTTCGTGGCCCACAGACTGACTGCTCACAGCAGGAAGCCACCTGCCCGTTTCCTTCCTCCTTGAAACTCCTAATGTAGTTCCGAATTTCAGAGAGACCAGACTGGCTCTGAACTTGAGACAGGGCACCCCATGTGAACAGGCGAGCCCAAGGACTCAATGACCCAATGGAAAATGTCATGTAACAGGTGGATATCATCAGGTGGGAGCTAGGTAGTTATTAGGTAGGTATCGTGTGGATAACAGGTAGGTCACAGGTGGGTATCAGGTGACTATCAGGTGCGTGTCTGGTAGCTATGAATGTGTGACCATCGGAAGAGAGTCTAAGGTGGGCCGCCCGGATCCCCTGCGATCTGATTCTAAGCCTCATTTCTGTCTAATTCTCCTGCCAGCACTCCCATCTCCTGCAGTGTGGTCTCGTTCGCATTGTCCCCTGCGCCCCAGTGAGTTTCCTCACCTCAGCCTTGCCAGGTGCTGTCTAGTTTTCTGAAACAACATGATGTAAAGATCGTCTGCTTCATAAACGCCTCTCTTACTCTGCTCCTCCCCGTCTTCAAGTGCTGGTGCCGCTTCTAAAAATCTCACAGCATTTAATGTCTCTCTTGCCAGTATCTATATTTACTTTATACATGTTTTATATTTTGTTTCTATTATAAGTACTGTATTTATAGTGTATGGCTTATGTTTCGTGTGTATATTACAGATACACACACATTTATATTATGTACATTTAGTTTATGTTATACATTATACATCACACTTCGCATCATAGTTTAGGGCCATGGACTCAAATTAAACTCCCCGGGTGCATCCCCTGCCCCCTGCCCCTGCCACTCACCGAGTAACCTTGGGTTTCCCTGATATTTTAGGCCTGAGTTTTCTGGTAATCTAGGGACTGTTGTGTTGTCCATCCCAGGAATGTCAAGAGAATTGGTGTGTTTTTCATAAAGCTCCTAGTTCAGTAAACTCTTAACTGCTTCTGAATCTTACACCCTGAGCCGGGCCTGCCTTGTAGGTCTCCCATTAGATGTGGGTTACGGGGCTGAAAATTTCTGTCTGTGAAAAGAAAGCCCCCTGACATCATGCCTGTAGCATCTGCAATTACTCTGATTAGAACGATTTCCTGGCTTCTAAGGGAAGCCTGACATTTACTGAGTATCACCCGTCAGCTTCCAAGGGCCATGTGGGTGTGTTACTTACACTGCGACTTAAGTGTCTCTAGTTCATACTGTAATTCACACATATATTCATTACAGGGCATATAAAATGGTCACAAGTATTGTAATTGCATGAAATTTTAGAGTTGTGATCAGTTATTCTAGCATTTTGAAATTACACAGTAAGAAACTGAGTCCAAAAATTTTGGCAATTTGTAGTTACAAGCTGTGGTATGAAGCCACCAGCCATCATCAGAATTTATATCAACTTTCCAGCTCAGTTTCATTGTGTCGGCTACTATAGGACCCAGATAAATTCCACCCCAACCCCGAGGGACCTTGCTTTATAAAGCGGAAACAATATTAGTAGTTTCTCTGGAGTTAGTGGGAAGCACTCAGCCCTTTTTGCATTATCTCATTTTAATCCTTACAGGAATTCTTCAAAGCTGATCTGAGGTTTGTTGTTTACAGAAGAAACTGATGTGAAAGGTTTAAGTTACTACTCTGTGGGCTCCAGGCCAGGAGCTGGAGGAGAGATTTGACCCCAGAGCCCGTGGTGTCAGCACTGCTAACAAGAGAATGGCGTTGATGGAGAATTATGCCAAGATGAGTGTGGTGTCGTGAGCTCTGCCGCAACTTCTGCAGACACTCCTGATTTACGGTGGTGTTTATTGGGGTGTTACCCCATTGCAAAGTGGGGATGCATCTGATAAACCTAACCAAGTGAGCAAAAAGCACAGCTTCGCCTGGCCCCATACACGGGCTCAGAACACTTGCATTAGTTTCCAGCGGGGCCACGTCACCTCGCTGCCCTGCCCAATGTCATGAGAGAGGATCGTACCGTACACCGACAGCCTGGGGAGGGATCAAAATTCAAAGTACATTTTCCACTAAATGCATATTGCTTTTGCACCCCTGTAAAGTTAAATAATTGTAGGTTGAGCCATTGTCCGTTGGGAACACACCAGAATTAGAAATATTTTGGCACAATTTAGGAGATGAAACAAAAAAACACAGGATTTGCAGTGTTTTGAATCCTGCATGTGGAATTTAGTACAGCTGTAGTGTTGGAAAGTCACTGTCTTCTGTAAGACTCAGTCCCTACTCTGTCAAATGTGAGCGATCGTGCACCTCATCTGGTGTGTGTGCATGTCTGTGAGTGCGTGTGTGCGTGTGTGAAAGAGAAGGAGACAGAAACAGTGTTTTCCAATGACCCCTCCAGCCTCAGGAGTCCATCCGTCCGTTCACAGGGGATGCAGAAGACTAAGGGCTGGGGAGAAAGCCCCTATGCAAAACGCACTCTTCAGCTTTTACAACAAGGAGGAAACACAGTGTTTCACTTTCAAAAACTGCCTGGCAATATTACAGTGGAATCACACACACACACACACACACACACACACACACACACACACGCATGTCTATGTGCACACACACATGCATAATTTGTGTATATACACATATACACTTATACACTGTCTGACATGGGTATGCTACCTCAAAATGTGCCTCTTTGGCATAAGGACTATTTCCAGAAACAGCAGACAGAAGTGGAACTCTGAAAACAGAGTAGCACTTTCCCTTTTGTAAGGGAAATTTACATTTATAAAGAAAATCTCCATTTGTAAGGGTGTTCCCCTGTCAGTACCAGGGGAAGGATGGCTTAGATGGAGAGAGCACCGGCTTGCATGGCATAGCAAGTCTTAGCCTTGTGGACTGGGCTTTCCTGTGACCTCGCTTCCCCAACACCCTCCCTCTTGCCCCAATTTTCTTCCTCTGTTTTAGCTGAAGAAGGTATTGGAGACTGAGTTCTGGCCGCCTCTGAGTTACTCCTCCCTGAGGTTGTTAATCTGTCTTTTTTTAATAAGGGCCCCAGCTGAGAACCTGGAGGGATATAAACATGTATATATATATTTCCTTCCCTACAAAACACACACACACACTTACACTTTAACACTAAAGGACTAAAGGTCAAAGTCAATTTTATAGTGGCAGCTGAAATCATATTTAGGGGTCACCTAGGGAAGGCATGTGAAAAAAGGGACATGAAACATAGATGTTCCATGAGTAAGTCTGCATCTTTTTAACAGTTTACATCAAATATCCTTTCTGGGACAACTTGGGGGTGGAATGTGGAAAACTATGGGAAGAAATAATGAATTTTAAGCCATTTGGTTGCAGAGACTGTCTTTTTTCACATAGAAGCACATAGTATAGTCTCTTTCTTGTTAACATCGAGCAGGAATAACCCATAACCCATATGAAATCTATTATCTATAAATTTATTCTTACCTGTTAGTTTATTTTTTGGGCCTACTCCTCTTTAATGAATAAGAATGTAATAATAAATTAAGGCACCAACTGTACTATAGTATATGATGTATTTTATTTCGTTTTATATTTAAAGGTTGCCCAACCCTTCTGGTAATAAATCTGGTGAGGAAGTTTGTGTGCATTAACCTCTAAATAAAACTACAATTTCCTCTGAATTTTATCATTTGTGCTATGCTGAAGAAGCATGACATTTTTATCTGTTCATTCTGAGCTAAAACTCAGAAGCCTGAGATAAGAAAAAGGGCAAAATAGTATGGTCAGAGAATTCAGAAGGCATATTTTCCATGCAATTATTTTTGTAGTAGCAGAATAAAACCATTTATTATATATAATGGAGTTATACTAATAAATAGTGTATTAACGTTCCCTACTGAGAAAATAACAGAGATGATGGAAATCTCATCTATATGAAACCAGGCTGAGTAAGCAGTTTCGACAGATTTCCAGGGAAGGGCAAATCCGCTTTCAGACTCCTCTCCCTTTCTGTCGGTCTCACTGGCAGGTCCCACTTGGTCTCGGTGACCTCACAGCTCCTGTGCCTCTCATCCTATCAGTCGGTGATTCAGAGGGACTCTTCAGAGGTTTGCTGGTCACTAATCTAATCAGGTTTTTCTGATTACGGGCAGCTCCTATGTTAATTATGTCATTGTGCCTTTTATCAGAGACACTGTGGGGTGTGGGGCGAAGGTGGCCCAGATGTCACTTGGCTGCCCTTTCTTCCATGTAAATCTCTGATTCCGGTTAGAACAGAGTGAGCAGTCTCCTCAAGGAAGCCAAGTTCAATGCAATCACCAGGGCGATCCTTTCCCGAGGGGTGGCCTGGGCCCCAGGGGGCAGCAGTGCCTCTTGCTGGTCAAGAAAGCATTCTTTGCAGCTGGAATCAGTAATAAGCCCTCATTTACTTGTAACTTATTTTTATGATGTGTAGGTTCTATTGGGGCAGAGAAAATAAACTTTATTTATTGAAATGATAGCAACTTTTGGTTATTACACAGATTTTCTTAGACAACACCATCTACCATACAGCATGGCGACCGTGGTTAATAATATTGCATTGCATACTGAAATTTGCTGGGAGAGTAGACCTTCAGCATTCTTATCACACCAAAAAAATAAAAAGGTACCTATGGGAGGCGATGGACATGTTATTTATTAATAGCTTGTTTGTGCTGATCCTTTTCACAGTACATACGTATATCAAGCCATCATGTTGTACATTACATATATACAATTTTCACTTGTCAAGGTTACCTCAGTGAAGCTGGAAAAAATAACAGCGAACCCCCACCGTGCAGCTACCACCATATGCGGACCCAAGAGATTCTTGACATTTAAAGAGGGCCCTCTTCTCTGAAAAGATTGGAATTTCTGCTCTAAGGGATGTCTCAGTACCAGGAAAGGTGACGCTCAAGGGCTTCAATAATAAGGACTGGAATATGAATTTGTGGAAAACTAGCGAGCGTTTAGAGGAATGGCAGCATGTCATTTGCCAAGTTTATCCTGTGTGTTGGCACTTTGGGGTTCTCAAGAGTATCCTGGTAGCTCACTAGAATGTAAAGCTCTGCCCCCAACCGACCTGGCACCCTGGGGGCCCAGCAGTCTGCTGTCCAAGCTTCCAGGTGATGGGAGGTGGCAGGTGAGGCTCTTGGCTCTGAGGGGCTTTCCACCACAGGGGAATTACACCTTGAGAAGGGGAGGAGGAGAAGGTTTGGGGCCTGTCAGAGAAAGTGGAACTTTGAGCAGGAGGCCGATTGGCTGGACGGGTGATGAGATGAACTCTCCAGCCCCCGCCACGTGGCCTGAGCTGGCACGGCTCTGAGAGACGCTAAGCTGGCCACGGAGTCCTGCCATTGTCACGAGTGAGAAGAGTGGCCCAGGAGGCACACTTCCGTCTGGCTGGACATTTCTTTTCTCCAGATCCTTGGCTGGGAGGTAGCAGGAGGGACTCTGCAGAGGCTGTGTTGGGACACTGGTAGCTGTTTTAGTCCCCGAACCTAGGGAAAAGGGAGTGGAAACAGGCAGGAACCTGTCTCCCACCCGGACACCGGGGCTGGAATGAGTGGGCATATTCAGATAGTCCTGAAATTAAAATGATCTTAGTGAAAGACACATGCTTTTGTACCATTTTGTACCACTTTTGTCTACCTGACAAATTGCAGGGCCAGTGATTGTTGACAAAGAATAAAGTAATCCACAGCCTACTTAGTTTAAGTACCTTCTAAGGGGAAGTGAGGACTGTTGACTTAAAAACACAACACAACACAAAACAACAAAACAAAAACTCATGTAGGAGATGTGTAGTCACTAGCATGCACTATTTTAATTTATACAATCCAATGAGATAATTCATTACAAAAACCAGGTCTTTTAAGCTTTGATAAAGGACAGTGGGATAACATGGCATCCAGTCTCATAAGTCTGGGAAGCATTTTGGCCTCTGTGAGCCTCTGAGGGCTGACCTCTGACCTCTGTGTAGGGCTAATAATGTAGACTTCCAGGGGTCGGTAAGATTTCAGTGGAACAGGGACTTTAACAGGTAAGTGCCGGCAGTTGTAGCAGCACCAGCCAGCTTGATAATCCAAAGACCACCACCTACGGTTATCTACCGGTCACGCCCAACACAGCTTTGTAATGGTGTAATGTACCCCAGGGTGAGCTCCTGAGGTGCTAATCCTGTCACTCCCGGGTTCAGTCCACACGTATTTACTGAAAACTGATCTCCATGTGGTGGAGCTTCTAAAAAAAGATAAAATTGAGTCTCTGCCATCAAATCATTTATCATCACATTCATGAGACAAGACTTATGGAAATGAAAAGTGATATAGGATATAGTTTAAAAGCAAGAGCTAAAGTCCGCGGCATAGCCTGGAAAATCTGTGGAATATTGTAGGAGAAAGAATATTTTGAGAAAAACTTTTCTACTTGCCTCACAGTTTATTTCACAGATTTATGCTAATCGGCAACTTGTCCCAGAGCTAATGAAGTCAGCTTGCCTGTGCTCAGGCTTCACCATTTGTCCAAGGGAATTTAAGCTGTTATCTCCAGCAGGAAACAGTGAATATGCAGTGCATGGAAGTGGCCTCTCAGTCTCGGCAGTTGTCCTCAGCAGAGAGAGGAAAGGAGGACGGAGAAGAGTAGGGAGAGAATGAAGGAGGAGGGAGGAGGGAGAGAAAGAGGGAGGGTGAGAGGGAGGAGAGAAGAAGGAGGAGGGAGGAGGGAGTGGAAGGAAGGAGGAAGAGAAAGAATACAGAAAGCCCCTCACTGTGCCATATTTCCAACTGCTTTGTCTAAAGCCTGTTCAGCTCCGTGGACGGAGCCTGACAATTCTGTCACGTTGGCTGTAACTTCCAAACGCAGTTGAGTGATGGCATTGTCTTTTTGCTGCCCCTGTAAATTGTTTGGGTGCACATGGGTAATACAGGAGGAGAGAAAGAAGGACGAAATGATTCCACCAAACTGTAAATTAATGCGCAGAGCCTTGGGAACCCGGAGGAAGGATGCGGCTGGGGGAAGGCAGGGGAGATGGCACTGTCTCCTTGCAGGGAGCCTGACCTGACTCCTAGAAATGCGCGTCTAGGATTTGTTTAGGTCACAGTCGGGATGGAAATGAGCTTCTGAGCTGCTGCTCCACACATCCGGATTTAATAGACTTTTTTCCACTGATAAAAGACCACTAATGAGTTCATTTTCAAGCTATTAAATTGGCTATAATAGCTAGTTCTACTGATGATTGCAACAGACCTGCTGGTCACAGGGGGTTTTGTCTTGGGGTTAACTGTTTGCTGTCTGGCACTGGCATCTACACAGCAGGGTGGGGAGTGGGACCTACCAGCTGCTGGCTCTGTTTGTCTCTGCATCTTACCTTCCTGTGCCTGGGCAGCTTACACGCCAGGACCCACACTGTCTCACCTTTCTTGCACCCATAAAAATTGCTAAATCATTTCACTCTTTATTATAAATTTTGACTCTTAAGTCAGAATATTAGCTTACTGTGTGTGCCGAAAAAGACACATCTATGGGATTTTGCCTGTAATCGTGAAAATGGGCCTGAAAAAGAAATGTCATTGGGATGCGTGCATCTTTATTGGCATGCTAAATTAAGCATACGGGTGTGGCCAGAATCAATACATTAGGTTTGTGTGGACCATGACTGGGCTGCCGTGGAGCTGAAAGGAATTTGCTCCTCCTGAGACTATAGTCATTATAACGTGTGCAATTAGCCAGTAGCCTCTCCAGGTGTCTGGCTTAAATACACTTCTCCAGCATTTTAAGGCAAGTAATTAATAGCAGGGCTGCTGGCAGCCTCAGTCTGCCCTTAGCATTATGAGTTTAGCAGGGTGCTTTCAGATCAGCACCTAATGTATTCGTTTATAATAATTTTGTGTTTAGCTATTTAAGTAAAGGTGCCTGGAGACCTTCAAGCTTGGGCAGCCACCAGATGAATTGGATTGCTGATTTTATTATTATTATTACTGCCTGTTTTCCTTTTTACGATTGTTTTATTAGGAGGGCCCCAATAGGTCCAAGATCTTAAATTGTGCAGAGAGACCCATTTGGGGAGGGGATGGCAACAACAGGAGGGGTCCAGAGGGGCTGCAGGGAGATGATGGATGAAAACTGGAGAGGAACCTTGAAGGACCAGAAAGAATCACCGGTGATAAACTGTAATGTGCAGTAAGTGATGACCAACGCGGATCTCTGGCTGACTGTGGCCAGGGGTCACTCAGGTAGTCTGGTGACTAGTGTGGGGGTGGGTGGCAGTTCCGGGATGACCACCAGGAGTTCTACTGATAGCACAAGTGTCCCTCTAAGCCAGGGCTGAACGAAGGTCTCACTGCTTCATGTAGGTCTCATGAAGGAAACCTTACAGAAGACCCACCTTTAAATTGGCACAATTCTTTCTGCCGCCCAAGCTGGAACAGGCACGTCCAGGAATGAACTCACCTTTACCTTCTGCCTTCTCAAACCTCTTACTTGGCTTCTGTTACAAGGGTTACGTTTCTGCATGTGTTCAAAGGCGTCTTCTGGGATAGGCCTGAGAGTTTGGGGTGTGGGGGTGGTTTTGAATAGAGACAGAACTGAGAGAATGAGGCACATTGGCCCTTCATCCCTCCTTGGGCTGGGTGGTTCATTCGGGACCTTCAAGCTTCCTCTTCAGTTTTCATCCATCGTCTCCCTGCGGCCCCTCTGGACGCCGCCTGCTGTTGCCACCCTACCCCCAAATGGGTCTCTCTGCGTACCTAGCTCATGGAGAACCGATGTTTGTCTCCCTCAATAATGCGTCCCTTTGTCCCCCTTTTTCTTGCACAACGAGTGGCTCTAAGACAGGGTCAGAAACATGCTTCCTGCAGGTCTAGTCTCCAAGCCCAGTACGGTGCCTGGCTCCCCATCGATGTTCAATACGCGCCTTGGGAAGGTCACTTTCAGTGACCAGCAGAGTTTTCTGACAAAAACCCTGGCAGGGCCCCAAGGGGCCTGTACACCTGGGACAGTTTGCTCGGGGTCCACACAGTATTGCTTTGGGTTCTCATCAGCCGTGTCTGTCACTGCGAGTCCAGGTGCGCCCAGCTAGAGGAGCCAGTGTGGCACCACCTCCTAGTGGTCTGCCTCGAGCCTCCCAACCCCCACTAGTACCTCAAGGTCAAGAGCTCTTTTTGTTTGTGTCCCAGGATTAACAGGGTCCCTGGACATATTACATGCTCATCAATATGTGGGTATTTCTTCCAATCTTATACTAAAGATTCAAAGATAAAAACAACAAAACACCAACTGTAATAAAAGCCATGCAAGAATCCTTCACACATGAAAGCATCACTGCCCTGAAGGCCACAGACACATCCATCACCTCCCTGAGTTTCCTCCAGCCCCTTTAGTAGTATGATTGTCATTATTTTTGCGTGGTTAGTAAGAACACGTAAGATATACTCTCTTAGCAAATTTCAAGGACGCAATGCAGTATCATTACCTATTGTCACTGTGCTATACACCGATCCCCAAGACCTACTCATGCTGCATAACAGAAACTGTACCCCTCAACCAGCATCTCCCCTTCCCCCAGACCCTGGCACCCACTGTTCTACTCTCTGCTCCTATGAATATTGACTATTTTAGATTCTACATATAAGTGAGATCAGATGGTATTTGTCTTTCTCTGTCTGATGCATTTCACTTAGCATAATGCCCTCTAGGTCCTTCCATGTTGTTGTAAATGTCAGAATGCCCTTCTCTTTACAGCCGCATAACATTCCAGTCTATGCATATCCCACATCCATTCATCTGTTGATGGACACCTAGATTGTTTCCATGTCTTGGCTATTGTGAATAGTGCTGCACTGAACATGGGGGTGCAGACATCTCTTGGAGATACTGATTTAAATTCCTCTGCTATACGCCTGGAAGTGAGATTCTATGGTTTCATGGGCATATACTTATCCTCAACCTCATACGTTACGTATATTAAACATGAACAGCTTTTTTAATGTGTCGAAAAAATTAAACTGTATCTTTTGATTATTTGTAAAGTTCTAAAGCCTTCCAGAGAAGCCCCCAATGCAGGAGAAGTAGGCAGCCCTTCCTCCATGGACCAGCTTTTCTCCTAAAAGGTTGAGAAAAGTCACACATCTCAGAGTGATTCTGTTAAAAGCAGCTGATCTTTCCTTTTCTCTTTGGACCTCCAGATGCCAGAGGCCCATAAATCAGAGTGCGTCCTAGTCGCTGCTAGGATCTGCACTCCTTGCTTCCTCATTCACTTATGCTCAGAACAAATAATTTAAGGCACTAGACAGTAGCCGTATATTTGATCCAAGGGGGAAATTCACTCCCATTCCTTTGGAAATCGCTTGTCTAGATGATATTCTCTTTCTGATAATTGATTTTCTCCCCCTTGCAGCTTCACTAATCAAGACCTACATCCCGTGACCTTCTCCCCCCCACCCCCCACGATCAATTCAACGGAGGGTCTTACAGGGTAAGAACTTGGCTTCCTTCCTTATCTTTGTTACTCTTGTCCTACACGCACCTCCGTCCTCTCCCTCTCTCCTTGGAAACAAGACTCTGTCCTCCTGTGACATTCTTAAGACAGGAATATGACATGTACATTAGATTGAAGGAAGGGAGAAAAAAAAACAATTTTGCCTTTGGTGTAATTTCAGCCCAGAAGTATAGGATTCATTCTAGATGACCTTAGCTCAAGGTGACTTGATATATTTTCCCAGCAATGAGGGTATTTTTTTGTGTCTCTTTCATCCACCCTTTCACTTCTGGGAGAAACCCTAGCAGTGGTGAGTAAATAAATAAGACAGAGCCCTGACCACGCCTGGCCTCCCACCACCCTGTGAGTGGGTTCAGTCAGACACACAGGCCAGGAGGATGTCTTCTCTGTCTTCTCCCGTTTTCATTCGGAGCTGAGCGACGCTTGTCTCCAGCATCACAGGAAATGAAGAAGGGCCACTTATAATAGGGCTACATGGTGCGTTGCAATTCCTCAACCCAACCTATGGAAATGGCATGGGAATGGCTGTTTTCTGTCCCTCCTTCATGGCTAGCAGGGTCCTTTCTCGTTTGGGACTCCATCTGTTCGTTAGACTCTGGTGGTGCTGTCTGTAGCACCTACGCGTGCTGATTCCAAGCGTAGGCTCTGAAACTGAGCTTTGCATGCCGGTGGGTCTTGGGAAGGCTCTGAGTTCCAGCTGCTGGGAGGGTAAGGGAAGCGGGAGTAGGAAGTTGGCTGTACTGCCCCCCACAGGGAGTGAGAGAGCTAGAGCATCTTTCAGCACTGTCCTGAGTCCAGGTGGGGGCCCGGCTCTTCCTCTTCTGCACCAACCCCTCCTCTGCCGTCTGGCAAGGTGGCTTTCCAAGTGGAGACCTGGGGGCACCCATGGTGTCCACCAAAATATAACCATTGGCCGAAACCCATGGACAAGTAGGGGGTACTCACTCAATTTTGTTGAAGTAAAGACTTTTGAACAGTGCTAACCATTGTTCAGTAGAGATCACCCACTCCTAACATTATTTCTCGTCACAGTGCTGAGGCAGCCACTGCTATTGTCTTCATTTATGGAAGATTGGAGCTGAAAGACGTGAAATAACTTGTCCAGATCATAGGTGAGTATTGCAGCTGGGGTGGTACGGACCTGGAGACTGTGCTACTGATAATCCTGCCGGCGCTGAGATCAAAGAAGTGGCCAGTGCACCTCAGCCCCCGGACCGGGTCCAGACAACAGTCTACATTGTTTGCTTGTTTTCTTTTGCAACTTGTTTTATTTATGTATATATTTTGTTTTTATGACCAGCTAAAAATGTTTTTTTAAGTTTTTTTTTAAGTGGTTGCATTTTAACTGCTTATCTAAGTGCCTACGCAATATCCTATTTTTGCCTTTGGGCCTGTAAGGCATAAACAATTTGCTGTCTGAACTTGAGAAAGTTTGCTGAACTGTCTTTTAAACTATTGGGCTGTAGTAGTGGTTGGTACTGAAATAAATTTTGTTCTAAATTAAATAGCGTCTGAAGTTTGGATGAAAGGCACTGATAATGAGGCGTGAGTAGCTTAACACCCATTTCACTCTAGAATACTGGAGTCAATCAATCACGGCCCATGCTGATTACATGACCTCTAGCAAACATATAGGTTCTCAGAATGATAAAGGGTCTAAAGTTAGCTCAGCAGGATGTGTATAGCAGAGATTAGAACAACTTTGCTACTACTCTAATACCTCAAGAATAGGGGTGTGAGGAAGGAGAAATATACAAGGAAAGACAATTACAATTTACCTATAAGCGAGCCATACATTCTTGAAAATCTTTGGGGCAAAGTAAACATTGATTGTAACTGAAATATATGTCCTGGGTATTGGTCAGTTGAGTTATCTAAAGCCATTCCATGGAAAGTTTTTCAAGCAAAAACATGAATTTTATGATTCTCCAACAGGATGTCTGCATAGTTTTTTCCTGTTCTTCTTGTCTTTACTATATTGATACTGATACCCATGAAGACATTTTCAAACCTAAGGATCACCTGCACTTTCAAAATGAAATTTTAAAGTCGGCTGCTGCAATAGTCTGGAGTAATTTGTCTAGAATTTCAAGAAACAATGTAGCCACCCAGAACAACAGTGACTTTTAAAGCAGGTGCTCCTTTTAGTTAACGTTGATTTGATGGTCCAGAGTCGTCCATGAACACTTCAGTGTATCCAGGTTCCCATGTTGTAATCTTGTTCGTCCATGAGCTGAGATTCAACTGGTACTTGTCTTGTGGTTCAGTCTTCAAAGGTGGAGTTGAGTAGTCAGGATTCTTATTAGCTGGCTTCTGTTGCTTCATGATTAGAACACGAAACCTCCACCTACAAAGCTACTACCGTGTTTTCCCGAAAATAAGACCTAGCCGGACCATCAGCTCTAATGCGTCTTTTGGAGCAAAAATTAATATAAGACCTGGTTTTATTTTAATATAATATAAGACCAGGTCTTTAATATAATATAATATAATATAATATAATATAATATAATATAATATAATATAATATAATATAAAAGACTGGGTCTTATGTAAGACCCAGTCTAATATAAGAGCCCTGGTCTTATGCTATATAAGACCAGGTCTTGTATTAATTTTTGCTCCAAAAGACGCATTAGAGCTGATGGTCCAGCTAGGTCTTATTTTCAGGGAAACATAGCAGTGAGCTAAGCTGGGGCAGTGAGCTGAACGGTGCCGAGACCAGCACACCAGGGGTTAACCACGCTTGGTAGCACGGATAGATTCAAGTGGTTTATTTCTCCAGGCTTACAAATTTGATTAGTATAGAGTACAAAGCTATTAAAAATATGACCTTTCTATTGGCAAAAAGCCAGATAATAACTTTGTTTGACTTGGTTAGTGTGATAGAGTGCTTATTCACATGGAAATAAAATGACTTTTCTTTACTGGAAATTATACCTTGAAGTCTAAATGTCCATCATCGATATAACACACAGACAGACATGTTAATTCAGGCCTGAAAGCAGCCAGAGCTGTGAAGTAAAAAAGTACAGCATTTCCATCTTCTGGAAGGAAAATGAATATTTTTGTACAGATGTCACCAACTTAAAACGGCGAAAGGCAAAAACTATTGTTTTCAGACAAGTGAAGTAAAAAAAGTTGATTACACTATATTATTAGAATGTAAAAGTGAGGATTTATTACAGCCTTAAAAGCAAAATAATCAATAGTTTCTCCTTACACTGGTATTTTCTCCTTGGGATTTTTGAACCCAGGAAAACAAGCACGTTTAGACATACCAGTCCATGTTTTAATTTGAGTATCATAAAATACAAAAAAACAACGTTTTTATTTTCCTAAATGATGGATTAATTTTTGAAAGTTTGTAAACCTGGAAGTGTTGCCACTAGAGTTTACAATGAGTGAATGAAAATGTTGGCATTTCGTTGTCTAGTTCCCATGAGTAGGATAGGAAAATAAGTTCTCTCTGTGTGTTTGTAGGGAGGAAATGTGTGTGTTTCAGCATTTCATGGAAGAATGTTATAAAAATACCTGTTTTCTGTTGGGTGCAGGCAGAGAACCAGAACTCTGGGTGGGTGAATTCTCTCCTTTCTCGGCAGCTTGTAACTGAGCCGTGATGCGTCCTCCCTCCCCTTCTACGCCCTCTGTCTACAGAGATGAGTTTGTGACAGAATGGTTAAAAACAACCAAATGAGTATTTTTTTCCTCTGAGGTCTAATATTTTACTTATTTTAATTTTTTTTGCTATTAGAAAATGATGCAAAATGGAAATGGTACAAAAAGGTGTGAAGGAGAGTTCTAGGAGGAGTCAAGAGGAGCGCTGGGCTGCATGCCCTACTTTGCTGTCCAGGTTTGCTCTCCACACTCTCTGTCCACTTGCTGCTGACGCCTATGGATTTGCCTTCCTCTCCTGTGATGCTCAGCTAGCAGCAGCGTGCCTGGGCTTCAAGACTGCCCGCCCATTGCCAGAGCAGCCCATGTGTTACTTCCGACCGTGGAAATCATTTTCTTGGGGAGGAAGAGCTGTTGTCTCAGGCTGACACCCCAGCGGTACTCATCACCCAGCGGCACTTGACCTGGAAGTATGATGGAGTGGACCCCAGGGCCTGAGCTCTGTGCTATTTCCCTCAGAGTCTGAACACGCAGGTCTAGGAACTGGGGTAGGGTGGGGAAGTGAACTGGCCCCTCTCACTATTACATCTCACAGAAAAAGTTGTTTTTTCCTACCCCTATTACCTTGCGCATGGTACATTAGAGGTGACAGTGACAAAAGGAAGTGCACTTCTACCAGAGAAGATGGCCAAGGTTTCTTTAAATAGGAGGCTAAGACAGCCATGGATATCTTCAACTCCTCAGTCCCTAAAACACTTGGCATAGAAGAGGCCATGTTCCTGAATGCTCCCATCCGACGGACCAGGGACACTGATGTTGGGAGCACACAAAATTCACCAGCCCTCTGATGTCCACTGAGTTTGTCAATGGGAAACTATGACCGTCCAGTAAGGACAGACCACTGAGGATGGGATCCTGTGGGAATGAAGCGTTGAGCCACCCCATCATGTAAAATAAAAGTCTAACCAGCAAGGGGTTGGTGAAGCCTAAGAGAAATTTTACAAGGTTGGTGGCAGAAGAGAGAGACAATGATACACTTAGGCTCTGTAATTGCTTCAGAAGTGAAGAATATGGCAGCTGTATTTTTTGCCAATTAATTATCCCTTTCTCCCATTTTTATTGCCACCGTATAGGAAAGACATTGACGGCGGCTTACATTTCAATAGAGGATACCAGTAGGAGTGTGAAATCATCATTCAAAAATACCTCTGCTGGTGTAACTCTGTATTTCTTTTATTTTGGGGACTTGAATATTTTATCCAGGAAATAAAGAAAAAGAATGAGGGTCAGAAGGAATGAACTGTACTGGGGGCTCTCCACCTGCCTGTCTACATCCCTTCTCCACCCTGTTACGCTCTGCTTTGCATCCTGGCAAACTGACCTCTGAACATTGTGTCGCCTCTGGATTCTGTTTGCTTCAGCCAATCGGCCCTGGCAGGCCTATTTCAGGGGGTGGGAGAAGAACACTGGGGGCTTTATCACCAGCCTCTGTTGGGCAGTTGCTGTGTTCCTTCCTCCGAGATCACAGCTTCTCCTGGACGGCTCTACTCCCTCTGTGACAGATCACCCTGAGTTCAGATAACAGCTCCCTCCCGTTTCCTGAAGCAATGGTTTCCATCTATTACATGTTCTGGCTGTTTCCCCACCCCCTTAGTTCTCCTAACATTACCAACACCTTTAAGAACTTTCTTTTTTTTAAATTTCCTTACTTATGACATCTATTGCCCACCTAAATTGGTACCCCTAAGTTCTTGTCTTTGTTCTAACACATGCCTTTAGGCCTGTCATACAATTGCTCCTTAAATTCAAAGAAAAATGGGTCATGTATGAGCTTTTTCTCATTTAAGATCTTGCGATTCTAGCTTTATTTAAAAAATATCCACCACTACTACTATCATCTCTTTACTTCCATTCAACAACAAAAAATTATAATTGTTTGTTGGATAACATTATGTTTATCAACATTTTAAACAAGTCCTCTAAAAGTAACAAACTAAAGAGGAAATGAAAAGATTTGAGTAATCCTGAAAACTCATATGTCTGTAGGAAATGCTGATATGTTCAATTAGAAAATTTTGTCGTCGTTTGCCAAAGTAATTTTTACCTCTAACAAGTAATTTTTTTCCAGGTATAAAGTTGTAAAATTAGATCTTAAGTGAGGTCATCTATTAAAGTTGAGGCAGTTAAAAATCTGTGACTTGGTGATTGACAGTTGTTCAATGAATTAAATAAACAGGATAAGAGCTTTGTTTTTGTAGAGAGAAGTTGCAGCAGGCTCAACAACAACAAAAACATTAAAACCACTAAAAATATATTGCAGGTGGGCATTCTGGCAATGGCCAGTTGAAAAGATCATCAAATCCTCTCCTCAAAAAGCAACTATAAAACTGAACATGGCCCACACCCTGCAGATGGTAGAGATTCTGCCAGATTAGAACAAGCTGTGAGGACCTGAAGCCTCTTGATTGTACTCAGTGGCTCACTTGATTTGGAGCAAGGGATGATGTGAAATAGACAGTAAAGGAATTAAAATAGCACACTCAGTCATTCAAAGAGAGATCTGAGAAACAAACAAACAAAAAAGGCAGGAAACCAAAAACAAAAAACAAAATGTCAAATGTAAATCCAGCCATATCAATGATTGCATTAAATATAAGTGGTCTAAACACACAAATAAAAAAAAGGCAGACATTGTAAGATTAGGTAAATAAGGATTTAACTATAAGCTGTCTACAATACACAAACCATAGATTCAAATAAGTTAAAAGTAAAATAAACGAAAAACTACGTACTATGCAGACAATAGCTCCAAGAAAACTACGTTTGTTGTATTATTAATTGATTGAATAGTTTGATGGAAAATTAGCAAGTATATGGAAGACTTAAACAATGATATAAACAAACTCAACCTAATTGACAAATATATTCCATAAAATAACTGCAGAGTACACAGTCTTTTGAAGTACAAATAAAGCATTTTACAAGTAGACAATATGCTAGGCTATAAAACAAATTTCAATAAATTAAATGAAGTCAAATCATACAAAATATGTTCACAATAGAATTAAATTGAAAACAAACAAGAGAAAGATATTTGGGAAATCTCATATTTGAAAGTTAAACAATTAACCTCTAAATAACCTACAAGTTAACGAGGAAATCACAAGGGACATTAGAAAATATTCTGAACTGGATGAAAACAAAATTGTCACATGTCAAAATTTGTGGGGTGCAACTAAGACAGTACATAGAGGGCAACTTGTAGCTTTATATACCACCTTCAGAAAAGAAAAAGGTTCTCTAATTGGTAACCTAAGTGTCTACCTGAAGAAAACAGAAAAAGCAGACAAAATAAATTAAAGAAAGATACAATAAAGAGTAGAGCAGAATTCAATGAAATAGGAAATAAACAAAAACCAAAAAAAATTGACAAATGTTTAGGTAGACTAACCAAGAAAATAGACAAAAGCTACAAATTACCACAATCAGGAGTAAAAGAAGGAACGTTACCACCAATCTAGAGAAATTAACAGGATGATAAGGCAATGCTATGAACGTATTTATACCCCAAATTGAAAAAACTTAACTGAAATAGAGAAGTTTCTGGAAGTGTATAGATTTCCAAAAGTGAGTAAACAAGGAATGGAAAATCTGAATAGACCTATAACAAATAACAAAATTAAATTAATAATTAAAGTCCTTTCCACAAAGAAAAGCCCATGCCCAGATGATATCATTGGTGAATCTATTAAATATTTAAAGAAGAAATAATAGCAATCTTTCACAAACTTAGAAAATAGAGGAAGAGGCAGCAACTCCCACCTCATTAATAGTTCTAATGTCATACTGATGCCACACAGAACGATATCACAAAAAAGAAAAATATAGACCAATGTTCTTCATGACTGTGAATGCAAAATCTACAAACAAAACATTAGCAAACCAAATTCAGCACCATATAAAAAGATCAAGTAAGATTTTTGCCTGTAATGCAAAGTTGGCTTAAAAGATTAAAAACAATTAATTTACTGCACCATATTTATTAAATAAAGGTCAACAACAACTGATTATCATAACAAATGCAGAAAAAAGCATTTGACAAAATCCAATTCCATTCATGACAAAATTCCTCAGCAACAGTCAGTAGAAGGGAATACTTTCAATCTGAAAAAGGACATATATGCAACACAACTAATGACTGAATGCTTTCCCAGAATATCAGGAACAAGGAAAGGATGTCTACTTTCTTACATCATTTGAACATTATATTACTGGTTCTAGCTAGTGTGGTAATGTAATAATAATAATAATAATAATAATAATAATAATAATAACCAAGCAAACAAATAAATAAAGGCAGCCAGCATGGAAATAAATAAATAAAACTGTGTTTATTTGCAGTTAAAAGTATTGTTTATGTGGAAAACCTGATGGAATCTATAGAAGAGATAGTAGAAGTACTAAGTGATTTTAGCAAGATTGTAGGATTCAATATTAATATAAACACATCAACTGTATTTTTACATACTTGTAACAAATAATCTGAAAAGAAAAATAAGAAAACAGTTCCATTCTTGAGAACATCAAAAATAAATAATTAGGAATAAATTTAACAAAAGAATTGCAAGGCTTATATCCTGGAATCTATGAAACATTGAGGAGATAAATTAAAGATCTAAAAAAATAAAGAGACATTCCATGTTAGCTGGTTAAAAGACTCAATAATGTCAGGAGAGCAATTCTTTCCAAACTGATCTGGATTCAGTGCAAACCCTGTGAAAGCCAAGAACACTTTTCTTTTTGTAGAAAATGACAGGATGATCCTAAAATGTCCATGGACATACAAAGGACCTAACAGCCAAAACTATTTTGCAAAATAAGAACAAAATTGGAAAATTTGCATATCTGATTTCAAAACTTGCTATAAAGGCATACTAATCTAGATTAATTGAACAGAATCAAGAGTAATAAATAAATGCTTACATGTATGGGAAAGTAATTTCTACAAAGGTGCCAAGGCAATTCAATGGGTAAAGGATGTCTTTAAGTGGTTCTGGGACAGTTATATAACCACATTAAAAAAAAAATGTACTGAGACCTTTACTTCACACCACACACAAATATCAACTCAAGTGGATTATAGACCTGAAAATTGAAAACTTCTAAAGTAAAACATAGGAAAAAATTTGACAAATAATTCTTAGATACAACACAAGAAGCACTATCCATAAAAGAAAAAAGTGAAAAATTAGACTTCATCACATTTTGAAATCTCTGAGTTTCAAAAACCATCAATAAGGAAACGAAAAGATAAAACTTAAACTGGGAGAAAATATTTTCAACATATATATCTGATAAACGATTTTAATCCAGAATATATAAAGAATCTTACAACTCAATAAGAAGACAAAAACCCATTAAAAATGAGTGAAAATATAAATGATAATTCCACCAAAGACGATATACTGAAAGCAAATAAGAACATGAAAAGATGCTTAATTTAACAGCATTTTAGTCATTAGGGAAATCCCAACAAAATGCTTAAGATATAACTATACTCCCACTAGAATAATAACTCTAATTAAAAAAATACTATTCAGACAGTTGAAGGAGTGAACTTCTGACATGTGCTACGACATGGATGAGTCTCCAAATATACTGAGTGAAGGATGTTGGAAGTAACACAGCACATAATGCCTGGTACTACTTCTATGAACTTTCAGGAAGCAGCAAGAACAGACACAGAAGGTGGATTAAGGGTTGCCTAGGGCTGAGGTGGGAAGGTTTCAGTGCACGTGGTCATGGGGTAGGGAAATGTGGAAAACTGGATGATGATGGCTGCTCAACACTATACATTCCCTAAAATCACTGAGCTGTACACAGTATAGGTGAATTTCAGTGGTACAAAAATTAATCAGTAACCCTGTAACAAACATTCTACTGCAGTGTGCGCGGCACCACTCTAGTACCACTTTATTTCCCTTGTGCACGACTATAAACAGCGTTATTTTGGAAACATTTTTGTTACAAAAGCAGATTTTATATAGCCCCTGTAAGCCTGTATTTTTGTCACTAACCATAGAATTCCATTGCTGGCACCAAATCCTGCATTCTCCCGCAGGCTTCTCTGTGTGTGGTGCTAGGTCACAGGGAGAGACCTTTCCGTGGAACCTGTCTCTGTACCATTCAGCTTTCATTACCTTCTCTGTCATTATATAATCTGCCATTTTGAACAAGTGCTTTTTCTCTGTGCATGGATTCTTTGTGTCCTTGAATAGACTGGCACGTCCTGAAGACAGAACCGGGACAATGCTCCCTGTTGCTCTATAATGCAGCATGAGGGTGAAGCTGATATTACCGTACACAGTGGAGGAACTATGGCATCTGCCGTGACACAATCCTGTGGGTGACACTGTTATTCTGCTTATCTCATGACGATGCAAGTGAGGGCAGCGAGGTGAAATGAGTCGCCCAGGGTAACACAGCTAGGCAGAAGTGGACCCGAGTGCCTGACTTTTGAACCCTGAAAGACCATGTCAGATTCAGCCCACAATTCCTGGCACAAGTGGAGGCACCGTTGCTTTTCTGTAGTGTGGCTTTTCAACAAGTCATTCGAGTCACAGCAATCATACAAATTAGTGTGCTGTCCTATCCTGCTGTCACCAAAGCCAGGCCCAGGACAGCTTGGGAGGTGGTGGTTTTCCAGACATGGCTGACAGTCGTCCCGACAGCAAAGCCCCCACCCTGGTGACATCTGTCATCACAGACCCAGTGAGTCTTCGCGAGGTTATGACAATTCCCCCCTTGAAAAATAGCATTGATTGATATGTTTTCAAGAGACTGACACATGTAACTCTTTATTAAAAAATTATTAAATAACTCCTTGAAATAAAAAGGCAGTCATGTAATTAATAGTTATGCACTGCATGACAGCATAATTATTCATTACCGATATGCAGGAACAAAATGACTTCTAATTTCATCTCAGAGTCTTTAAAGGTAAAAAAAAAGTACTTTAAAAGGAAGTAAACTAGGAGGAGAAGATGGCTTTTGTAAGCGCTTGAAATTTTTCTCGGAAGAAAAATAATCTAGAGATTAAATGACAGATGATGTCATGCTATATTTACTTAAGGAGAAGCAAATGACTAATTAAAACTCATGTACACCTCAATAAAAATAAATTTAAAATATGCATGTAGAGAGGGGTGTCTAACACTTTTTCCCACTGTTGTTTTAGCTGAAGATTATTTTTTGAGTTCTCAGGAAAAATGTGAATTTACTTGTATCTGTTCAGAATTGCCAAAATGCCTCTGTAAATCATTCAGAACTAATGATGAGGCCAGAGATACATGTCCCAAGAGACATTTTCTAGCTTGTTTTCTGTGACGCGAACATGAGTCTGGTACAGGACAGCAGGGCTCAGTGACAACTCAGGCAGGGCATCCTGCCCTGGGCTGGCTGGTTGCACCAAGGCCTAAGTCATTTCTTTCTCCTCGTCTGAGGGGAAGTGCCTCTTCCAGGAGTAACCGAGAGACAGGCTTTACATTTGATATCCAGACCAAAGGACCCATCAGAAGTGGGTGAGGTAATGTAGTGCTGGGCCAGTAGGGCCCTGCGCCACAGGAAACAGAGGACCCGAGAGCTGCACTGTGTGCTGAGGCTAAGCTTATACTGGGTCATGGAGCAGCACCGCTGGGCTCTCCATTTGCTTCAGAACTGGGGGCCGTGAAGAGTTTGGGAGTATAATCAATTTAGCACTTAGCAAGACGAAACTGGCAGCAAGATGCAGGACTGCAAACTTGGACCAGTCAGACACGGACACGATCAAGGCCGACAGCCTGCAGTGGCTTGGGCCCACACGGCCCCGTTCTAACTCCTTCAACATCGGGAGGCGTCCTGTCTACCCACCTCACTCCTTCCTGGTCCGCCTGCTGCCTTCCTAAGCTCCCAGCCAAGCAGCTAGGTGTTCCTGGCCATGCCCGTCGTTCTCACTTCTGTTTCAGTCCTGCCAACCCTGTTTGGTCCTGCCTGCCTCTTTCCCACTCTTTTTATGCGAGATACCAGTCTCCACTGGACTTCCAACACAACCCTGCACCTGGCCTGTTGTCCCTGGTTTGTCTTGACCTTCAAAGGTGACCTCCCTGGGTGCCCATGATTTCCTCCTGCCTGTCCCTTCCCTTCCACCTGTCAATTCTTGTGTGTGCACTGCATGGGGCTGGCTCCAGAGATTAGGAGTTTCTGGCCATCACACATGGAAAACTGACTTCAATTCAAAACTTACAGTGACTGCCTGTTTTTTGTGCTATTTTGAGGCCACAGCTGGTCTGAACAGGGAAGAATGACCTAAATGATTCTCAGGGCCATAGGGAGGGTAGGGTAGGGTGGGGTGGCCAGAGACTTGTAGAAGTCTGTCATTCCTACGACCCATTAAAAGTTATTCATGAAGTAACCTACATTTTCTGATGGTGCCGAATTTTGTATTTTGTGTAACCAGATTCAAATGTCTGCTCTGGTTATCCAGCTCCGTCCCCATCCATCAAAATGCCTCCTTGTAATGCATCGTCTTTCCGCTGTGCCCTACTTGTCTGCTTCGCTCTCCTTGCCTAACTAACTCTGGGCTCCCTTCACACCCAGGCTCAGCACGTGCGTGTGCCGGCCCACATATCCTGTGCTCCTGGGAGCTGCTCATCATGCCAGCCTGCATTCATGGGTGCCTGGGCACACCACCTACCTGAAGCTAACTCCTCACGTCCACTGTCAGCTTCTCAAGGACTGGGGCTGAGCTTATACATTTTAATAACTCTACATGCACGAGAAGGGGCTGACGAGCTTCAGATTGATTTATTGATTCAGAGGTGGCTTTTCTAGCCAAAGTTACTGAAGATTAGACTCCTGGAAGATTGTGTCAGGATTGGAGACATGAAAAGGACGTCAGGGATCCTGAGTGCAATTCCATGGAGTGTGGGGCCAATCTGTGCATTCAGGATTGCTCTGCAGGGAGGAGAGGAATTCCTGCCCCTTCTTTCTCCTCAGTGCCTTTCCGCCTGAATGTTTTTTCTATCTCACTACCTTCTCATGTCTGCTGGAGGTTAAAGGTCACAGCCCAGCATCTAACAAACCAACTTGGACTCTAAACCTAAATCTTAGTCTTTCCACAGAGCTCTTAAAGAAAGTTCAAAAGTATACACAATGCAGACTTGTGTAGCAGTTAATCCACACAGACAGCGCTGTGGCGTCCAATGAAAATTCCTCATTTGTCATAGGAGACGAAGACGCAAAGATACTGGTGGGTATATGGGACACACACCAGGTGTAGGAGGGGTCCCGCCTTCCTCACTGCTAGGGTTTCCAGGCGGGAATTCCCGCCTGTTCACAGGAATTGTTTTTGCTTTCCCCTCCCCGAATCCCGAGATATAAACTGTTTTCTGTCCTCCACGATGAATCATTTCCACAAAGTGACAGCCGATACTACCAACCACCCGGGTTCAAGGAGCCGATTTTCCCAATTTCCCAACCAGCTTTTCTCGGGATTTGGGAACAGGAAAGCGAGAAGAATTCCTGAGAATGGGTGGGAAATCCTGCCTGGAAACCCTACTCACTGCACAGCCACCTTCCTTGCTGAGCTCTGGTTTCTCCTCTTGGCTTCTACCCTTCCCGTCAACTACCTGTCCTGTACTACACTGAAAAAAACTGTGTGAAATACAGCTTTTGAGAAATCTAATGTCGCTTTGGTCACTTTTCTACTCAAGATGACGTAGCAGAGGACGTGGGAACACGATGGAAGGTGTCTTGGCGGAGACCACATACAGTCTCATCCATGTCCTCCCACTCCGGTACTTCTGTCTGGCTCTTATCACAGCATGTCTTTAACATTATGTGTAACAGATATGCATATGTCATTGCAATACAACTCTGTCTCCTTCCACTAAACTGGTCACCTAGAAGTCAGGGTCCTCCACCCGTGACTTCTGTCCCCACCCCTGCAGCTCCCACACACGCTTCCTGCATGGCCGAGATGAGGATGAATCCGGTAATGCTGGTGTTTACCCCATGATCTCTATGAGGGAGAGGACCAATTTTGGAGCCGACAAGTCCAGACGACAGTCAACGTGATGCTCACTTAAAGTCATCTTGTTTTTCATAAATTGGCAACGGCAGTCTTGTTGAAGGAAAACGAAGTGAATCGTGCAGGGCCAAATGCCACGTGGCACTAATCATTTCTACTCCCAAATGCTTCTTGGCTAGGGGTTGGCACTCTGACCAGTCCTGGGTGGCGAGGACACTTATATTCAATGATAACCTCTTAGTTATGACGATCAGGACCTACCATGTACTAGTTAGGGCTTCACGGGGCGCTGAGCCCCGCGCCTCTGTGAGGCGCCCCCAGCGGAGAGCAGGTGGGAAGGGCCATAAAGAGGAGCAAACCCGGCTGCCCGCTGCCCTAGTAGCGGATCGCTAGCTGGTCTTCCTAAACCAGCACAAAGCCTTTGTCCCTCTGTGACAGGGGAGGCCTGTGGTGGCTGTCCACCTGCCCATCCGTCCATCCATCGTAGGGGGAAGACGTGACTTGGCCGTCCTTGGAGAGCACAGGTGAGTCGGAGAGTCCTGGGATGAGAGTCAAGAGATTAGGAAATCCAGTTTTCAGAGGCTTCCTTCTGCGTTTCCTGATCCGCCCGGGGATGAGCTTCCAACACACCGCGAGGGGCCAGCGCGGCCTCATCAGCGCTGTGACCACCAAGAGTAAATCCTGCGTGATGGATACTTCCGCGATTAATTGTGTTCTGTCGCCATCAGGCTGCGTGGTGATCAGCAGTTTGCTAGGCTGTTAATTATTTGTTTTGTGGCTCTCAGGCATGTTTTCAAAACATTTAAAAATTCTGCCACAGGGATGGCACAGGGAGGGGTTTAATGAGACACCATTCTGCATAAGAAAGACAAACGGACATCTTAACACGTGGAAGTAGTTTACTCATGGCTTTTTTCTTCCCAAGCTAGTGCTGACAAAAATGTGTTCCCAGCATTTCACCGGGTGTCAGGGGTGACGCCAGCCACCCTGGATTTCCGGTGTATTACGCGCACGGAACCTGTCACGTGAGGGGGTGTGGATTCCAAATGAGGGGGCGTGGACTCCTGGCCTGGCCGGCCTCCACCTGTTTAATCAAACACGTCCAGTAGCCCACTCTGAGTGGCAATGGACTCAGAAAGGCTTTCGTGGTTAGTCTGTTGTCCCCTGGACGTAATGGACGAGGTGAGCCCCCTCAGCCTTTTCTCTGGGTTCACTGGTGCCCATTGTCAAGTCACCACGTTTCAGGTGCCACACTGTATTTCTGGAGATTGGGCTTTAATTCAAGGCAAGTTTGTGCTTCTTTGTTTCATGCAAGCACTGGGCATGGAGCTGGAATTCCATTTTGTTTCCTGAGGGACTTGGGGACTTGGATTAGTACAAAGTGCAGGACATAGGGCACAGTCCTTGTGTTCTCGAGGCTTCACGAGGAACCAAGTGGAAGGTGGTCATTGAAACAAGGGCTTCCCTCATGAGGAAAGGGAATCAGAGCTGCTGTTCACAGGGGTTTCCAACATCCCTGAACGCTGGACTGGGAACGTGTGATTTATATTCAGCAGGTTTTGTTTTAAATTCTTTTAGATCTTTGCAGTTACTCTGCAGACTCCCCTTTCCCTAAGTCCCTGACCTCAGCTCCACAGCCTTCCCCAGTGACTGGATAGACCTGGGTCTAGAGCACACTTTCTACCCTCACCTTGGAGCTCTCCCCATGCAGTTTTATACCTCCCTCTCCCCCAAATACAGCATTTCTAGAACAATTGTGGTTTTATTCCTGCTAATGCTATTCATTTAGGCCTGATGGTAACCTCTTTGTGATGACGTTCAGGTGCCCACAGTTGGATTCTCATTTATTTTCTCCAACTTGGTCTCCTCTTCCCACTGACCCTGACCCCATCAGGTCCAATTTCTCCCATGAGTAGCCACAGATGTCCCAATATTTCCATCCCTGGTTCCCTCCTGCCACTCCACACACTCCCGGACACCTCACAAGGCCCCACTCCAGTCCATGTCCTTTAAAAGTGTCCCCCAAACGCTGTCCAAAATTTCTCTCTCTTTTCTACACCCTCTAGGCTTGTGATCTGAGACACAGAATTGAGCACAGAGAAACACACAGTTCTGTTCTTTCCAGAGACTTCCTGGGACAAGAAATGGGAAACACTGACAGGCTGTGCTCCCACACTTGCTGGAAACCCTAAGAAAACAGAGGATCTGCTGTCCATGGGACAGGACTTGGTGCTTTTCCAGTCACTGTTCTGTGGATCCCACAGCCGCCTTGCATGGCCCTCAATAGCGACCTACTGAAGAAAAATGCACCAAAAAAAAAAAAAATAAATAAATAAATTGAACGCAGACGCTGGGGTGTAAGAGAAACATTGAAGTTAGACATAGAAAATGAGAGAAAATGGGGGCAAGGAGAGAGAAGCTGACCTCATTCGTTTGTTCATTCATTCATTCATTCATTCATGCATTCGTTCATTTGTTCAGCATCTGTCCCTTGAATGGGTCTTATGTCAAACCTCTGCAGTGCTCCAAGCTCAGCTATTTGGGACTTTGCTGCTTCAGGTTACCTCGCCAAGGTCCTAAAGCCTTATTGACTGGGGTTCCAGTCCACTTATAAGAGACGACCAATCACTAGGTAGTTTGGCTTTCACTGTTTCAACGCAGAAATAGGAGAAACTGATTTCTTCCTGTTGAGCCATTCTAGGTCTGTGAATGAGACAGACAGGGCTCTACCCTGATGCAAGTCCCATTCTGGTGATGGCAGGGGCAGATGACATACAAATGAAATGATTTCACATGGTGATGAGGGCTCTACTGACATGAGCAGAGCACACAGGTGGGGATGACAGGTGCAGACTTTTCAAGGATATTATTCACTGTTGTAGCCGTGTGTGTCTTGGGGAAGAGGCGTTCACTAAACTCAACTCTTGACCCAAAGAACTGGATTGTGTACATTTTTGGATCATCGGAAGCAGCCTCAGTCTTCATTCTGAATAGGTTCAACTCTCTGGGTCATATTTGGTGACAGTATCTCTGCGCTGGGTGGTGAAGGAGGCATTGTGTCTTGTGTCCAGAAGCTGTGGTTTTAGTTTCAGGCAAAGGAATGCTGACACCATAAGCCACCTGTCAGTCCATATATCCATAGGGGTCTATGGTAAGATTTACATGCATTTTAGATTTCTGATTTACAGAAATGGAAAAGAAATGCTTATATCTCAGTAGAGGCAGCTCCCCATTCAAACATGGCAAGAGAATGGTCTTTGAACCCAGGAATCCCAAAGGACAAGAAGAAGACTAAGATTTGTGATGCGCTTAACAGTTTACCAAGTACTTTCCCAAGAGGGCCTCACACCAGGCTGTGAAATGTCCACTCTTCCTTCCCTCCCTCATTCTTTTCTTTCTTCCTTCTTCTGCTCCATAATTCCTATCGAGAAACCATGATCACCAGGCACTGAGGTCAAATTTGGGGCACAGCAGGGCAGGTGCCTGCCTGCCATGCACGTGCCACGAGGCTGCTCTTATTAACCTCAGGTCACATGCCCAGGGACCAAGTAGGCTGGACTCAGAGCCAGCTGGTCTCATTTAAAAGTCACATGATCTTTCAAATGTACCATGTTAGGATGCAGTGAGTATGTTACCACAAAACTGTAATGAACAATGGTAGGAAGCTGGGCTGGAGGGATGGGTGGATAAGTGGATGAATGGATGGATGGATGATGGATGATGGATGGATGAGTGGATGGATTGGCAGGTAGAAGGAAGGATGGATGGATAAATAGGTAGAGAGATAAGGTAGATAGGTCTGGTTATTTGATGTATTTTTAATGGAGATTTTGAGTAAAGTATAACACTATATGAGGATAGAGAGAAACAAAATATTTTTCATTCTGCTCTAGCTACTATATCTAATAAAATGTGACTCTACTTACATGCCTTTATAAAGGGTAATGTGTAATTTTAAATGGTGATTTGTAAAAGCAATTGTGAGAATTTAATCAGATTATTGTAGCTATTTTGGAAGTATATTGTGTCACAGAAGTTCTAAATAACTTTCTTCTTTCCCTTAAAATGATCACCTTCCTCTTCTAATGGCTACTGAAAGGTGTCTATGGTGTGATCTTAGAGAGGACCCCGCATGTGTCAATTCTTTGCAGAGAAGAGAAATGGCAGTGGTAGGACTGAGAGACAGTTTAATGAAATGCAATCGATTTTCAAAGTTGTAAATCTTAGAAACTTAATTGTTGTTAGCCAATGCCTAAGCTGTTCCTAAGTCCACAAAGGAATCTAATTTGGATGATAAGCTCATCATTGCACTAAACGTGAAGAAAGACAACACAGAGCTTTCTAAATTGCTTAAACACACCCAGGCACTCACGTGTGCTGTGCACACTTCCAGTCACACAGGGCTGGCTCAGAGTCCTAGATTTGTGATCACACACATGCCCATACGATGGGTCCTATGAAGGGGCTGTGGGGCTGAATCATAGCCCTCATCGCCCTCCTGAGACAAGTGTCATTGGTCACCAAGTCTGATGGGAGTTGGTGGGAAATCACTGACCTGGAACCCTGGGAAGTCAAGGACAGATGGTAAAGCCTCTATAATCTCTCTGAAGCACTCACGTTGCAGACAGACCCCCCCCCCCTCCTATTCAATTACAGGACTGTTTGAGTGGCATTTTAATGAAGACACCTCACAGACTAGTTGTAACCAAGAACTAGTTCTACCCGGATGCTCCTTCTGGGTTAGCCTGGTATGCCGTCTCACACTGTGCAGTGTGGGGTGCTTTCCCAAGTATTTCTACAGGAAGGTTCATCACCTGACCCTCCTAACTGGCACATGGCATAGACTGGCCTGGGGGTCTTCCTGATGGCTGGGGCAGGCTGTGTGGCAGTCCTGGGTTGCACTGTGACAGCCCTAGGACTGCAGCTGAGGACGTGCCACTCTGGCCAGTGCCTTTGTGTGCCCACAGCACAACTGTGACCTGAAGCCCAAGGGTGTGTTTGTCAGGGTCGCACGAACTGTTAAGATCCTCATGGGAGTTGTTCTGGGGCATCTCGATGGGGCTTTTTGCCAGCCTAGAGTAACACCAGGCCTTTCTACACTCTTCTCACACCTCCCCTGCTCAAAGCCTCCACCCCCACACCCTTCCTGGTGCATGTGACTCCTTGCCTGGCTTCCTTCCTGCTCCCTCTCCCCCATCACCACCAAGCCAAGCACACTCTGCATGAGTCTCTTCCCTCCACACCAGTCATGATGGGCACACATGTGGCCAGGCCTGCCCCAGGATCAGATTCCAAATGACCAATTTCTCTAGCCGGAACTGCCCTCAACATGATACTTTAAATTTTAATCCAATTGTGGCAAAATTTAACTCCAGCATGTTTTATTTTGAAATCAGCTTATAGACATAGTTCATTAGAGATGCTGCTTGGTGAAAACACAGGGTCACTCTTCTGAAATTCCCCATGTCCCCAGCCTATTTAGGCTGGTAACAAAAGTGACCTGGCACCTGGTTATTCTCAACCCTGTTCCTTTAACACGTGGACCTTCCAGTTACTAGGATCAGACAACATACAGCCCGCTGATCCCAAACCAGAGAAGGTCTTCCTTCTGGTCACCGCTGCTACCCAGGAAGGAGTTTCTTCTCAAGTTGGCAGGTGTTATAACTCCAGGTGTAAAAGGTGATTGCAGGTGACTCTGCCAAGTATTGTCATATACTCAGCAACATTCTGTATTTGTATTTTATCACAGTCTTTCAAGTTACTTTAAGAGCATTACAGGCAACACCATATTTGTACAGTTTTTCCAGTTGATACACTTTAAAGAGGTGTATGTGTGTGTAATAAAAATACTTTAATTGAATTCATTTCATTACCAGAACAACCAATACTGGTTAACTGAAAGCAATATCAATGTGCAAATATTCATTAATAATCCAGCTTTAACTAGCTCTAATAAGCTTTTCATGAAAACCAGTAGGTACTTTCCAAAACAAACAATTCTTAATTTTTCTGGTCTATTTTCATTCTAGTCAATTCACTGTCACAGCTGGATGCAGCCGAGCAAACCGATCTGTATTTACAGAAGCCAGTTTTCACTTAAACCCGTTAGGGCGGGTATAAACTGAAACATTTCTCCAGCATCCAATACATAGTAAATAAAATAAGTGTATTTGTAGAACTGAAAAGATCATAATGTACGCTGCAAGGGTTTATAGCATTTTTACAGCTTTGCATTAATTTTACGCTGGTGCCTTCTGCTTGTATCAGCCCTGCTTGTTAAGGTTAGAAATATACAGAAGCTTAATAGGTTATCTTGCGAAGGACCCTCTCCATTCATTAGTTAAGGCAGTTAGTTGTCAGGGAAAATGCTCACATGTGCTCCACCTCTGTGGGAAGGCGAGGGTAGAAGAACCGGCAGTCCCAGGGAATGTGACCTGCTTAGTGCATCGCAAATGTGTGTTTGACACAACTTGCCAAGCATCTGAAGGGTCTTCACCTAAAACAGCACTGAGCCTCCAGGTCACATCACCTCAAGCGTACTGAAAGCCCTTATGTCAAATTTGCTCTTGGAGAGAACCCACCCTAAAAGGCCCAGCTCAGATGTCGCTCCTACAGTTCTGCAAAAATCTCTAAAGTTCTCTGTACGCGTGCACTCTAAGACATCACCATGCCGAACAATGGTCTCTCACACATCCTCACAAGGAAGTGAAAGCTCTCCCGATGCCTGCGCGTGGGGTGATTCTGGCCCCTTTTAGCTCCCTAGGATTTCCCTTCAACCCGGCTCTGGCTTTCCCCCCGACTCCATCGTTTTCCTCTCTGATCTATCCTTGGTGTTGCTGTGCGGGGTCCACTCCACGTACCTGGAGGGCTCTCCTTCAGCAAACAGCTACCAAGAGCATGGTGAGAATCCTGAAGTTGGTGAGAAATGAGCAAGGCTGCTGAGGGGGTAGACACAGTGCCTCTGGGGTTCATGTGTGGGGGTCTGTGCTGAGGTCTGTACCAGGGTGCTGAGGTCTGTACCAGGGTGCTGAGGTCTGTACCGGGGGCACTGTGCCTGCCTTCCATGCAATGTTATATAGGTGATGGCTTCCCAGCATTGATCAGACAAGAGAGAGCTCATCAGAACACGGGCAGCAGGCACTAGGAGCAAGAGTGACAGCGAGGCTGAAGAAAAAACCCATGGGTTCCTGAAAAACCCACAAAAGCAGATGGTGCCTGTTTAACGTGTTCTGCTCACATCAACAACTGCTGGAGATGGCACAGGACTATGGTGAATGTAAACATGATGTCAATGAGAAAACTTTGAAGGCACATTTGAACTTATTCAATTTGAATATATGTACATGTGTATGTAGTATATATGTATGCATATATATATGTATGTACATGTGTGTGTGTATAATAATTCCAACCAACAATTTTTGGTTTCTTTTGTGTAACTTTTGGCACTTACAGCAATAGGCCTTTTTTTTCCTGAAAAATGTCATTATGTTTCAAAGCTCTCTCATTATTGAAAGCTGTTGGTTGAAATCTTCGGGGAAAGTGCTCCCAATATGACTGAGCAGAACAGGGGCGCTGCTCAGCACACTGTTTTATTTTAAATGTTGAGATTCTTTTACAAATGGCTGCCCTCCAGATCCCATCAGACCTGTCAGTGAGGATGTAAATTCTGTTTCATGGAGTCCTTACTCTTCTGAAAGATGAGTGAAATTTCATGGACTTGCAGGGATAGCCTCAGGTGCCATTCTTCAGAGATGCTTCTCTCTCGATTAGAGCTATAACCTCACAGGGCCCTCTAAGTCTCCATCACTCGTGAAAAGTGCACGTCTCATGAAAACTCACATACACACAAAAGCAAATACGCTGTCCTTTAGTAGATGGTGAAGAGTTTTTCTTAAATAATTTCTCTCAATGTGGACTTTTAAAGTTTTCAAATACTTCTATGTAAACTAACTCATTTGTTCTTGGACACTAAAGAGTGAGAAAAAAAAAGAGTGAGACAGAATTCATGGCAGAATATGGGGAAAGTGTTATGATAACTTTGTGTCTCTTATCAGTGCATCTTCTTCTTTTTTTCCTTTTTATCTTTTATTAAATTTATTTGGGTGACAATTGTTAGTAAAATTACATAGATTTCAGGTGTACAATTCTGTATTACATCATCTATAAATACCATTGTGTGTTCATCACCCAGAGTCAGTTCTCCTTCCATCACCATATATTTGATCCCCCTTACCCTCATCTCCCACCCCCCACCCCCCTTACCCTCTGGTAACCAATAAACTATTGTCTGTGTCTATGAGTTTCTGTTTCTCATTTGTTTGTCTTGTTCTTTTGTTGTTTTTGGTTTATATACCACATATCAGTGAAATAACATGGTTCTCTGCTTTTTCTGTCTGACTTATTTCGCTCAGCATTACTCTCTCAAGATCCATCCATGTTGTCACAAATGTTCCTATATCATCTTTTCTTACTGCCGAAGAGTATCCCATTGTGTATATATACCACAACTTCTTTATCCATTCCTCTATCGAAGGACATTTTGGTTGTTTCCATGTCTTGGCCACCGTAAACAAAGCTGCAATGAACACTGGAGCACACGTGTCTTTAGCTATAAATGTTTTCAGATTTTTTGGGTAGATACCCAGGAGAGGGATTGCTGGGTCATATGGCAATTCTATTCGTAATTTTTTGAGGAACCTCCACACTGCCTTCCATAACGGCTGCACCAGTCTGCATTCCCACCAACAGTGTAAGAGGGTTCCTTTTTCTCCACAGCCTCTCCAACATTTGTTACTATTTGTCTTGTTGATGATAGCCATTCTGACTGGGGTGAGGTGATATCTCATTGTGGTTTTGATTTGCATTTCTCTGATGATTAGTGATGTTGAGCATTTTTTCATATGTCTATTTGCCATCTGTATGTCCTCTTTGGAGAAATGTCTCTTCAAGTCCTCTGCCCATTTTTCAATTGGATTGTTTGTTTTTTTGTTGTTGAGTTGCATGAGTTCCTTGTATATTCTGGATACTAGCCCCTTATCGGAGGCACTGTTTGCAAAAATCTTCTCCCATTCAGTTGGTGGCCTCTTTATTTTGTCTATGGTTTCTTTTGCTGTGCAGAAGCTTTTAAGTTTCATATAGTGCCATTCATTTATTTTAGCTTTTACTTCCATTGCCTTTGGAGTCAAATTCATAAAATGCTCTTTGAAACCAAGGTCCATAAGTTTAGTACCTATATTTTCTTCTATGCAGTTTATTGTGTCAGGTCATATGCTTAAGTCTTTGATCCATTTTGAATTAACTTCGGTACATGGTGACAAATAGCAGTCCAGTTTCATTCTTTTGCACGTGGCTATCCAATTCTCCCAGCACCATTTATTGAAGAGGCTGTCTTTGCTCCATTGTATGTTTTTAGCTTCTTTGTCAAAAATTATCTGTCCATATTTATGTGGTTTTATTTCTGGTTTCTCAATTCTATTCCATTGGTCTATGTGTCTGTTTTTCTGCCAATACCATGCTGTTTTGATTATTGTAGCCCTGTAGTACAAGCCAAAGTCAGGAAGTGTGATACCTCCATTATTGTTCTTTTTCCTTAAGATTGCTTTGGCTATTCGGGGTCTTTTGTGGTTCCAAACAAATCTGATGATTTTTTGTTCTATTTCTTTAAAATATGCCATTGGGATTTTGATGGGGATTGCATTGAATCTGTATATTGCTTTGGGTAATATGGCCATTTTAACTATGTTGATTCTTCCAATCCATGAGCATGGAATATCTTTCCATTTCTTTGTGTCTTCTTCAATTTCTTTCAAAAATGTCTTATAGTTTTCAGCATATAGGTCTTTCACGTCCTTGGTTAAGTTTATTCCTAGGTATTTTATTCTTTTTGCTGCAATTGCAAAAGGAATTGTTCTTTGTATTTCTTTTTCTGAGACTTCATTGTTAGTATATAGGAAGGCAATGGACTTTTGTACGTTGATTTTGTAGCCAGCAACTTTACTGTATTCGTTGATTATTTCTAATAGCTTTTTGGTGGAGTCTTTAGGGTTTTCTATATATAGCATCATGTCATCTGCAAAGAGTGATAATTTAACTTCTTCCTTCCCAATTTGGATGCCTTTTATTTCTTTCTCTTGCCTGATTGCTCTGGCAAGGACTTCCAACACTATGTTGGAAAGCAGAGGTGATAGGGGACAGCCCTGTCATGTTCCTGAATGTAGAGCAAATGGCTTCAGTTTTTCACCATTAATTATGAGATTAGCAGAGGGTTTGTCATATATGGCCTTTATTATGTTAAGGTATTTTCCTTCTATACCTATTTTATTAAGTGTTTTAATCATAAATGGATGTTGTATCTTGTCAAATGCTTTTTCTGCATCAATTGATATAATCATATGAATTTTGTCCTTTATTTTGTTTATGTGATGTATCACATTGATGGATTTGCAGATGTTGAACCATCCTTGTTCCCCAGGGATGAACCCCACTTGGTCGTGATGAATAATGTTTTTAATGCATTGTTGTATTCGATTTGCTAGAATTTTATTTAGGATTTTTGCATCAGTATTCATCAGAGACGTTGTTCTGTAGTTTTCTTTTTTTGTGCTGTCCTTACCAGGTTTTGGTATCAGGGTAATGTTGGCCTCATAAAATGAGTTAGGGAGTACTGTCTCTTCTTCAATGTTTTGGAAGAGTTTGAGCAGGATTGGTATTAGATCCTCTTTGAAGGTTTGGTAGAATTCACTAGTGAAGCCATCTGGTCCCGGACTTTTGCTTTTGGGAAGGTTTTGGATGACTGATTCAATTTCATTACTGGTGATCAGTCTGTTTAGATTTCCCAGTTCTTCACGGTTCAGCCTTGGAAGGCTATATGTTTCTAAGAACTTGTCCATTTCTTCTAGGTTGTTGAATTTGGTGGCATATAGTCCTTCATAGTATTCTTGGATGATCCTTTGTATTTCTGTGGTGTCCGTGATATCTTCCCCTTTTTCGTTTCTGATTTTGTTAATTGGCGTCTTCTCTCTTTTTATCTTAGTAAGTCTAGCCAAGGGTTTGTCAATTTTGTTAATCTTTTCAAAGAACCAGCTCTTTGTCACATTAATTTTTTCTATTGTCTTTTTGTTCTCTATTTCGGTTAGTTCTGCTCTAATTTTTGTTATTTCCTTTCTTCTGCTGACCTTGGGTTTTACTTGTTCTTCTGTTTCTAGTTCTTTAAGGTGTAACATGAGGTTATTTATTTGGGAGTTTTCTTGTTTCTTGAGATAGGCCTGTAATGAGATAAATTTCCGTCTTAAAACTGCTTTCGCTGCATCCCCAAAATTTTGGTAGGATGTATTTTCATTGTCATTTGTTTCTATGTATCTTTTGATCTCTCCTCTAACTTCTGATAAGACTGTGATTCCTTCCCTAGGGCAATTTGGGCTCGTTCTTGACTTAAGGTTCTGTCTGCTGCTGTGTTAGCCATCACGCCCAGTGACTTGCCTCCTTAGTTGACATGGCATAAGCAGAGAACACCTTCTAGGTCCAGGATGCTTTCTGATGCACTGCTGCTATTTCTCTAAAGTTATTTGTATGAGACGTGCCGCATGGGAATGTGCAAGTTAAAGTGGCAAATTTAGGCGTCTGGTTTTGAAAGAAAACCAGCAAATATTTTTGTGTGAGTAGGGACAGTGGGAGCTCCGCCCACCAGCAGATAAGCCTTTGAGGTTTGGGGATAGAAGGGGTTTGATGATACGAGACTGTTATTGACCTGGGGAAACTGTCCAACAATAAGAAGTGTCCTTTCCAGCTCCCATCAGCTGCCATTACATTTCTTGCATCACCCTGTCAAATTCAACACCCAGTATAAATGAAGCAACTTCTAACCATTCCAGAAGAGACTGAGTGACAGCTACAGATACTATACTTCAATATATGGAAATAGCTTCAAAATGTCATTAACTTTTGAATTAACAATGAGCCTTGATTGTTTGAGAAAAGGTGACATATTTCCCCATTTAGAGTTTGGGACAAGAAGTTAATTTCAATGCCCAAAGTACATATATTAGAGTAATGTGGTGTCAAATAAATCTTTTAGCATTATAAAAACAGCATTTATAAAGCTATAATGAATGTAGCTAAAGGCATGCTTTCTCAAACAGTTTTACTCGATTGTTCTACTTTCATTGGTGTTTTTCCAAGCCAGTTACAGTAAGGGGTGTACATTTCCAGCTAACGTTCATTGAGCGTGGACCATGAGCCGAACACAGCTTTCGGTGCGCATGTGCACTGTACAGTTTCTTACAGTTACCCCACAGAGAGCCTCTCGTCATCGCCATTTGCAGGTGAGGATGGAGACTTTGGATTAAGGACATTGTCTGAGGTCACCTACCCAGCAAAGAGTGGCTCCTGAACCAGCCAGTTCCCTGGAGGGTCTGCAGCCAGGATCTCTGCTCCTCTGTTGACTCAATGTCCACAAAACGAGGCAGTCAGACCTACTCTCCACCAAGAGAGAGGAAAGCTGCCATTCGCTCAGCATCTTCTGTTTGCTTAACACGGTTGCCAGGTGCTCAAATATTTCGAATTTCTACACCCATGTTACAGGTAATATTGGGACCTTTCTCCCCACCCCCATTTTTAACTAAAGCAGAGAGAATGTGACTGACTTGCCCAGTTACCAGTTGCCATTTGGGATGGAATGGTCTCTGTGAGTTTCTCTGTTTTGGAATATCAGGGCCATTATCCTTCACTACGATCAAGAGGTTTGTGTGGCTGGGGTGGCAGCACTAAAAACATGTATCCAATACAATCAGAAAGTTCTAGAAGAATAGGAGGAGCCATGGCTCTGTAAACAACCTGCAGCCCTTCTCTCCATCCAGCATTTGCTTTTAAACTCTCTCCTTCTGCATGCTTAGTTTTTTAATGGGACAAGCTGGAAGGGGAGTGGTGGAATGTTACTTTCCCTTTTAGGAGGATAATCACTTATGATGTGTTAAAGAAAGTGGGTGAAAACTGATAAATGAGCCTAAAACAATTCTATCTTTTAGTGAAAGTTAAAGGCAAGTGTCAGAACTTACAGCTTGTCACAGCTAAAGGGGCTCAAGTGGCCCATTTACGTTTTGACTAGAATTGTGAGGAAAACATAACTGAGAGAAAAATAGAAAATGGTAGATGCTCTAAACTAAGCGTGTAAACTGAGCCAAACATTTTACAGATAAAGGACCAACAAGAAGTGCATCCTACCGCTACCTGGGGGATGTATGTGGCTATGTTATACGTGTTATGTGTGTGTGTGTGTGTGTGTGTGTGTGTGTGCAATATGCATATATTATATACACACACTTTTATACTATCAATATGTATTTTAGGGGACGTCCTCTGAAACACTATTAAACTAGCAAAAGAAATATCTTCTGCCTTTGTATGTCAGTTGAAAAATATATTAGTGAGAAAATTACTTTTGAAAAAGAGACAAATGATAGATAATGAACTTTATTAACAGAAAGGAAAGAATATGAGAGGGAATTTCCAAACGGGAAAGCAGGTGAACACGCTCGTACTCACAGGGAGCAAGCGGCTTCTTACTCTTACCTGGGATGACAGCAAGGGCTGCAAGCTCACTCCTAGCTAAGGTAAAGTGTACTATGAACACAGAGAAAGTTTAGTTTCTTGGGAAAAAAATAATTGTTTCTATCTTCATGCTTAGTTGCTCTTGCTGAAAGTCAAAATCAGCTAACTTCAAGAAAAATTTCAGTAAATCACAAATACATATCCAAAGAAAATAATGTGGAAACGCTGAATTACACATGTGAGAACTCATGCTATTTAGCACCTGATGTAAAATAACTCAATACAAAACGGTTAAGGCACTTAAGTCTAACTCAGCACTGACAGGGCATGAAGTGTCTCCGAGAGCTTAAAAGCCTGCGTGCTGCAGTCAGATCACCACTATGAGATGGGTTTGCTCACATTTTGACCTGCCATGTGTGAGCCCACAGTAACTGAGCTCATGTGCTTATTGTAATGTCATGGAAACTAATGATGGGAACAGCCCAGTATCAGTCCTTAAAATTGTACTGAGTGTTGTTTAAGCCAGTGTTTTTACAGGAAAGGAAAGGTCTGCATTTCTTTCTAGAACATAGGAGCTATTGGTCTTCAAACTGAGAATCCCCCACTGCTAACAGAGCAGCGTAGGCTGTATTTTATCACTTCCTGAGAAACGTCGTGTCTCAGAATGGGGCAGTTTCTTGGTGTCTCCACATCTTTTTTTTCAAAGTGTGTGGGTGACTTAAATATTGGTAAAAATTATCAACAGCTAAAGGCAGTCTTATGCACATTTTGGCACATTTATTTAAGTATTTATTATAATTAAGAATGTCCCAGTTCTTATTTCTCAAGTTATATATTACTGCCAATTGGATCATTTGATCAGAATAAGCACATCACATTGATATAATTTATCAATAAAATACAGCAAGAAAAAACTCATCTATTAGAGTTGGCTTACTACCAGTAAGTACAATTTACCTTAGAGTTTTCAAAATATAAACAAACACGCACTCACAAACGTACACACACACTCACATACTCACATACACTCACTCACCACTCACATACTAACACACACCCACCACTCACTCACACACTGACACACACTCACCACCCACACACTCACACACACTCACCACTCACTCACACACACTCACACACTCACTCACATACTCTCACACACTCACCATTCACACCCTCTCGCACACACACTCACACACACATACTCTCACACACTCACCACTCACACACACACTCACACACTCATGCACACTCAGTCTCTTGGCGGTGACCAAAGGTGTGTTCTGGGAGAAAGGTGAGAGGCACACTTGTGCAGCACCAACTCCTCCAAATCTGGTCCATCACTGATTTAATTATCAATAACATCAGCATTGACTGGCCACCAGCTGCACGCCCAGTGCTAAGAGGCTTGCAGGCAGTATCTTATGTAAGTTAAGGAGGATGAAGGAAGTCTCCTCCAGTTCCCAGATAGGGGAACTGAGGGCTGACATACGAAGGCCACAGAGTTGGGATTTAAAACTCAGGTCTGACAAACTCTGACACTCTGCTTTATCCTAAGTAAATTGTGCCCCATAACAGTGAAAAATAGAGTAAAAAAAATCCTATCTGCAGGCCATTAGTGATTTTTTAAAGTAGAAGTACTGAAATCTCTCTTTGCAGGATTTTTAATATAGTCTTTGTACCTATATAAACTTAGCCACCAAAAGGTCAGTGATTCTATTTCTCCCCTCCCCCTCCCACACTCACTCTTGTATCACTCACTACAATTGTCTTGTACTCCAGATGCTAAATTGTCCCAGACCAGAAAACAGTGGACCATTCCCAGGGCTGGGCTACCGGGAGGGCAGCTCATAGTGGGACCTCAGATTATGTCATGATTTTATTTCCAAAAAAAGGTGACTTCAGCTTCACAAAAGGTGAGGAAATGCATGGACAGGGCAGAGGAGGGAGGCCATGTGACCCCTTAGAGAACAGGAAAGACAACCAACCTGCAAATGCTGACTCCACTGGTCAGCACCACGGACAGCTCACCAGCTCCTCAGTCTTGTCTTAACCAAATTTTGCTGAAAAGAGGCACTCTGGCCAACCTGCTGCGTCTGCAGAAACCCAACCTCAGGTCTCTAGCTCAATTCTGAGAATGATGAGGAGCTAAGGGAGTGACAGTGACAAGATGCCTGGTGGACTCGACGGGTCTCCTGGAAACTGCGAGTACCGGATGCTGCATGAGGTCAGTTGTGTGGAACCCGTGCTGAGTGCTGGGTCCCCCGTGCCTCATGAACGCACAGCCTGTGACTGTCTCCCGCTCCAGGCTGCCTGGAAGGCCGGATGCACATGGCCAGTGCAGGGAGACGCAGCACTCACCGTGCCATCGACACAGGCTGAGGATAAATGACCAAATTCCCTGTGTCAACCACAAAGAGCTCAAGTATAATTTTTAAATGCAAGAAGTATTTCTCCAGGGCTCTGATATTTTCTTCCTCTGGCTGCAGCAGCATTTGCGAGTGTGCCAAGCTACGCCACTACTGATTTACTGTGCTGGGAGCGGCACTCCATCAACGTCCCTCAGCTGCCACTGCCACCGAGCTCTCCCTGTCCCCGGGCATCTTGCTTACAGAAGAAAATTATTCACTTGCTTGTATGTTACATGCAAAACAAACTATTTTTAGCTGCCTACATCTATCACCTCACTTAGCTACCAAGGCTTGGTTGGGAGAGCAGAGAGAAAAAGGACAAAGGAATGCTCAGGCTTTTCCTTGCAAAAATTAAAGGAGCACACGCTGGCGGTGACACAGGTTATCATGGGCAGTGACAGAGAAATGTGCAGGCTGTTCCAACTGCTGTCACAAGAGGTTTGTCTTGTCCTGCTTGGCACCAGCCCGGAGTGGACAGTCAATGATACGCTGGCATGCATGCAATTTTTCTTGTCTGCACAGAGCTCCCTGCCACTGACAGAAAGGGCAGGGAGCCTTTTAAATGACTTTTCGGATAAAGTGATAGATTGCATTAGAACCAAACTCCTCTTTTTGAGGCTTCGGATTTTTATTTTGTTTTATGAATGTTTAAATTTATGACATGAGACTTCACTCTTAAAAAGATGATGCCTAGAGATCATTCATGTGTGACTTTGTCATGCTAATTTTCATAGGCACTTTCAAAACGGTGTGTCATGTGTATGCCGACACTCACAGGAAAGATGGCGGCAGAAGATAGGATTCCAGTTTCTGGTTAACTGGAATCTTCACGTGGTTACTGGATGTAAAAGTAACAGACATTTGGCAAAAACCTCAACACATGGAAAATTTGCTTCTGAGAAGAGAGCCAGTAGGATGCTTGCAGGGGGCTGGAGAAAGTGACCGCCAGGAATGTCTCTGCTGTGCTGACATGCTGCTTACCTAAGCTGTCCTGTGGCACAGCTGCGTGGAGCAGCTCTGCAGTGTCAGGCGGGGCCGAGCTGAAAGATGGGGCTTCAGGAAGTCCCTGCTGAGGAGCTAGAGGGGCTGGGGTAGGAGATGCACATCGACCCATGGAACCCCGAGAAACGCATGGCTCGTGAAACTCTCTGCCCCCAATCGATGCCATCAGGTGGCAGCAGATGGTGGAATACACGAACATAATCACTTCCCACATAAAAGCCTCACACTTGAGCTCTTGAAACTAGCAGAAGACAGTATACATCTAAAGACCAAATCCAATTGTAACAGCTTCCAAACTTGGTCTAAGGATTTCCTCAAATGAAACTAAAACCAGTGATTTGTGTGCGTGTCCAGGTATCCAGTTCCCAGATGCTGTGACTTCTGACCCAGGTCTTCCTGGGTCCTTTACCTCACCCTCACCTGCCTCCACTCTCACTGTGGTCCACTCTTCATCTGGAAACTCAGCAACGCCACACTGCCTACTCCCTCTGCTCCATGCCACTGTCTCTAATGCCCACATGCCAAGCTCATGACCCCTTCTCTTGCTTGAAACACCCTGTTCCCACTCTTCACTCTGTTTTCCATTAAGGTTTATTGTTCGCAAATGCAGTCCCTCAAAGCCAGTGTTATTCAGCATGAGATGGACTCTGTCCCACCCCTGGGGACCTCACCGTCCAGGGGGAATGACAGACAGACAAGTAACTATGACCCTGAGAAACATCAGGAAGGTTGTCCTGGGGACACATAACCGAGGCACTTAGCTTTATGTAGGGAGGTTCTATGGAAGGTGACATTTATGCTGATGAAAAAGGGTTTGCTTAAAACTTTTAAGGGATTTCCATTAGAATATATTCAAATTTATAGACATGGCCTGAATTCTCTGAAATGTATGGGTCCCATGTACCAGCCTACCCTGAATCAGTCCCCATTACTGCTGCCCTTCAGCCACATCAGGCCTCCTGGCACAAGGCCACTCACACCCATCCTCCAGCCATCTACACGTGCCAACACCACATGTATCCCAAGGGACTCACTCAGTGGTGGTGTCCTGTACACACCTGTGCATCCTATGTGTCCTAAAAGAATGGACAGTGTTCTTATTGCATAAGAAGAGAGAAAACAGACATTTAGTGAAAAACCCTAGTGACGCTGGATGTTACTTAGTATTGGGAGAGGGGCTTGTCTCTGAGGTGGGTGAAGGTTCCTGGTTTGATGGCCTGTGAACTCTCACCTTGCTGAGAGTGAGATCGCATAAAACCCTCTCCTGACTCCACTGGCACAGCAGCTCAAGTCTTCCAGGCGCAGTGGGAGGGGCACCGTGGTCAGAGGTGTCGCATGTCCTTCCTTCCATTCCTGGGGACCATCGATTCCTCCCAACACTCACAACAGTCCTCTCGCCTTCTCTTACCAGCTTGGTGTCTCCCAAGCAACCCCGGCTTCCTTTTCATGTGTTTTACTGTTTGGGTGGGGAACGTGTTGAAAGCTCAGTGGAGACACTAGATTTACGTGGAGGTGTGACTGTCATTCTGCCACTGCCTGCACACCTGTGATGCTGGTCTCTCTGGAAACACAGCAGCCATGCCTCTATCAGTGATGGGAAGGGTCTGAAAGTTGGGGAGGAGGGGGTCTAGAGGAGACAACTGCTGCCACGTGACCACAGCACTCACAGGTCTGCGTTGTCACAGCAAAGGGCTTGGAATGTAGCTCCTGCTGCTTTTGAGGCATAATTCAGAGAGCTAAGAAACTGCAGAGACCCTCACCAAGGCAAATGAATAGTCTGAGGCTTTTATATTTTGACGCCTTTTTCAAAAGCATTAGAGTTTTTGAGTTCTTTGCAGAAAATATATTGACAATGTTTGCAAGCTTGCATGAGCTGCTACTCCACTTTCGCTGTCATTTCTTCCCCCATTGGCCCCATGTGAAAACACAAACAGGCATTTCGCTTTATCTATTTAGGGTGTATAAGAACTGGGAAGTCTAATTTATGAGCCTGAAATACCATTAAGCTGATGCAGGAAATTCTAAATGCAGATGTACATGTCTTTTCTGAGAGGAATAATTTAGGGAAATCCAACAAGATTGGGGTTTGAAGATATAAAAGCATGTGAGCAGAAAGCTTAGAAAACTGAAGAAAATATACATTTTTATAGTTTTAGAAAGCCTCTGCTTCCATTTTTTCTTTTTTGAATGAAGTGTAATGTTTCTGTGGCCTTTTGCACTTGGGAGGGTTATTATATGCGGTTTGCACTGTATCCACGCTGGGCTCTCCCTGTGCTTCCTCAAGTCGTTTCTCTTCCCCAGGAACACCTTGTCAAAGGTGGTTTGCCTGTGTCCCTTCCCCCAGGACCAGGCACAGAGCCACCCTCCTCAGGCAGCAGCTCCCAGATGCACACACTTTATTTTCGGCCGCCTCCTCAAGCAAGCCCCGGACGCTGCATGAACGGAAGTAATTCAAACTGGCCTGGAGACAGCCTAGGAATCGGCGAACTGTGTCTTTTAAAAGAATGTTTTTTCTAGAAAACATTTGTTTGGCTTTTTCATGCTGCTTTCCTAGTTTTGCAAAATAAACACATTATGCTTAGGGTCACCGCTGCATTCCCTTAGGACCTGTCAACTGAGAGAATAAATATTCGCCCAAGGATGGGTCTGTGTTGGTCCTCCTGGAACTTCTGGCCCATAGGTTTCCAAAATCAACCTCCGGTGCGACATGAGGTGTCCTTCTGGGTTTCACATGTGGGCGGAAGATAAAGCTACAGTTACACTGAGTAACAGAACCTAGTAACAGTGAGAGCGATACCTCAGCAGCAGACGTTGCCAGCTGTTTTTGGAGGCCTTTTATGTGCCGTCTGTGTTAGAAGCATCTTCTATGCTTTGGGCCCAGCATCAGCACCACAAACTATGGAGGGCAGTATTTGGGCACCATCGTGCCCTGACTGACAGGAAGTGCAGGCTCGCGGCCCACCTGTTGGCTGCCTGTCGGATAGCCAGTAAGTGCCGCCATGTGACCTATTCCCTCACCGCAGGCTGGTTACCTCTCAGCACTTTCCCAGCACTTGGCAGAGATCCCATCATAGTTGATATTTAGAGCAGACCTGACAAAGTTAATGGTCAGACGAAGCTCGGACTCTAAAAATGTACCTGGACGCACGGCTACGAAATTGTAGAGCCACGTCTCTGATTTAAACAACTCCTGACTTGAACCTTCCCTTTATGTCTGTTCGCATCTACTGGGTTTGCTTGTATGAACAAACTCAGAGACAGGAAAGCTTTTCTGATGGCCTGCAACATGTCCCCAGTAACACATCTAGTTTGAGATGATACACACTGGTGCCACCGAAAGAGTGTTCCAGTCCAGTATGACTGACATGCTAGCCCCCCCGTGGGGTGTGGGGCACGGTGTTTCCCACCCTCACTGAACCTATGTCCGTCAGCCAGTCCACACTTCCATCTTTCCCGACTGTTCTAACCCACAGGAATTTCTCCCTTCTACTGCCTCCAGCGCTGCTTTAGCAGACAGCGTGTGCCCACGTATTCTGCTTATGTGTATCTTCGCGGCCGGCAGAGTCTTCACACGCGACATGGGTACCGCAGGTGTGCAGGCTGCAGAAGGCATTCTGACTGTCGGCCACTCTGCAAGGAAGACTCCGGTGACCTGGGCCAGCTGCCAGACGGGAGCTCGTTCTGCTTTGATCCATATGCTCCCTGGAGTCGGCCGAGTGGCCACTGGGCTTGCGGCTGGCACCCAATCCTGGGTTCTCTTCCACCTGCCAGCTCCCTGAGCCACGACTTGCTGGGTTGCAGCTGTATCAGCACAAAAAGCACATTTGGAGACAGACAAGATGGTCTCTTTAGTTGTACTAAAATTCTCAGATTTGTGACCGGCTATATTATTCCCCAAATCACCTAAGACAGTTTCTGGGACCAAGCAGTTGCTGACACCCTGAGGGGTGGTAATTACATACAGCTAGGGCTCGGCAGGAGGCATTGCTCATCCTCGGGGTCTAGGGCCGACGTGCACCAGCCTGCACTCTGCTCACACTTGGATGGGACACAAACTCCATTACACACTCTTTCTGAGGGTCTTTAAAATGTCAGATATTGGTGGACAATGAAAACAGTGCTTATTTGCTGGTGTTTACACAGAGGCGCACACCACAGACATTGTGACAGTTACTTTGGGGTTCTCCATAGTCACCTTGTTTCTTGCATTGTCTTTTGACGCAGAGGGTTAAATGACACCTCCACACAGCAAGACTCAAAAGGCTGGCTTATGTATTTACACATTTGGGGGTGGGGTGGGGGAGCGGAGGCCCTCCCAGTGTCAGGAAGCCAGTTGCTCAGGTCTTTGCGACTTCAAGGGGAAGAAAATGCTAGAAGCACAATGGCAGCTGCTTTTACTCAAGTCAGCACCCGCCTCCTGAGGACGGAAGGACAGTGGAAGAGATGCTTGTGGAGCTGAGGCTTTTAGGGGCTGTGACAAGTGGGAAGGACACAGAAGGAGAAGAGGGGGCATGCAGCCTCACAGGTAGGCTGGCTAAGCAGACTTGCACAGGTGTGGGAAGAGCAACATAAGGATGGAAGCTTTCCCCAAGCCTTTCCTTGGTGACCTCACCGACCTTCCACCATGAGTGTCAGATGTCGGTCTGACCACGTAGCAGCCCTGGCTATTGGCTACGGAAGGTCTCATTTGTTCTGCGGCTTCCTCACCCGGAGCACCAGCCAGACTTTTAGGATGTGGAGTTTCAATCTCTGTTCCCCACTCAGTCTCCCCGAGGCAGTACAAGAAGGCCTGGCATTGGTTCTGAGGGGCGTGGGAATTGATGTTGAAAAACAGGCACACGTGCTCCCAGGTTTAATTGCCATGGGGTGTCAGCTTTTAAGCGAAGGCCAGCGGCAAATGCTGACATGTCACAGCCACTGAAATTCCGTGTTTCCTGTGAGGGGGTGGCAGCTCTTCACTATATTAAGGTTGGCTGATGGAACAAGGTCAGCCTGACCTTCAGAAACGCTCTCCTCTGGTTGAGGTCGTCTCAAGGATGCTGAAGAGCCGTGTGCTTCTCCTTGCTGCCAAGGTGAACCACACATGCTCCGGACGCCCGGCTATTCCCACTGGAACAGGCTGCTCGGCGTTGCTCGCTCGCACCGGGGGTGCCAGTGTGTGCTCACCGGCCGCAGGATGACAAATTACCTTGCTGCCAGTATCAGAGCAGGCGACAGTCCCTGCCACAGCCCCTCCAGATGGGCCTAATTATGCTGGTAGCCAATGAGGGCGTCTGATGGCTCCATCGGGAACCTCCTATGTGCAAACAAACAGCTGGGGGTGGGGTATCTGTGGGAGCAGTGCCAGGCACACCCTGGGAGTGCAGGTACCACAGGCCGGCTACCAGGGGCCCGCTGGGAGGCTGAGTGGGACGCATGCCCACAGTCCCAGATACACCCGGACACCCGTGGGTTACAGAGGAGTGGGCGGCTGCTTCCCTGTGGGGTTCAGGTCGTCTGGGGCCGCTGTCAGGGTCACTGTCACTGTTAGCTACTTCTCCTGGTTTGCTGGAGTTTCCTTCCAGAATCATTGCGTGCTGAACTAAACATGCTTCTCCTAACACACAGGAACTGTAGACAGACACTGTCTGTCATGTGTGACCGTGGCCACGGCTGACACACACACACGTTGTATGACGAATGCAAATGCTGACAAGGAAAGTTGGGCCGGCCCTCCCAAGCTCATGGAGCCCAGGTGACATTAATCTCATGAGGAAAAGCGTGCTTGATCTCACTCAGATGTGACTCTAATTGAAACAGTCAACCTCACAGAAGCAGAGAGCAGGGTGGTGGCTGCCAGGGGCTGCGGTGGGGAATGGAGAGCACAAACTTCTGATTATGAGTAACTTCTGGGGACTGATGCACAGCCTCTCCCAGGGGCCCCCCACATTCTCTCAGACGTTTCCTGTCACAAAATCCTTGAGTGGGAAAGCCTAGCTTGGTGTCTGCTTCTCAGAGGACCAACTAACTCACCCCAAACTGTTTCAGTGTGCCAGCCTGTTTCAATGACGGCCCCTCCTTCTGTTGGGCTCTCTCTGATGCCTTCTTCCTTTCCTGTCCCACCATATCCATTGGAAAAGTGAGTGGGCCCAACTTCAGACTCTACCCAGAGCCTCCCCTCCAGGTCACCCCACCTCCCATGTGGGGCTGCCCTGCCCTGTGCTGCCTATCTTAGCAGAACCCCAACTTTTAGTCCTCTCAAGATATAAGTAAGACCGTGCTCAGAACAGAATGCCCTTACCCTATCACCTCTGGACCCCATTTCTCCAGCTCATTGTCTTGGGGGCAGCCCCACTCCCACCTTCTGCCCCGTGGCTGCTCTTCATGAAGGCTCTCAGCCAGCTGTCCCCCCCTTCTTGTCCCTGCTGCTCTCCATAACCACCTGGCCCCACCTGGTCATTCCACACTTGGTCCCCACAGGTCACATGCTCCACCACTAACTTATTCTTGTCAGTCGTGTGTCTGTCGTGTCCTCTGCCTGCTCCCTCTAGAGCATGAGACCCTCGAGGCCGGGGCTCTTGCTTTGTCCACGACGCATCCCACACAAAGCAGCTCCGGGGGCATGAAGCCTGTGATGACGGCCATGATGCTGCCCAAGGAAGCGTATTTTGGCTCATGCGGCTGAGCCACACTGCAGGGGACCCTCCATCAGGAGGTTGCCATGTCACCTCTTCCTCCCTAACTGCACAAATCCTGCCTCGCCAAAGCTGGTCCTAGTCCCACTGTGGGTGCCCACGGTGAAGCTCTAGGTTGTGTCACGGTGTTGGCAGACCTATGAGAGCTGACATGGCAGCTACATCGTTCACATTGTCCTTTACCAAGTTCCAGTGGGAAGTCTGGGCAGGGTGGGAGGATGACAGGTCAGGGAGGACCTGCCCAATCCCTGGGGCTGAGAGTCAGGGACAGCTGGCAGGACGAGTGTGGGGGTAGCAGGCGAGTCTGGCTGACTGCAGCCTTCCCTGGGGCTTTCTTTATGGGGTGTTCTTGGGGTGCTGGGTGGCTGTCAGCCTGGCTGCTCAATCTGACCACCCACCGTCCTCAGAGATAAACCACTACAACAACTGGGAGTTGACTTTCAAACTGAAGCAAAGCACAAGCTACAGAAGATGGGCCTGTTAGAGACCTAGGGTCTAAAGGGGCCTTGGGACGCTCTGGTCACCACTGGCCAGAAGGATGCAGACAGTTGGAAGCAGGCTGTTCTCACCCCTCCCCCCGCCCCTGGGTTAGGTTTTCCGTGAGGCTCACTGGGCCCATTAAGAGCAAACGTTTAATCAGTAAGCGGCAAACACCTCTGCAACATGCACTTAATTATAACTAATTTGCTATTGATTACCCGTTTATTCTAACAGGACCATGGCAAAGGTATCCTGGCTCTCAGCCACCAAAATGAAGGAGCGCTGAAATCTGCCATATTTCCAAACACTCTGTTCTCTTGTTCAAAGACCAGCATCTGATTGATTCTAGAATGGATGTGGAAAACCGCACTAGGAACAGTGGAATTAAAAACAAAATTGAAATCTGGAGAATGTCTTTTTATTAGTGAGCTCCCGTGGGGCTCTGCTGATATTCACAAGAATTTCGTGACCGGTTGGTCAGGGCTGGGATGCACATGATTTTGAGTATTGTATGTGGCGTCTCTGATCCTGACTAGTCCTATGTCAAATTACCTCTTGGAGCATCTATTTTTCATGTTTTCATTACATGTGAACTGGTAAATTAGTGGGATTCAATAACACTTGTTCAGAAGTGACTGCTGTGTATGAGGTGTGAATCTCTCTGTCTCTGTGTCTCACACGCACACACACACACACACACACATACACACACACACACAGATGATGGATGACTCCTCTACTTCATCTCCATAAAATAATGCACGGGTTTAATTGTTCAGATAACTGAGATGAACCCATTTAACAGTAAAGTGTGTATGAAATGTTAAGCTTTTTCATTAATATATTTCTGGGACACTTGGCTTACTTCCCTGCCTTTTCAAAAACACGCACCATGATTTCACCTTTTTTAAGGCATGTGATCATCCATATGGGTATCAATTAATATCCTAGAAAGTAATTTTAAAATGACTTCCTTTAGGTTAATAGAGTGTTCAGAACAATTTATGCTTATCTGAGGGTCCCAGACATCCTAGACCCTGGGATTCTGCAGCTCCTACTCTCTGCTCATCACTTGCCACCAGGAGAGGGAGGGAGGGAGGGAGGAAGGGGAAAGGAAGGAAGGAAGAAAGGAAGGAAAGAAGAGAGAGGAGAGAGCAAGAGAGAGAGAGAGGGAGGGAGGGAGGGAAGGACAGAGGAAGAGAGAAAGACAAAGACAGAGGAAGAGAGAGTTCAGTTGCATAAAACTCTACATTTCCCTGTGTTATAAAGTACACAGCTTTGTGAATTATATATTTCTGATTCTGTGTTTTCCTGAAAATCAGACCTAGCCGAACCATCAGCTCTAATACGTTATTTTGGAGCAAAAGTTAGTATAAGATCCGGTCTTATATTATATTACATTTTATAAGACCTGGTCTTATATTATAGTAAAATAAGACCAGGTCTTATATTAATGTTTGCTCCAAAAGATGCATTAGCGCTGGAGTGACTTCATAAGAATGGCGGCAGTGGGGCGTACTTTTTGAGTTCTCCTCCAGATCTTATCACAAACAGGACATCTATAACCCATCAAAGGACTCTCTGCTCATCACGCAGAACAGCTAAGAGACTTGTGCAAGGATTACTTGAAGGTGGGCAAATTGGGTGAGCAGGGGAAGAGGGAAGGGAGTGGAGTGGAGACGCGGCCCGCACCTTCGGCTGTGGAAACACACCCGCATCTGCGGTGGTGGAAACGCGGTCGGTATCTGCGGCTGTGGAGAGGCAGCTGCGTCTGTGGCTGCAGAAACACGGCTGGCATCTGCAGCTGCAGAGACACAGGGGATCCCAGGACGGAATAGAGAACACAAAAGCCAGGAGGTGGGCTCTTTCCCTGCATCCCACAGCTGATCTGTCCCACCGAGGGGGCAGCATATCCAGCATTTGAGGCAATAACCTCAGTGAGAACTCCAGTTGGGCCCTAGGGTGGACAAAGGACACAAACTCCATACTTGGGCCCCTCCTCCCGCTCTTCCAATCCCCAGCCTTCCAGAGACTTAAACTGGCCCCTGAACTGAGGAGTGGTGTCAGATTACAGAGGAACCTTAGTGCTCAGGCTCTGGGAAGACTGGCGTGCAGCTCTGACCCAGGGAAGACGCTGGGAAGAGTGTGATTTTTGCTGGGCTAGGAGAGAACAGACTCCTTCACCCCCAGCCACCACCTTTTCTGGCCTGCGGGAAGAGTGTGACATGGCTGGGCTGGGAGAGAGAAGACCCCTCTATCCCCAGCCCCCACCCTTTCTGGCCTGCCTAGGGCAGGGCAATTACAACTGCAGAGGCATTCCCAGGGATCAGCAGTAGGCGGCAAGCAGATGCAGTTCTGGGCTTTCAGCAGCTCAGAAATCTCCCGCCCACCACACACACACACACACACACACACACACACACACACACGGAAGTGCCCTAAGACTCAGGAGAACTGGACACAGGGCTGGTGGTGTTACTCTCAGTGTGCATATGTGCAGGCAAGAGCAGAAACTGCACTGACTTTGTAGAAACTACCATCCAGATCCCTCAGCCCCACGCATATAAATCTGCAGTTCCAATGTCACTCTGGGCACCAGGTGACCCGGCTCTGCCTGCACAATATGCAGAGGACTCTTTGGTACAGCAGAGGACAACCTGGAGATTACTTGGTGGGCTTAAACCAAGACTGGCGCTGCTTTTTGTTTTGTTTTGTTTTGTCTTTATATCTTTGATATCTTTGCCTGTGTTGAGTGGGGGTTGTTGGTTGTTTTTACATGTGAAGGTATTTGATGTTTTCTTTGTTGTTGTGGTGGTGGTGCTTGGTGATTTGCTTTGTTCTGAAATTGCCCTACCAGGGCCCAGCTTAAGAGGCACAAGATTCAATATACCTAGAGGCCAACTCCACACCAAACCAGAGTACTACCGGGTTTGACCTACCAGCAACACACCCAGAGGAAATTCTCTACAGGCACAAGAGCCCATAGAGGCCAAACCACATTTAAGTGGTCAACCCTCACGGAGCAGAACACCCTGCGGTGGGCAGAGCCAAGTCTCATAACTAGTCAGCCTAGGCGTTAACCCCACCTACTCACAAGCGAAAAGCAATTAAAGATCTTCTTTAACAGGACAATATACACAACACAAGAGTCACCTTTGGAGCACATGCAGAGGAGAAGAGTGAAGTAGTGCAAGTCAAATATGAAGGACACATACTAGATAACCCAGCAAGAACTAAGAACTCTAGGGGATCTACCTAATGCATTGAAGCAAACACAGAGAGTCAGCTAGAATGGGGAAACAAAGAAACATGTCCCAAACAAAAGAACAGAAGAAACCTCCAGAAATGGAACCAAATGAAACAGAGGTAACCAACCTATCAGAGACAGAGTTCAGAACACTGATGATAAGAATGTTTAAGGAGCTTAGAGATGAAATCAAGAAGGATAGAGAAATCATAATGAACAACCAGTTAGAACTAAAGAACACAATTACTGAAATAAAGAACTCACTTGAAGGAATTACCAGCAGGTTAGATGAAGCAGAGGATCGAATCAGCGACTCAGAAGACAAGTTAGCAGAGATCACCCAAACAGAACAACAGAAAGAAAAAAGAATAAAAAACAATGAAGATGGTGTAAGAGACCTCTGGGATAACATCAAGCGCAACAACATGCGCATCATAGGAATACCAGAAGGTGAAGAGAGGAAGTAAGGGATTGAGAATATATTTGAAGTAATAATGTCTGAGAACTTCCCTAACCTGATGAAGGAAACCAACATACAAGCACAGGAAGTGCAGAGAGTTCCAACCAGAATAAACCCAGACAGGCCCACTCCAAGACACATTATAGCTAAAATGGCAAAGATTAAAGACAAAGAGAGAATCCTAAAAGCAGCAAGAGAAAGACAGAGGGTTACATACAAGGGAACTCCCATAAGACTATCAAATGACTTTTCTACAGAAACATTGAAGGCCAGGAGGGAGTGGCAGGAGATACTCAAAGTGATGGAAAAAAAGGCCTGCAACCTAGATTGCTTTATCCAGCAAGGCTATCATTTAAAGTTGACGGAGAGATAAAGAGCTTCCCAGAAAAGAATAAGCAAAAGAAATTTATTACCACCAAGCCAGCATTGCAAGAAATACTAAAAGGACTTCTGTAAATAGAAGATGAAAACAATCTAACTACAAATTTAAAAATGGCAATAACTATGTACCTATCAATAATCACTTTAAATGTAAAAGGATTAAATGCTCCAATCAAGAGACATAGGGTGGCTGAGTGGATCAGAAAGCAAGACCCTTGTATATGCTGTATACAAGAGACTCACCTCAGATCAAAAGACACACACAGGCTGAAAGTGAAGGGTTGGAATAAGATATTTCATGCATGGAAATGAGAAAAAAGCTGGAGTTGCAATACTTATATCTGAGAAAATAGACTTTAAAATGAAGAACATATTAAAAGACAAAGATGGGCATTATATAATAATAAAGAGATCGATCCAACAAGAGGACATAACCCTAGTAAACATCTATGCACCCAACATAGGAGCACCGAAATATATAAAACAGATACTGCCTGACATAAAGACAGAGATCAACAGTAACACTATCATAGCAGAGGACTTCAACACACCTCTGACAACAAGGGACAGGTCTTCCAGACAGAAAATCAATATGGAAACAACGGCCTTAAATGACACATTGGACCACTTGGATTTAATCAATATTTTCAGAGCATTTCACCGCAAAGCTGCAGAATACACATTCTTCTCAAGCGCACATGGACATTTTCCAAGATAGACCATATGTTAGGCCACAAAACAAGTCTTGATAAATTTAAGAAAATTGAAATCATACCAATTGTCGTCTCTGACCACAGTGCTATGAAATTAGAAATGAACTACAGGATAGAAACTGGAAGACACACCAATTCATGGAGGCTGAATAACATGCTGCTAAATAATGAATGGGTCAACCAGGAGATCAAGGAAGAACTCAAAAGATATCTCGAGACAAATGAAAATGAAAACATGACGACCCAAAATCTATGGGATGCCATGAAAGCAGTCCTAAGAGGGAAATTCATAGCACTGCAGGCCTACCTAAAGAAACAAGAAACATCACTCATCAACAGTTTATCTTCATTCTTAAGGGATCTGGAAAAAGAACAGCAAAATAAGCCCAAAGGGAGTACAAGGAAGGAGATAATAAAGATCAGAGCGGAAATAAATGAAATAGAAACCAGAAAACCAATACAAAAGATCAATGAATCCAAGAGTTGGTTCTCAGAGAAGATAAACAAAATTGACAAACTTTTAGCCAGACTCATTAAAAAAATAGAGAGAGGACCCAAATTAATAAAATCAGAAATGAAAGAGAAGAAGTGACAGCAGACACCGCAGAAATACAAAAATTTGAAGAAATTACTATTAGCAACTATATGCCAACAAATTTGACAATCTGGAAGAAATGGACAATTTTCTAGAGGCATACAACCTTCCAAGGCTAACTCAAGAAGAAACAGAAAACCTGAATAGACTGATTACCACCAGAGAAATTGAATCAGTAATCAACAAACTCCCAACAAACAAAAGCCCTGGACCAGATGGCTTTACAGGTGAATTTTACAAAACGTTCCAAAAAGAATTATCACCTATTCTCCTCACTCTCTTCCAAAAAATCCAGAAGGAGGGAAGGCTCCCAAACACATTTTATGAAGCCACTATCACCCTGATCCCAAAATCAGACAAAGGCACCACAAAAAAGAAAACTGCAGGCCGATATCTCAAATGAACATAGATGCAAAAATCCTCAACAAAATATTAGCGAACAGAATTCAGCAATACATTAAAAAGATCATACACCATCATCAAGTGGGATTCATCCCTGGTATGCAAGGGTGGTTCAACATCCGCAAGTCAATTAATGTGATACACTACATTAACAAAATGAAAAATAAACATCACATGATCATATCAATAGATGCAGAAAAAGCATTTGATAAAACCCAGCAGCCATTTATGATAAAAAACCCTTAAGAAAGTGGGAATAGAGGGATCATATCTCAACATAATAAAGGCCATATATGGTAAACCCACAGCTAACATCATACTCAATGGGGAAAAGCTAAAACAATTCCCCTTAAGATCAGGAACAAGGCAAGGTTACCCACTTTCTCTACTTCTATTTAATGTAGGGCTGCAAGTTCTAGCCACAGCAATCAGACAAGAAAAAGAAATAAAAGGCATCCAAATCAGTAAGGAGGAAGTAAAATTGTCATTATATGCAGATGACATGATACTATATATAGAGAACCCTAAAGACTCCACCCAGAAACTATTAGAGCCGATATATAAATTTAGTAAAGTAGCAGGATACAAAATTAATATTTGGAAACCAGTTGCATTTGTATATACCAATAATAAAACATCAGAAGGGGAAATTGAAAAAAACAATCCCATTTACAACTGCTCCAAAGACTATAAAATACCTGGGAATAAATTTAACCAAAGAAGTAAAAGATCTGTACTCAGAAAATTATAAGACACTGAAGAAATAAATGAAAGAAGATACAAATAGATGGAAACACATACCATGCTCATGGATAGGAAGAATTAATATCGTTAAAATGTCCATACTGCCTAAGGCAATATGCATACTTAAAGCAATTCCTATCAAACTGCTAATGACGTTTTTCACAGAAATAGAACATATAATCCTAAAATTAAAGACCATAAAAGACCCCGGATAGCCTCAGCAATATTGAGAAATAAGGACAAAGTGGCAGGTATAACAATACCTAACATCAAATTATACTACAAGGCTACAGTAATCAAAACAGCATGGTACTGGCATAAAAACAGACACATAGAACAATGGAACACAATACAGAGTCCAGAAATAAATCCATGCCTATATGGCCATTTAATCTATGACAATGGAAGCAAGAATGTACGGTGGGGTAAAGACAGTCTATTCAATAAATGGTGCTGGGAAACCTGGACAGACAAATGCAAAAAAATGAAGCTGGACCACCTCCTTACACCATATATAAAAATAAATTCAAAATGGCTTAAAGACTTAAATGTAAGATCTGAAACCATAAAATTCTTAGAAGAAAATATAGGAAGAAACTTCACAGACATTACCTGGAGTAAGATTTTTACTGATATATCCTCTTGTGCGAGGGAAGTAAGAGAAAAAAATAAACGTGGGATTACATCAAACTAAAAAGCTTTTTCACAGCAAAGGAAACCATCAATAAAACAAAAAGGATCCTACTGAATGGGAAAAGGTGTTTGCCAATGATATATCTGATAAGGGGTTAATATCACAAATTTATAAAAAACACACTCAACTCAACTGCAGAAAAACAAACAACCCAATTAAAAAATGGGCAGAGGACATGAAGAAACATTTTTCTAAAAAGGACATACAGATGGCAAACAGACATATGAAGAAATGCTCAACCTCACTAATCATCAGAGAAACGCAAATAAAAACCACAATGAAATACCACCTCACCCCAGTCAAAATGGCTATCATCAATAAATCAACAAACAACAAGTGCTGGCGAGGATGTGGAGAAAAGGGAACCCTCATGCACTGTTGGTGGGATTGCAGATTTGTGCAGCCACTATGGAAAACAGTATGGAGGTATCTCAAAAACCTGAAAATGGAACTACCTTATGATCCAGCAATTCCACTCCGAGGTATCTATCCGGAGAAATCCAAAACTCTAATTCAAAAATCTTTATGTACTCCTATTTTTATTGCAGCACTATACACAATAGCCAAGACATGGAAACAACCGAAATGCCCATCGGTAGATGACTGGATTAAGAAACTGTGGTACATTTCTACAATGGAGTAGTATACAGCCATAAAGAAGAAATAAATCTCACCATTTGCAACAACATGGATGGACCTAGAGAACATTATGTTAAGTGAAACAAGTCAGACAGAGAAAGACAAATACCATATGATCTCACTTATATGTGGAATCTAAAGAAAAGAAGTGAATGAACTAATCAGAAACAGTTTTGGAGACATAGAGAAAAAACTGAAGGTTGCTAGATGGGCCGGGGGTGGGGTGGGGATAAGGGGGAAGGTGAGGGGATTAGAAAACAGTCGGTAACCACAAGATGGCCATGGGGTTTTGAACATTAATTTGGGGAATGTAAGCAATAATGTTGTAAAGAATGTGTAGGGTATCCGATGGACACGTGTCCCGTTTGGGAGACCACCTCAGGGATGATGTAGATGCCTGTTCTCTGCACTGTACACTTGAAGCTGAACAATAATGAATGCCAACTATAATTTTATATATATATATATATATATATATATATATATATATATATATATATGTATATATATGTATGTATATGTTTACAGGAAGTGGAGTACAGCATTAGGAATAGAGACAGTGGAAATGTAATGGTTCTGTGCGATGTCAGAGGGATAGTGGATGGGGGGAGGGGGGTTCACACAGTGTGAGGGATATAAATGATAAACGTCTAAGTATTGCTTTGTCTTGTGTACCTGAAACTAATAAAAAAGAGAGAGAGAGAGAGAGAGAGAGAGAGAGAGAGAGAGAGAGAGAGAGAGAGAGAGAGAGAGAAGATGCATTAGAGTTGATTGTCCGGTCTTATTTTAGGGAAAACAGGGTTTCATAAAAGGCTTTTACACTTAATATTGAGTTCTTAAGGATGGGATTTCACCACCCTGCATTTGGGATGGGTATAGAATTTGACTCTGTGTATGAGAGTGACATTTCTTTGGGCTCATGTGCACATTGGTATCAAATTACTTGCAATAA